>NC_071387.1:52703165-53036214 GCF_022682495.2 Desmodus rotundus
AGGAAAAAGGGACACCATGCCCACTTCCTTCAACACCAAAGGACATTCCTCTATTGGTCCTTTCTCCTCCACCTTTCCACAAAATTCTGTCTCCTTAAAATTCAGTGAGATCCTGTGAGATTCTGCTCCTGTGTTATCCCTTGGGTGTTTTATGCCAACTGTAAATCATTAACTAGTATCACAGCCCTGGAGTGTGCGGCGTGCAGGCAGGTGAAAGGGTACATGCAACACATTTTTACCAGCCAAGTTCCTAAGTGTCAGCTCCTTTCCCAATATCAGAACCAACCCTCCCCCAGCCCCGATACCAGCCTGGTTATTAGAAAGAGAGAAAAATCACTGAATATTTGTTTTGGAAAAGACATAAAGCTTGCTGGTGGTACAGCGTGTGTTCCTCTGTCCTGCACATTTCAGCAACTTCAAGCTGGTGCCCGGCAGGCATCTATTTTCCAAGATTTTGGACACTCTGGCTGATCAACCTCCCCTGACACGGTGGATCATTTGCATTTGCAGAAGAGAATCAAGAAGTGAAGGGATACCCAGCAGCTAATAATTAAGAGAAAATTTCCCCTTCCTCAGACTGAAGAGGAGTCAAAATTTAATAGATACTTACAGCCTCTCATGTCATCCAAATTCCATTAAAGGAGAAAATGTCCCCTGACTTGTGAGCCAACTCTGGAAAAACACATGCACTTTCAATGGACTCCCATAGGCTTTGGAAAACTCACCGTACACTTGTTAGGCTTCTCTCCGGAGTGGACTCTCATGTGGATCAGCAGTTTATAGCGGGCATTGAATGGCTTGTACCTTCGAGGACACCCAGCCCAGAAGCAAGTGAAGTCTTCCCCTTTGCGCTGGTCTATGTGTACCTTCTCGATATGCCGCACAAGTTCCTCCTGCTGGTCATACAAGGCGCTGCAGTCGATCCAGCGACAGCAGTGCTTGCCCCCGAGGTCATCCATCTCGCCATCCTCCTCCAAGGTGGTCTGGGACAGGCCCAGCGACTGGGCGTGGGGGACCAGCTCTTGGTGGTGCAGGTGCGAATGGGCGTGGTAGGGGGGTGGGGGGCCTTGGGGCAGCGGCGGCAGAGGAGGCAGAGGAGGCGCGGGGGGCAGATCTAGAGCCACACTGGGGAAATCATCCAGGCGCTCTGTCTTCAGCAGGCCGGCCGGCTGGCCGTCGGAGCCCGGCAGCCCGTGCTGAACCACCATGTTGTTGACCGCGCCGGGCTGGAGGCCACCGTGCTCCAGCTGCTGCATGCGCTCATACTCCAGCGCGCCGTCCTCCCCGTAGGCCGGGAGCGCCAGGCCACCGCTGGCCACCCGTACACCCTTCTGGCCACTAGGCACCGAACACGGCTGGGGGATGCAGCTACCGCGCACTCCCAGGAAATGCCCATAGACCTCGGGCTGCGGCGACATGTTGGCCGGGGAAGCCCGCGACCCGTTGATGTAGGCGACCAAGGACGTGGGAGAGGTGCGAATGATGGTATTGAAGTCTATGCCAATGCCATCCGACAACGGGGACAAGGAAAGTGCTCTCTTCTTGGAGCGGGCTGAGTGAGATCTGGCTGAAGAGTGTCGGGGACTAGAGTAAGGAGAGTGGCTATTTTCCATGCCAAAAAGGTAGGATGGCAATGAGTTAGACACACTGTTGTTGGACATGGCTGTCCCAGGAGGGAGGCTGAGGTGGTCCCCTAGATCGATGCCATTCTGCGAGCTGTGGCTGGAGGAGAGTGCAGGGAGAGCCCTGTAGCCGTGAGACCACTCTTGTTTCACGCTCAAAGCCGACTGACTTTCTGTCAGACTCAAAGTCGTGGATGCCAAAGACTCACGTGAAATAAGGGACCTGGAACAGCAGCCAGAAAAGAGGGGGAAAAAAAAAAAAAAGACAAACATTTTAGCAGGATATAGATTGCTTAAAAGCTAAAAGAACATTGCATTGACAATCCCTTAAGTATGTCCCCTAATTACGTTGTCGGCTAAACACACATTCTTTGGCTAAGATAACACCAAGGCTTTTAGTTCCAGGTAAATAACATTTTACCAAGAACAACAAAGGCTAATGCTCACTGGACTAATAAAACAAAAGATCTATTGTTATGAATAATCTTAACACTTTACTGATAATAAATAGTCCTTGCTTTATTTTTAAACTTTTTTTAATGTAGGGGGAAAATTAGAGACCTGAGAATACTTATTGATGCCTGGCATGGCAAACTAAATAAGCAAGTATTTATTAAGCACCTTCTGTGTGCAACACACCACAAATAGGCATTGTAGGGAATGTGAGTCTAAACAGTGCCCGTCTTCTAGTAAAATCAGCTGGCAGAGGTAAACCATAAACCCATGCCTGATTTGGAAAACACATAAATCCTCAAAGTCACAGGGTCTTCCAGGATACCTAATGACAATTTCTTAACTTTGCAGTGATTCCTCTCCTGTTCTCCTTGCCCTTTTCAAAACATGCCTCATGTCACAGTATTTACATGCGTATTAAAATGGTTTGTAATGTGGTCTGGCCACTTTAAAATTCATTTTGCTTTACGATGACATTGTTGCCTTAAAACTCCCTGAAGAGAAAAGCTTTGTCCCTTGGATGGAAAATTTGTCACAAAGGCTAGACATAACTCACTGTATTTTTCAACTCAGACATGGGGCACATCAGAACATCCTGGTTTATTTATATGTACCTGCACTGTTTTTTTGCAGAAATCTTTTTATTCTTACAAAAACTAATCAAAAATATATATATAAGTGTCTTCCCAGAACGAACCCATATACTACTTCCAGCTGCTGAACAGCAACCTGTTGCAAAGGAACTGAGGGAAAAGAGAAGCATTCTCACCCCTTCTGTTCTTCTTGCTCCTTTTTACAAAATGGAAGCCAGGAACACTGTTTCCCACAAGCATGAGATATTAGCCAGAAAATATCTCAGCTCCGAAGTGCATAGT
Source organism: Desmodus rotundus (assembly GCF_022682495.2). Classification (NCBI taxonomy): domain Eukaryota; kingdom Metazoa; phylum Chordata; class Mammalia; order Chiroptera; family Phyllostomidae; genus Desmodus; species Desmodus rotundus. Next base: position 52,706,116 of record NC_071387.1, read on the forward strand.
GTAAGGTGATAGACAACACCATTCAGAGTTTTGGCAACGCCTAAACCAAGAATGGCTCCTGGATCTTCAGGAGGGTAAGGTATAGTTTCTATTTGCATCAGGTGAAGTGATGTTTACAATGACAAACACAGAAAGCATTTATGTCCAGTTGCCCTTGACAGATTTTTTTTTTCTTGGTCTAAATCCTTATATTTGGGCTGAAGTCCTTTTGTAAGCCTCAAAGTGGTTTCTGAGCCATCTGTTTTTTAATTCCCCATGGACATTTCAATTATTTTCCCAGCACACCCACAGCATGCAGCTCTCCCTGCAGAGCTCGGCTGAAGGTTCCTGGTGATAGAATGTCAAGAACCTCTTGGTCTCTTCCCCAGGGAGATCCAGGAATTACGCTCTGACCCAAGCCCAATCAGTAGTTATGTTGGTGTATGAGGCAGACAACGTCCTTTGCTTTACACGCTGAGGCTGAGAAAGTTTATGGAGCATTTTCAAATGATGCATTTGCCTGGTCACTGTCACTCTGGAGCATTTCAGGTTTTTAAGCAATGAATAGCAGGCAGACAGCATTTTATCTACCTGTACGTACTTTGTATATTGTGTTATTTGGTTTGAGGGCAGCCTATGTTGGGACATGTTTATCTGTTCCGTTGTCCAGAGATGTTTCATACTTTTCTCAAATTATGCCTGACTATAGCTCAGTTTAAATTTGAGCCTAACCCCATGCAGGCATGTTAACTCCTCAAAAATCAGTTTTCTAAGACAGTTATCATATATGTTTCAGAAAGCAAAGTCTATATCCTATTCACTAAGGCAATAATATACAGAGAACTCTCCTTTCTATTTCAAACACACAATAAGAACAAAGCTTCCGAAAACAAAGGCCTTGGACTAGTAGCCCTCAACCCTCCTGTGCAATTACCCAGATCTTTTATCTTTCAAAGTTCTAGTCCGTGAAATCTCCCCCAAATACACTAGCTCTCAGTAAGCTTTCCAGAGATGTTATGTATTATCTGTACTGCACCTTAAACATAACTAACTTCCTCAATACAATTATCATCTTCAATAAAATTCAAAGCCTTTCTACAGAAGGGAGCATTTTTATCTCCCCCGGTATCCACCAGAGTGTTAGATACATAAAAAGTTTTCAAAAAATTGTTAATTAAGAGAGTGAACAAATCATCAATATAATGATAACTAACCATCTTTTATAGCTTACAAAGCATTTTCCCTGTACATTTATTATTTCATTTGATACAGCCTGTGAGGTAAATAAACTGGATTTTTAAAATAACTTCTACTTAAGGACCAAATTTCTTACAGAACTACAAACGAGGCAGCATGTGACAGGCAGTCACCCAGCTGGACCACATACATCCTCTGTTCCCCACATCGTGTTCCACACGTGGTCCCTAAGGCTCTGCTTGATTAAAGGACCTGGTACAACGGGCTTAAAGTCACCCAAGCTACAACTGGAACCCACTTTTTCTATTCTCTTTCTGCAATAATATGTTGAATAACTGTGAAAGCTTCCAAAGAACTCTCTCATACAACCCCTGCTGCTATGCACACCATGCCTATGGGAACAAAAGTGACAGAACTGTGGCTCTATCACCTTATTGAGAGCAATCCCCTTTCCATATGTTTATCTGACCCTTATGAAATTATTTTTGGTGACTAGCTGATTTAGAGCTATATGTGAAGGAAAAAAAGCAATATAGCTCAAACAAAATAAAACTAATATGAAAGACTCCAATACCAGTGAAACAGGTTAGGGTGGCTAGTAAAGCAAGAGTTCAGTAACTTTCATGGGGACACAAAAGGAGCGATGTGAATTGCATGGTTCAAGGCCAAGCTCAAAAGAAATACTAACTTACACATCATGTGTAATTCCTCAAACTGATGTGTGTTTGTGTGTGTGAGGAGAAGGGAGGGGAAGGGAGTGGGGAGGGGAAGGGGGAAGGGTATATATATCTCCTACTCTATATGGAAGTTCATGTCTATGTGCCTGGACAAATCCCCTGAAGAGTTAACACTGCATCAAAACACAGGATGGCTTTATAAAATGTCAGAACTGACAGAGAACCCTGACTCCATTCTCGGCTCCCTTGGCCTCCTCTGAGCTTTGTGAACACAGTCCCACCCAAAAGGAAACCCCAGGAAATTCCATCCCTAGAAATCACCTCAATAATTTCTGGTTTAAAAGAGAAAAATGTGGTGCTTTTTTGGATCTGGAATGACATTATTAGATAGATGGCTGAACTTCGTAACTGACAAGCTGAGCAACATAGGGCAAAGCCCTTAGACTGTGTGTCTGGGGTCCATCATCTGTAAACCAGGAGTAGTTTATAAATATTCAATCACAAAATGTAAAATCACAATAGATGTGAAAGCACTAGGAAAACTAAACATATACAAAATCCATGCAAGTAGCATCCAAGCTCTTCTACTGCCCAACTTTTGCCCAATTTGTATAAGAACTGACTGTATGAGGTTCCATCAGCACCTCGGTCTTGTCACTTTAAGGAAAATATGTGCAACAGTGTCTATATTAAGAGTTTTGGCAACGCCCAAACCAAGAACGGCCCCTGGATCTTCAGGAGGGTAAGGTATAGTTTCTATTTCTCATTAAGTAGGGCTAGTCAGAAACGGATGGGAAATTAATAAAGGCAAATGTACACCATTAGGGCATGATTCTCATCATTGGGTTAAACATAACCCAACAAAGCTAAGGAAGAGCACTTTTTCCAAGATAAGCACTCCAGAAAAAAAACCCTCAAAGGTCAAAAAAAGAAATACAGTCAGTAAATCTATAAAAACTACTCAATGTTATCAGTAATTAAAAGATGCAAATTTTTAAAAGTATCATTTTCACATCATATTGGCCAAAGTAATAAAAATACTAATTCCTAGTATTTGATAAGAGAACAGGCACTCTTGGACTGTTGGTGAGTTTACAAATGGGTCCAGTCTTTTCTGCAGTGCTGTTGTAAGAACCCATATCACAGCCTCAAAACTAGGCATTTCCAGCAAATTTTACTCCTAAGAATTTACTCCAATAACCAGAGATATTCAACAAAGTATTCACAGGATTGATTAAATAAAGTATTACTTATAACAGTAAAGTAAAAGAAAACTAAATGCCCAATAATAAAAGACTGATAAAGTTATAGTTTTATTTATATACTTTTTAAATAAAATGGAATCTTGGGTAGGAAGAAGCCATTGTATGATGGTGAATACTTTCATTACAAAAGAAAGTGTTTATGTTAACTGAACAAAGTAATTATAACACCATGTAGGTTACTAGATCAATTGGGTACCAAGGAAAATCTATGCTTATAACATTTGTGTTTCCATATAACTGGAAGGATGTATATCAAAATTCCACCCATGGCCGCCTATGGGTGGTCAGATTCAGGATGACTATCATTTACTGCCTTGTGCGTTTCCATATTTTCCACATTTTCTACAATGAGTAAGAATTACGTAGATAATCAGGGAAAAAATAAAATTCACAGCCTTCTTTAGGGTGGCCCTCACTCTCACTGCACAGTTCATGCCCCTCTCCGCTACCCTCACCCCCGCCCCCATGGGTAAAGCATAAGGCTGACAGTCTCTCCATCTTTATCTCTAGACAGCAAACGCCTCCAGTTGAACTGCTGCTGCCTCCTATCCTTTCTCTCCTCTGACAGAACACACAAACCAAGGGTCACAACTAAATGTGACCTTTCCAAATTGCTAAAACTAAGTTTCACCCTTCCCCAAGCCACTTTCCGACTCCTGTTTCTTTGCCTATTCTGCAAAAGAAAAAAAATTATTTCAGTAGGAGAACTCACAGAATACCTAGTCAAAACACATGTCAATACATCTTTAAGATGTTGTCTTTGAATGATATAAAATTATGATAAGGAATCAAATATGCCAGAAAACACTGAGATAATAACCCTTCCCTGGTCAAACCATGAAAGAGACTGCATTAAAGTACATGGCTGGAGCAGCTTGTGCCCTGCCTACCGACCGTCAGTTTCTCCATTAATTATGGTTCTCTGCCTCCAAGGCATGGGCTGGACTTGCCACCGACAGGAAGCCAAAGGCTTCCCAATGACACCTACCCCACCAGTACAGTTAATTTTACATGCAACGCTCAGCAAGTCTGAGGAGTCCCTCAAGGCATAGTCATCAATGGGGAAATGACAGCAGCAGCTTTCCATCACAAAAAATCTCAGGTGAAAAACAAGTTTCCACATCAGGAAGAACCTGGCATAAAAAAATGGTCCAGGAGCTATAATCTCAGAGTCTCGAATAGTGGCTAAGAGGACAGTGCAGAGATACAAGAAGGGGAAGAAGGGATAGAAGGAAAAGAAGGAAGAAGGAGAAGAAACAGGATCCCAGAAGTACAAGGAATCTCAATAGATTTCTAGCCCCTCGCCCTGCCCCTGCCAAGAAGAGGACACAGAGGTCTGGAGAGTCCAATTCCTTTGCAAAATGAGTTCAAACAGAGCCAGGACTAAGAGGCAAAAGCTTTGGATTGTGTTCCTTTGAGAAGGCAACTTCTAGAAGATGAAATAATTCATTTCAAACATAGAAATGGACCTTACATGTTGCATAGTATTTTGTTTTTGTGCCCCCTCCAATATGACCCTTAAGAGATATATTTGTCTGAGGGGGTGGTTTCCCTTTTCCTATTCAATTCTCTCCCACAGAGTGATATGCAGCATTTATTAGACCTACGTATTCTGGCACCTAATCAGACACTGTGTTGAAATGTTATATAACTCATACATGAAAGTATGTCTTCCGAGACACATCACAAAGTCTCGAAATTCATGATTTCAGTCTTCATTTTTCTACTATCTCCCTAAACTTTAACTGTGGGTGTTATGCACACATAAGGCACTTAATAGGTGCTTGGGTAGATGGATAGACAGGGGAATAGGTGGACAGACAAAACAGTTGTAAAGCAGCCTGGAGACAGTGCAAAATATACACTAAAAAATGAACAGGTAAGACAGATGCACATGGAACATCTCAACCTCTAGGCCGTGACACGTGACTCGTTTCACCAGGAATTGACAAATTTACACCCTGTACTTCAGTGAGGCCCCAAAAGCCTCTCACTGGGCATTAATTTCACTCACACTAGAAGACAGCGGGTATTAAACCACTTAAAACATTCCTCCCAATTAAGATACTATGGCACATAATCTTTATACACATTCCCCTAAAAAAAGCTCCAAATAAAAGAGTAGCTTTAGTGAGTGTGTGTGTGTGTATGTGTGTTCAGAAAGGGAAGGGAAAACACTCATGGGGTGTGATTATACCATAAGAAGGGGGAAAAAAAGTAACTTGAGACCTGGTATCTGAAGGAGGTATATTCAGGTTGGCTGCATTCATTGCCCTCTGTAAGCTAGGACTGATCTGGTTGCATGCTGTAGAGACCTGGCTTGCTGGAGGTGAAATGGGTCCCAGTCGCTGAACCATCATGGGGCTGCTGGTGACCACTAGATTGTTGCAGCTGCCTTTTCCAATGGACTTGCACTGAGGCCCAAAGCCAAGAGCCCCTAAAAACAAATGAATCAGGTTAGCTTTCATGTCCCTTACATCAGATATCAGTAAATACACACGTGCACACTTTCATCAGGACCCGTCTTTAGAGACAGTCCTTGGATCTTTTTTTCTTTTTTTAGTATTGGTGATACCAAAAAGCTTCCTCCAATTGCAATGAAAAAGCAATAATGCTACAACAGAAACTCATCTATAATCACCACTTACACAAAATGTGCTTGCATTTTGCTCCTTCTCTGTCGATGTGCCCAGTTATATTAAGAATCATTTTATCTTCTCCTTACCTAAAGAGTTAAGGTGGTAAGTAGATGGGACTACTAATATCAAACTAAGTTTTTTCTAGACTAACTAGTATCTTGAATCACCAGCAAGGAAAGTTGATGCTGCTGGGGGAAAAACAAACAAACAAACTTGTTTAACTGGTTTACTTCACTCCAATTCTGGCTTTGCAAAAAGCCTCTTGCAAAGGATACAATCTGGCTGTGTCTCCATTCTGGACTTCTCCTCTTCCCAATACACTGTCATTGGACATACACCCAGGTTTCAAAAAATCAGGATGAGAAAGCCACAAACAAAACACTCCTAATTAGACATAGATTTTTCATTTCGTTAGTAACAATCTTCTAATATAATAAAATTTGGTACATACCCAAAAGGGAAAGTAAAAAAAAAAAAAAAAGAAACCCACAGGAATCTGTGTCGTTAGGGAAAAGTGAAAAGCAAAGAAAAGCAAAGCAAACACTGTCATGACTCACTTACAAAAAAACAATACTGGTTGAATCATTCTAGACATTCTTTTTGCACGGCTGTATTTTTTCAAACCTTTTTTTGCAAACTACCTGGTCAGGTCTCAGCAACTATACACTCAGTCCCCATTTCAAACGCACAAAAATAAATATGATCTCAGTTTTTAACAAATGAGGCTCTAAATTTTTCTCACAAAGTTTCCCATCTTTCTCATTGATATATTTGGGATCAAAGTAGGTGGAAAAGCATCCTGTAACTTTCCTTAGTCCTAGGGGGTATAATTTCCTATTTGTTTTCCTAAAAATTAAATCAATAGCCCCCAAAATGATTGTCATCTTCTATAACATTCTCTCCCAAGAGCCCACAAAGCTGAAGAATAAACAAGACCTTAGAGCAATCACTATGCTCGCATTAATGAAACCAGATCTTAACAATGCTGGGGGAGTCGCAGCATCATTAGCCAGCGGGAGACCTGGTATACAGTCCAGCTCTGTGGAAAACTAAAATCCGAGTGGTAACTGACTTGCCCAAGGTCACACAGGGATTTATGGACAGAGCAGAAATAGATTCCACCAGGGGATATTTTCATGGCACCTGGTTACTTAAAGGTGCTAGATGCTTCTTTTTCTCTGTGGATATTTTCCAAGATCACTAGCTCTGAGAGAAAATTCTCTCCAATTTTTTTTAAGATACACAAGCCAGAACCTTCCCTCTACCTCTTTCTCTGCAGCTTGTATCTGATGCATCTTCTTGTGCCTTGAAAGGTCAGTTATAGATGGTCCATCTGTCTTCATAACTCATAACACTGTATCATCAGGGTTTCATGTCATTATTAAGAGTAGTGGATACATTTTTATACAATAACCACAAACTTAGTATCTTAACAAATTCCAACAAACTGCATGCCATCTGCTTTTCAAATCCTCCTTTACCTTGGGAAAAAAATGCAATGAGATGGTTCATAGCCTCATCCAGTACAAAAGACACTCGAATTCTCCGCCCAGGTCCCATCCTTACCAGTCACAGCTATTACAAGCAACATCAGCCCTGGCTGGGTGGCTCGGTTGGCTGGAGTGTTGTCTCACATACCAAAAAAGTTCAATCCTGATCAGGGCACACACCTAGGTTATGGGTTCCATCCCTCGTTGGGGTGCAAATGGGAGGCAACCAATCGATGTTTCTCTCTCATCTCCATCTTTCTCTCTCTCCATCTCTCTCTCACTCTCTCTCTCTCTCTCTTCCTCCCTCTCTCACTCTCTCTCACTCCCACTTCCTTCCTCTCTCTCTAAGACCAATGAACATATCCTTGGGTGAGGATTTTTTTAAAAAGCAACATCAGATGTCAGTATTCTGTCAAGTTTAATGTCAGGTATTTATCTAAGCAACTCACTCACTTCATGCCCACTTCCACGTCAGTAAAAAGGTATTAATATCAACCTCTAAAACAAACACATTAGCATCTAGAACAGCACAACCAAGAAATACTACTTGGTGGCAAAACACACTAACACATTCTTACATCAAATCTAAGATGCCATATACTGTAAGGCATACCATTATCTTATGTACCAGTAAGAACATGTGCTGAGCTGTAAATTAAATCAGTGCATGGTGTTGAGATTTCAGAGATGTTCTGGTGTGAAAATATGCACACCTTACAATGGGTAAGTACCAATGTTATGGCTGAGGAATTTCTAACCCTTGTCTTGTTCATGATCTTCTCTACCTAGAACCCCCTTACCCTAACCTGTCTACCTAGTGCACACCTCTGCATGTTCAAGGTCTCAATGCAAAGGTCACATCCTCTCTGACTCCTCCCACTCCCACTGCACGCTGGGAAGGTAGGACCAATTCTTCTTTTCATTTCCCTGCAGTCTCTCATAACACATCTGCCACAAAACCTTCAGGGAACTGAAATGTTTACACGCCTGTCATCCTATCCCCTTTTATACTTTACTGCTCTTTAAAGGTAAAGCCCTTGTTTAAGGCATCTCTGCTTCCTCAGCACCTGGCCCAGAGCCTGAACAGAGCACAAACAATGAAGTCTGTCAGTGAAGTTAAGCAGAAATGAACGAATGATGCAAATTAAAACCACAATGCGATACCACTTCACACTGGTCAGAATGGCCACCATAAACAAATCAACAGTAAGTGCTGATGAGGGTGTGGAGAAAAGGGAACCCTAGCGTGCTGTTGGTAGGAATGCAGACTGGTGCAGCCACTGTGGAAAACAGTATGGAATTTCCTCAGAAAACTAAAAATGGAACTGCCCTTTGACCCAGCAATTCCACTGCTTGGATGATACCCTAAGAATCCTGAAACACCAATCCAAAAGAACCTATGCACCCCAATGTTCATAGCAGCACAATTTAAAAGTAGCCAAGTGCTGGAAGCAGCCTAAGTGCCCATCAGTAAATGAGTGGATCAAAAAACTACACTACATTTGCACAATGGAATACTGTGCAGCAGAAACAAAGAAGGAGCTCCTACCCTTCATGACAGCATGGATGGACCTGGAGAGCATTATGCTAAGTGAAATAAGTCAGGTGGTAAAAAACAAATACCATATGATCTCACCTACAGGTGGAACCTAATCAACAAAAACAAACAAGAAAGCAAAATATAACAGAGATATTGAAATAAAGAATAAACTTATAGTAACAAGAGGGGAGGAAGGAGGAGGATAACAGGGGAGAAAAGGGGAAGGAAGGGTAGTCAAGGAACATGTATAAAGGACCCATGGACAAAGCCAAAGCGGGGTAGGATCCAGGGTGGGAGGTAGGGAGGGGTGGTTGGGGGTAGTGGTCAGGGGAAAATGGAGACAACTGTACTTGAACAATTAAAAAAAAATTTTTAAAGAAATGAATGAATGAAAAGATAGTTATACACAGGAATATCAAATACTGACAGATTATTCCCACAAAAGCCTCCTGGTTTTCTTTTTTAAAAGGCAGTGCCGTTTTTCAATAACAAACTCCAACTAAGTCAATCCTTTGACACATTTCCACAGTACTGCTAACTTCCCAGCATCTCCATCATTTTTACTATATTACCCTCCACTCCCAAATACACTGGTCAACTTGAACCCCATCTACCATAGAAGAGTGACAGCTTCTGGCAAGTGTCACATATGGCATCCTTGAAGCCTTAGGCTAAATGGTAAATTTCTTGGGAATAGGTTATGTTTGTGACACAGCTGTGAGAATGTTCTGGAAAATGGCATCATTTGTCTCAAAGATGGAGGCAAACAACAGTTTGACCTTGGGCCACTGGGCTTAATGCAACCATCTAATTTTTTTGTCATAATTCTAAACAGGATGAATACCTTCAGGCTACTCAGAGTCATGCAGTACTTGAAGTGTGGGTTCGCCAGTCTGCCTAGGATGCACCCGCACCCTGCTAGTGTGTTACTTGAGCATATTACTTAAACATTTGTGTGCCTCATCTCCACGTCTGTGTCATCTCATCTGCACATTGTCTGGCACATAGTAGGTACTCAGTGTATTAGCAGCTACTGTTATGTTTGTTATTATTATTGTTCATGACTGTGATCACATTTTTGCTCCATTCACCATCTTGAAATAAAATAGTTCTTCACAACTCCTTGCATGCAACAAGATAGTAAATGATTCTATTTAATTCTCTACCTATTTCCAATGTTCTATCTACTTTGAGTCTGAAGCCAATGTTTTTTTTAAACCATTTTTAAACCATTTCCACAGATAGAAAAAAAGTTCCCAACTGGCCAAGTTAGAATGTTCCTTGGCTTGTCATTCCCTGAAAACAAACCTATAACTTTTCTGATTATCAAATGTGCCCCCTTCGTGTGCACTGGTTTTCATTTTTAAATACCACTTTTTAGTGACTGCACAATGTTTTTAAAAAATATGTTTACTGCTCAAATAAAGATCTGAGTGGATGGCATTCTGAGTACCACATGTATTCTGTCCAAAATCACTGCATTGTTTTAAAAAAAATTCAAGTGCATATAATAAACCTCCTAGAGGAGCAAATAGTGTGCAAAATATATCTGTTTAGGGTGTTTTTTTTTTCTCTTATGGACTCTCTCAAGACTGGCATCCTAAGTAACACCCTTTGGAAACAATAAATTGAAACATGAAGAATGAGCACATGAACGAGAAGGAGATGGTAGGATGTAGACATGGGAACAGAAGGGAGGAGGCCTGATATACACTGGGGAAAAAGAAAAGTCAGGACTGCCTGTGAAAGGGGAAAGGGAAACCAGAAAAAAGGGAGAAAACACCTGAGAAGGCTGGTCCAGTCAGCCTGAGCTCACCAATGGCTCCAAACCTGGCTTCACATTAGTGTTGTAAGTAAAGTTTTTCAAAAATTGCAAATTCATAGGCTCCATCTCAAACCAACTAAGCCAGATGAGGCTGATTTGGTTGGCCTGGGGACACGCATCTGGGACAGTGTGCTATAGATAGGGGTGAACCCCTATGGGATACCAAGTTCACCCAAGATTAATCTGGTGGAGATGGGGAGGAAGGCTGAAGGACGACATAAAACTGGACAATGAGGAAGAGGCCACATGGTGGTAAATGACAGCATAAGACAGCGATGGTTATGGAAGCAAGTTAGAGCAAGACTGATGATTTTATAGTTGGTTGATAAAGATTTAGGAGATCAAGTTTAAAAAGTAGGAGGAGGTCATAGAAAGACTATTTTTGTGACTCCACTCCAAAGTGAGTTACTTTGTCCCAGCCAATAAATAGGTCACATAGAATCCAGATTAATGAAGGTTCCCATGAATCATGCAATATTCTACCACAAAGAAGTTCGGCTTGAATCTACTAAGTTTATCCCACAAAGAATATAACTTTCACACCAACACTCTTCCAACCTTAGTCAGCATTCAGGAATGTTGGCCACAAAGTATGGAATCACCAGCATTACTCATTTCACTTGATCCCTGCATTAAACGGAATTGTATTTATACCCTGAGAGATTAAAATATATCATATTCCTCTCTGTACCACTCAGTTCCCTGGATTCCTGGACATGAAGCCTCATTCTCGTTCCTCACCACTTGGGCACTCCTGATAAGATGTTATTAAGAATGCACAGCTCCAAATCACCTCATAAAGATGTAAAGATGTATCAGACAGCATTCCCAAAATTTATATTCTAAAGCCCCACCAGTCAGCTATTAGACAGCATTCTTAAAATTTATATTCTGAAGTCCCACCAGTCTATTGTACATCAATTACCAACTAATTAGTAGAGAGTGCTTATGCTGACCCTTCTGTTTTCTCGTGCAATGATTTGCCAAGTTAACTGAAAGCTGCTCTGCTCCACAGAGACTCCTAGGATACCAAGAGTGTTAAATAAAGTTCACCAACGATTAGCCTAGAAAACCAAAGAGGAAATGTAAGCACATTTTATTGCTTTTCCCTCCACAAATTTTCTAACCATCCCATGGGAATAGAGCAGATATATTTGTTAAATAAGCAAACCATTACTCTGAAAAACTGAAACACCAGTACAGGCCCAATTTAGTGATTTACTGCTCACTGATAAGGTTTATTGAATCTCTGCTCTGTGCTATAGTATGTACTCTAGGGAGTGCAGATACATAAATGAGGAAGATAATTCTCGCTTACAATCTAATTTAGAAGGCTTTAAACCAAGGCATATCTGTAGGATTAACCTGTGACTATAAGTTAATTCCAGGTGAAATTATTATACTACTTGCTCTATTAAGACTAGACTTCCATAAATATAAGAAAGCATAAGAAGGGAGGGAGGACGCATACTTTAATGGGAGAAAAGTGCCTCAGTTTCCCCAAGATCATGACTAGGTGACATTTATTAAGTACTACTGGTGGGCTCGGTGCTACACTGTACTAATGGGGTCTTAGGCCTTTGAATTAGCCTTCAAAGTGCTTCTGACCATTTGGAGAGAGTTGTAATCAACCCATGAAACCATTCGGACACACACAGTCTTACACTGAGTTGCCATAGTGCTCAGCACGGAGACAGGTCAGACAAGAAGATACGTATAAACTGGAGGAGGTTTGTTGGAGGAGGTAAAACTTGATGTGAGTCTGTCAATAAGAGGAAGGGAGACAGCAGTACAAAGAGCAGGCTGGCCAAAGCAAAGTGAAGAGATGTGCTAGGAAACTTACAGAGGCAGCATGGGGAAATGGTAAAGAATAGAGATGCTAAGGCCGGAATGGCTTCACTTACCAGCTGTTTGACCTTGGGCAAGTTCCTTAAACTCTCTGTGCCTCTGTTTCCTCATCTGTAAAATGCGGTTGATCACTGTACCTACCTTCATAAGGCTGTCTGGAAAACTAATAAGTCAAGGTATGTAAGGCACTTATAGTAGTGTCTAGCGACGTAAGTACTCTATAAGCCTTAGGCATTCATATTCTTAGGAAAGTTGTATATTACACAGGACGTCCAAGGCCAGGCCCCCGTAAGTGCTCTAGTAGGTCTTGAGCATGGCTGTGCTAGTTGAAGGACTATAAAGAGTAGTCTAACTATTTTCAGTAACATGGAAGCAGAGCAAAGACTGAAGGCAAGAAACCAAGCTAGGAAGATGTCATGATCTCAAGAAGCAGTCATGAGGCCTGGACCAGGTCATGTAGCCATAAACCGAGGGAACAGAGTAACCCCAAAGGGCCTTATAAAGAAAAAAAATAGAGTTGTTGAAGAGCCTGTAAGAAATACTAGATTCCAAACCCTTCTCCATAAATTAATATCATGTTTTTCCTAAGTTGCTTTTCCCCTGAGATGACCAAAGGCAGAAATTGGATGAGAAAGGGCAAAACTGCCTATTGGTGAGACCCCTTTACTGTACGAAACAATGATTGGGGACCCCTCTGTTAGAGAGCAGGTGCTCAATAAATATTTGCTAGATAAATAAACAAAAGATATGACTCAGGGAAATTTATAAGGCAAGACATATATAGTTCAAGGCCACAAATGATGTTGAGAAGTTCCCTCTTAAATGCGCTATGATGTAGAAGACAGTCATCCCCAGTAAAGACAACTGGTAATATGTCCTTGTCTCTAAATTACTGAACAGCTGGAAATGTTACTAGTTTGCCCTCCGTCCATACTCCTTCCTGCAAGACACACACACACACACTCAGCATAAAGGGAATACAGACTAAGTCACTCAATATAAATCAATGGAACTTTTTTCCAGGATCTAGATTTGGTTCAGAGGCAAAATCCTATCTGATACATCATATTAGAGACAACTTCTTACTATCTAAAAGGCACAGCATACACTGTCATCCTTAAAAGTTGCGAGGCTACCTTTGTTTTCCTTCAAACAGTAATTCCTCAGAATTGTCCGAAGAGACCAATGGTCTGTCATAGTTTTTTTCTGTGACATATTCTACATGAGCTTACAAGTCTGAACGAGATACCCAGAACGAACAAGCCTGGAGAAAAGGCAAATGGTTATAGAGATCACATTTTCTCACATTAAAAATTAAGTCAAACACTATAAATTTTAGGTGTTAACCCCTTATCAGATGTATCAGCGGATATGTTCTCCCATTCAGTGGGTTGTCTTTTTATTTTGTTGATGATTTCCTTTGCTGTGCAAAAACTTTTTAGTTTGATGTAGACCCATTTGTTTATTTTTTCTTTTGTTTCCCTTGCCCTACGAGATATACCCAATACAAAATTTCTATAAGCAATGTCCAAGATTTTGCTGCCTATGTTTTCTTCCAGGATTTTATGGTTTTGGGTCTAACATTTAAGTCTTTGATCCATATTGAACTTATTCTCGTGTGCAACATAAGAAGGTGTTCCAATTTCATTTTTCTGCACGTATCTGTCCAATTTTCCCAACACCATTTATCGAATAAACGATCTTTAGTCCATGTATGTCCTTGCTTCCTCTGTCAAATATTAATTGACTCTAAAGGTGTGGGTTTATTTCTGGGCTCTCTATTCTGTTCCATTGACCTATGTGTCTGTTTTTATGCCAATGCCAGGCTGTTTTGATTATTATGGCTTTATAGTATAGTGTGATATTAGGTAGAGTATATCCTCCAACTTTGTTCTTCTTTCTCAGGATCACTGTTGCCAAGTGGGGTGTTTTGTGGTCCCATATAAACTTTTGAAATATTTGTTCTAGTTCTGTGAAATATGTCATTGGAATCTTGACAGAAATTTCATTGAATCTATAGATTGCTTAGAGCACTATGGACATTTTAATGATGTTAATTCTTCCTTTCCATGAAAGTCCCTGAATAGACACTTCTCCAAAGAGGACCTACAAATGTCCAAAAGACATATGAAAAGACGCTCAATTTCACTAATCATCAAAGAAAAGCAAATTAAAACCACAATGAGATGCCATCTCACATCTGTCAGAATGGCTGTCATCAATAAATCAACAAACAACAAGTGCAGGCAAGGATGTGCAGAAAGGGAAACCCTTTTGCACTGTTGTTGGGAATGCAGACTGGTCAGCCACTGTGGAAAGCAGTGTGGAGTTGCCTCAGAAAATTAAAACTGGATCTGCCTTTTATCCCAGAGATCCCACTTCTTGGGGAATATATCCAAAGGAACTCAAAACATTAATTCAAAAGAACATAAGCATCCCTATGTTCATTGCAGCATAATTTACAATTGCCACGATATGGAAGCAGCCCAACTGTCCATCAATAGATGAGAGGACAAAACAACTACACAATGGAATTCTACTCGGCTATAAAAAGAAGAAAATTTTACCCTTTGCAACAGCATGGGCAGACCTGGAGAACATTACGCTAAGTGAAATAAGCCAGTCAGAGAAGCACAAATACCGTATGATTTCACTTATATGTGGAATCTATTGAAAAAACTGGACTACCAAGCAAAATAGAGACAGACTCATAGAGAGCAGACTGACAGCTCTGGGTAGAAAGTTAGGGGGTGGAGTGATGGAGCAGAAAGGAAAAAGGACTCATGGACATGGACAACAGTGTGGTTATGGCAGGGAGGAGGGATATATAAGGGGGATAATGGTAATAAAAGTACAACAAAAAATAAATTTAAAAATAAATAAGGCCATGAAAAAAAGAGTAGTGAGACTTTGGTCAAGATGGATGCATAGGTAAACACGGTACTTACTTCCTCCTATAATCAGATCAAAATTACAACTACACTACAGAAAAACCATCATTTAGAGCCACCTGAAATCTGGCTGACTGGAAGTCCTACAACTAGAAAATTAAAGAGGAAGACACATCAAGACTGGTAGGAGGAGCAGAAAAGCAGAATAGGCTGGTCCCACATCCACATGTAGCATATAAAAATGGGAGGAACATCTTGGCTTCAGAGGTCCTCCCTGAGGTGTGAGGGTCCCAGCTCCACACCAGTCTCCCAAGCCCAGGGTTCCAGTGCCAGGAAGAAAAGTCCCCATAACTTCTGGCTGAAAAAACCAGCAGGGATTTCGCTGAGTGAGACAAAGGGCTGAAATCTCAGGCATTCCTGTTAAAGGGCCTGTGCAAGGAGTTACTCAGATTCACTCCCTCTGAGCTCTCGCACTGGGGCAGCAGCTTGAAGGGAACCAGAGATATATGGGGAGGAACTAAATTGTCCAGCATCAGAGCAAGAGCTGGGATGGAGCAACTTTCTCCCAGGCAGAAGTGCTGGCAGAGGCCATTGTTCCTTTGCTGAGCCCACCCCTAGAGAGCCAATAGTAAGGGGCCATATCTGAATCTCCATCAACCTGGTTCACACTGTTTGCCCCTCCTTGGTGATTCCCTGAGGCCCCATTCCACTCAACTTTTGGACCCACAGAAGCTGTTTCCAGGGACTTTTCCATATGAATGGCCTATCCTGGCTCATGCTTCAGAGTTTTCTAAAATCTCTCAAACAAGCAGCTTCTGGCCTCAGTATGCCCTGCACCTTTCACTAAGTGTTCCCAGCCCTGGCATGAGCGTCAGCCAGCCCTGGTTCACATCTTAGCCTTGTCTGGGCACCTCGAAGCCCACATGAGTAGCAGCCATCTGCAGATCAGTTTGTAGCTCATGTCGGGTGGCCCCAGGCAAAACACAGGCAGCAGCTGACTGTGGCCTACACATCCTGGTAGGCCCCATAGCTAGCACACCCAGTAGGCAGCTTCAGACCACATCAAAGTACCAACACCCAACCACCTCCACAAGCAACATAACGGACAGACTCAGCAGGCACCAGAGCTCCGCTGAAGTAAGTCCTGCTCTGTGTGGTGAGCCCCTGCACAGCTGATCCTCTAACAGTGGTCAGAGGTCAGTGGTTAGTGGTAGCAGCCAGTCATTGCAGTCAATTGGCCTAGGGGTAAATCCCTTACACTGACACGCCAAATGTAACCAAGGCTCAACGACGACAGGAGTGGTGTATGCAGCACACAAAGGAGGGCACACCTCGAGTGCCCAGCTTGGGTGGCTGGGAAGGTTTTGACACTGGACTCTACAGGACACCTACTACATTGGGCCACTCTACCAAGCCTAAGAGACATAGCAGCTCTGCGTAATACATAAAAACAAATACAGGGAGGCTGCCAAAATGAGGAGACAAAGAAACATGTCCCAAATGAAAGAATAGAACAAAACTTTAGAAAAATATTTTTTAAAAATGAAGACAAACAATCTACTAGATTTGGAGTTCAAAACACTGGTTATAAGGGTGCTCAAAGAACTTAGTGAGAACTTCAACAACATTAAAAAAGAATCAGCCATAAATGAAGGCTATACTAACTGAAATGAAGAATAACTTACAGGAAATCAACAGTAGAGTAGATAAAGCCAAGAATCAAATCAGCGATTTGGAATATAAGGAAGCAAAAAACACCAAACCAAAACAGCAAAAATAAAAAATAATTTAAAAAATGAGGATACTGGTAGAAGCCTCTGGGTCATCCTCAAATGTACCAATATTCACATCAGAGGGTGTCAGGAGAAAAGAGAGGAAGGAATTTAAAACCTATTTGAAAAAATTTGACAGAAAACTTCCCTAACTTGGTGGGGGGGAAAAACACATACAAGTTCAGGAAGTTCAGAGAGTCCCAAAAAAGATGAATCCCTAGAAACCCATACCAAGACACATCATAATTAAGATGCCGAAGTTTAAAGACAGAGACAACCTTAAAAGCAACAAAAGAAAAGCAGTTAGTTACCTACAAGTGAGCTCCTGTAAAACGGTAAGCTGATTTCTCAACACAATCTTTGCAAGCCAGACGGTATTGGCAATAATATTCAAAGTGATGAAAAGCAAGGACCTACAACCAAGATTACTCTAGCCAGCAAAGCTACCATTTATTAATGAAGAACAGATAAAGAGCTTCTCAGATAGGAAAAAGCTAAAGGATTTCATTACCATCAAGCCAGTATTATATGAAATGCTAAAGGGGAAGAAGAAAGGAGGAGAGGGAGAGGGAGGGGAAGAAGGAGGAGGAGGAGGAGGAGGTAGAGGAGGAGGAGGAGGAGAAGAAGAAGATGACTATGAACAATAAAATGGCAATGAATCCATATCTATCAACAATTGAATCTAAAAAACAAAATAAATGAACAAGCAGAACAGAAACAGTCATAGTTACAGAGAACACTTCGATGGTTGCCGAATGGAAGCAGGGTTTGGGGGAGGAATAAAAAGGGTGAAGGGATTGAGAAATACAAGTGGTTGTTACAGAATAGTCATGGGGATGTAAAGTACAGCATGGGGAATATAATCAATAATATTCTAATAATTACGTATGGTGTCAGATAGGTCCGGGAATTATCAGGATGCTCATTTAGTAAGGTGTCTAATCACTGGACTCTACACTTGAAACTAATATAATAATGTATGATAATGGTAATTGAAAAAAAATTTAAATGATTTCAAAAATGAGTAATAGTTATCGTATGCCTAAACTTTTTAACGGGGTAGTATTAT
Source organism: Desmodus rotundus (assembly GCF_022682495.2). Taxonomy (NCBI): domain Eukaryota; kingdom Metazoa; phylum Chordata; class Mammalia; order Chiroptera; family Phyllostomidae; genus Desmodus; species Desmodus rotundus. Next base: position 52,724,308 of record NC_071387.1, read on the forward strand.
TTATCTAAGTTGAATGTGAAAGCTGAGAATAAATGTGAATAAAAACCTGAATACTAATTGAGTTGCAAACTTATTTCCTGAGTAACACACACATTTTTAGAAGAGAGTCACAAATCATAAGCAATGTTAAGATCCTATGGCTTTGAAAGTAAATGGGAGAGAGAGAAATAAAATCCTTCCCCAATTCTCCAAGGATCAATTTACTGGAGGTCTTAATTTCACAGTTAGAGTGCCTCCTTTTTAACTGCTTCAGGAGAACCAGATTATAAACTCTGCCAGAATTTGCTCCCCGTCTTTGTTCTAAACATTCCACAACAAAACAAAAATAACAGGGAAAGTCAGAGGGCTTACTTTGATTCTTGCACAAATGAGAGGAACGTGAACCTTGATACAAATCTATAGTTTGGAAGAAAATGTTACAATAAATTCCCTATGAATCACTGGATAATATTAGCTCCTTACAATGAGCCAAAAAATTAACAAAGGTTATCTCCAAAAATATTTTCAATAAGGAAGAATGTTTAGACACCAATCTTAGTGAGATCATTCTGTCAATTTTAAAATGGAGTCAATATAATTCACTTCCAAACAAATCTACCAATCTAATAAATATGTGCAATTTTTGCACTTAAGAGATATACATGTTTCAGAGTCTCCATACAAGGTGGGACCCCCCAAAAAACCCAGAATTTATTTATAAGTAATTGTGCAATTATTCTTACATGTTTCAACTTCAGTCACTCTCCATTTGATGCAGTACACCTATCAGTGGAGACTTTTTTCCACTGCTCACAACAGTTTTGAACTCATCAATTTTGACACCGCCATTTTTTTGTTCCACCTCTTCCACATTGGCAAAGGGAACTTTGAGGACTTTTTTTCATCCAGGAAAACAAAAAAAAAGTCACTTGGAGTGAGATCAGGTAAATAGGGAGAGTGTGGCATGGGGATTATGCTGTTTTTGGTCAAATACTGCTGAACACCCAGCACAGTATGGGCAGGTGTGCTTGTAGATCACCCAGCATGAAATGGGCAAACATGTTGAAAGAGTCTTCAAAAATTTCACTGAAGCCAAACACAGCCTCTCACAACAATGCCAGTTGGTACACTGATCCAGATGGCTTTCTAGAACACTTACTTAGCAGGGGAAGCCTACACAAGGGGTCCTCAATGCAGAAGATAACTCTAGGGAGGGTTGGGGTTCCCTCCCTCATACTTTGAGAAACCAAATTATGTTTTAAAGCTGAAGGATTCCTGAGAAATAAATCACTTTTGCCAAATTTCACAGGTATCCCCTTTCCTTTCTTCTCTCTTACAGCAATAACTAGTTAGACAAACCCATTCTGTAGGTACTCATTTTGTGGTACATCCAGAAAAAATATTAATAAAGGAAAGTATATTTTCTTTGGTCTTCTATCCAGTATTCTGAGCTAGCCATGGCAAAACCATGTCACCATTCAGAAAAGATTTCGCTTCCATGTTCAGAATTATAAGCCAATGAGTAAAAAAGGGAAAGAACAACTTCCACCTTCTTGCTTAAACACAAGCACCTTTGTTTGGAAAGATTTTCCTACTACCTTCTTCAAAAATGTGTCAATCAGAGTGGTTTGGGGGAGGGCGGGGAGATATGGCAACTGGAATCATTGTTATTGTACCTGAAGGGAGAAGGTAGGGGAGACAAAGACTGAGAAATTGTGCCCCTTATTGGTTGCTCTGTCATCTGACACCAGCAGCCCGAGGAATTCTAGCAATACCTTTGTCCAGAGGAAGAAAGCCTAGAGGCCGAAAGAAATTTGTAGGGAAGATGTATACAGCTCGACTGACTTGTTTTTTGACACGTAGCCTTGAAAAGAACAATTTTACCTCAGAAACTTGGCAAATGCAAACTGATTTTTTTGTTAAGTTTTAACATGCATTTTACTAAATGCATGAAGAAAGAGCGAGGGAGAGAAAGGCCAGGTATCCAAACACAGGGAGGTTGTCAGGTTTCTCTTTCTCTGTCATTTTTATTTAATCGGTCAAACGAAAATTCAAAACCATATAATTAGATGGTTGTTTATACATGATTAAGCATGAGCTCATTGGACTTTACATGCCAAAAAGTCAGAGATGTGGTTAAGGGCAAGAAGGAACTATTAATAAAAGGAAATAAAGCTGTAATACATTTTTCACTTATGAATAAAAATAATTCAAAGGTCTCTAGATGGAAAAAGAAAGAAAAAAAATCAACTATGAGTAGGGGCAAGGAACCAGATAATTTTATAAATGGTTAGAATTCATGAGATATAAAACATAAGCCACTGGTACGAAAAGCTTTTCTCCTCCATGACTCTAATCCTATTTTTGGTTTCTCGTAAACATAACTCACAATGAGAACATAACAAAACTTACCTGTATTATATTTCTTTAGAATTGTTCTGGGAAATATTTAAGCGAGAACATGCTGTTCATTTAAAAGAGTTACTTGTTCTCTTCATAACTGCCTTCATCAGTAATCCTCTCAGAGAAACCAATAGCTCTCAGCTTCCCTTGAGAAAGCCAAGTGTCCTTTCATATTCACAAATGCAGAATTTTTCTTCCCAGAATGAAGTGAGCACATCAAAAGCAAGGTTTAACGGACCATAACCTTTATGAAGGTAAAGCAGGCTTTCCCAGATCCCCCGAGAATCTGTGATCTGGCACTGGGGCTCTGAAAGTGATGAATCATCTGCTTATAGAGATCAAACACCAAGCTATGAATGAAGTCAGTGGGCAAGCCTTTCAGATGACAGAACGGACTGGTCTAGGATCAACCTACTTACCCCCCTTAGGTAAGGTTTTCAAGTTACTGCTACGACTGTTCCCTACGGGGAAAATACACCAGTACAGGTCACCTCTGGAGGCCACCCAGGCAAATGCAAAATGAACTCCAGAGGCAGTTCAACTGTGTGTGCTATTTTCTGCAAGCAAACAACTCTTTGAGGTGCCAATGTTGCGACTAGTATTCCACACATGACTGTTGTGATATTGTATAGCCCACTAATCGGAACAACACAATCTACAACTAAAAATGAGTAAAGCCGGTAGATACCCAATGCACAGTCCTTAAGACTGAGGCTAAAATGAATGCAATAACATTCAGAAAGCCCCCTGAGGAGCATAAATATTGACTTTTACAACCTTACCTCCCAGCGTGTCAGAGGATCTGTCTGTCTCTCTCCCCTCCTCCACCTTCACCCTCTCTCAATATAAACATCAGCCAGTTCAGACTTCCAGAGATCCTTAATCCTCTACATACCTGCCTGTTGGAATTTAAAGAAAATATGCTTCATTTAAACCTATATAGTGAACTACAAAATGTAAAAACCCATAAAAAGCTCATTTCCAAAACACACATCTGAAAAAGCACGGACACTTGCCGCAGCGCCGCGCTCACAACTACTTTGGCAATTTTAACCTGCAGACCTTATACATCTCTCCTCTACGGGCTTCCATGGACCATGTAGCTTGTTTTAAAGATACTTTTTAAGTTATTGACTGAATTTGGACAAATTCAATCCTTAACATATTCCCTGAGTGTTAAAAGCCACCCAAAGCTTAGGGAAAAATACACTTTCACAAAACAAATTCTTTATATGCTAGAAATGCACAGATTTTTATCTTTAATGTTGAAGGAAGAGGGAAACCGTACTAAATTAATAAATATTGATTATTTGAAACAGTTTAATAGCTACTGCGGTCCCAGATAAGAAATGTGATAATTTATTCCTAAACAATGTGCGGCATGTAACTCAAAACCGCTTTTCATCAATAATTAATATTAATAATTAACAAGTATAAACAACAAAAATACCTTCTGGAAATGTTTCAAGCTGGCCCTTTCCTCATTCCACAGCCTGCTTATTGCCCCCCTTTACCCTCTATGTGGAGTTAATAACTAAACTTCCCTCATCTCTGACATGCAACACTACCCAGCAGCAATCTTCCCAAGAATGCGCTCACAAATACATAAGATTGAAAAGAATAAAATCTTATCGAAGTCACCTGAATCTGGCCAACGGATTTCTAAATTAGCATCTGCAGTTACCATCCACTCAATGGTGAATTAGTTTTTTTCTCCAGTGAAAACAGAACCCTGAAGAAAGTTCACCTCAAACACCCACTCTCCTACCTAGAGATGTAATGTCTTATGTCTTTAATCCAAAGATTGGCTTAGTAATAAAAATTAAACAGTCCTCCAGATAAACACAGCAGAAGGGGAGGATAATGCAAAAACTACTCATTTAAGAGAAGCCAGAACCGATGCACCAGACTGTATTTGGCACTCATTCTGAAGAACATTCAATCTGACTTTTTAAAAACTGCATCGCTATCCCGTCTCCATGCTGATTGTCTGTGGAATAGCATCTTTCAGAGTCAAACACATTTCCAAATTTAAGGCTTCTTCCTTTGCCAGGCACTCTGCCCTCACACCTGACATTTTAAGATTTTAAGTCCACTGAAATTCATCTCTCTCAGCCATTCACTCTTCCACCAAACTGAGTATTATGTGGGTAATAGCCTAAGAAGTTCCTAAAGTTCAACATCCTGCTACATTTTAATTTCTTACAGCAAATACAAACTCTGCAATCCCCCATTCCCTTCCTCCACGTACCTCCATTCCATAGATTACCATTATACTTCCTGAAAAGTGATCAGAATCAGCAAAAGCACCTCATGCTTAAGTTATTCATGTTCCCAAGCCTGTTTGGTAACTGACTTTTAAAAGTGTTAGAAGGAGGAAGCCCTCCCACTGGGGAGCTTCCATGGGCTGTGTCTGTTTGTGTAAAAGTGCAGGGATAAAGGTGTTTACATCTTTTCCCTGGGCGGGGGCCTCAGACAGCTGTACTGCTCTGCATACATTTCCAGGGCTACCTGCTTTTTGGTTTCATGAAGTACAAGCAGTGGGAACATTCAGAACTACTAGGACGTTCAGCAAAGGCTGGTGTGCAGAGAGGAAAGCATCTGACAAATGCAGCCTAAGAAACAATGTCTCCCTTCAAGTGGAACAGCTGGTGAAGTCAGCCAGTGCTGGCCTGTGTGAACAATACTGGGCAGGTCATTAACTTGCCTGCTTCAGACGTCGATGAGCTCACCCACCTTTCTGGAAGTGCTATTTTAGCTGCTGAGTTTATACAAATAAAACCCATAATTTTCTAATGGCTAAACTAGGAATGTGGTCGAAAATAACTAACTCTGAGAACCCTGCAGAAGCCACACAGGGAACTCGGGAAGGTGAGTCTGCAGTCTGTTCAAGTTTGCACACATCTTTATAATCGCTACATATGTATTACCTTGAAAATAAGCAACCACATAAGCAAACCATGATTTTTTTAAAGTTAGGTGGTTACTGCCACATTGTGTTTTCTCCCTCTTTTTTTTCTTTTGCATAGGAAAGAAGTTAGTCCTTAACTAAAGAGTTAACATTTAACTTGAACACTGGGCACACTTTAGCTCTCAGTCCCTCCCCCGCCTCTCTCTTATTAAAGTGAAAATAGGTTCAGGAAAACTCTTACTAATTATCACTGATCCTGGATGAGATATGGCTACATCAGTTCATCGCTGCAGTCACAGGAGGCCCCAGTTACTACACTCTTCTCCAGGCAGCCAGAATCCCTGACCATTCCCCCACTACACACTCCCCCCTATATCCCCTCCCCAACTCCCATAATCAAAGATCAGCTCAAATGCCTGCAGTCCTGGAAATACACCTTTCAGATTCCTGCCTCCTGTCCAAATTTTATGGTATTTTATCCATCTTCTACGATCCCAAGTAATGCTATTTTTGCATCTTTTGTGTATTTTGCTCACTTCTACCTGATGTATTAGTTGTATTGATATCTTACCTTCCACCTTAACTGGCAGTTACAAGAGGATAGGGGGTGTGCTTTATCTTCCTTCACTCCCCACCCCACCCCCCGCCAGAGTACCAGGCCTGCACAGGGCGGACACTCACCAAATGTCTATGGACAGGTAATGTTCACATGGCCACTGCAGCATGAATAGCTACAGTTCATACAGGTTGGTGGGAGGGGGGCTAAAAGAAGAGTAGTATTTTATTATTTAAACAGGGAGATTGTTGGGAGGCCCAGAGTGGGGGCAGCAGCAGGGTGACTCTCTTCTGTTGCCCCTGACATTCCTAACTTCCCATCCCCACCACTTCTCCCCTCCCACTCCCCACCAGTTCTCCCCTCCCACTCCCCACCAGTTGGACGCTCTGTCTCACTGTGTACACAGCACGCAGCTCCACCCTGTCAGCACAGCCCTTTCCCAGCCATCTGACTTGTTACCTTTTCTGCGAAGTCCTCTATGGAAACAGAAGTCTAACAAACCTCTCTCTCCTCCCCCTCTTCTTAGCTATTCGTAAGTACCGCAAAGGAGGTATAGGGGTTACCCAGCTATGGACATGATGATTATATTTCCTCACCAAAAACCTATACTATTACTATTGCTGCTGCGGTTTCTACTAATACTACCCTATTACTACTACTACTAAGAATAATAATAGTAGTACATCTATCCATTAAAAATAAAATAAGAGTTAACATTAATGAAAGGCTTGGTACTGGGGATGATGCCTGGCTCTATACCTGGATTAATCCAGTCAGCTCACATAACGACCCTGATTATTACCATCCCATTTCACAGAGGAGGGAACCTGAGATTCAGAAAACACAGTAACTCGAGAAGAGTAAGAATTAAAACCCAGGTGAGTACAACTCCAAAAACACACTGATGCCTATGGGCTCCTACATCTTTAACCACTACCGTCCACACAACTGGACAAATACTATTAAAGGAGAGGAGATGGAACAATTGAAAACCAGTTCTTTTCCAAAGCTGAAACAAATGCTCACCACAGCTGCCAACATCTTGGTTGCCATATATAAGCAATAGGCAGGAATGACACCTTAATTTGTTCTGCACAGGTGCCATTAAAGGTGTCATGCACGAAAGTATAAAAAGATGAACTATTCCAACCTTTACAGTAGAGGTTAAATGACTATTATGTTACCCCCCGCACTTTCCGGAAATTGTGGTACATAACATCAACTTCCTTCGTCCGTTCACTCATTCAGTGGTTAAATCACAGGGTAAGGGCAGGTAAAACAGAGGTTGAGAGAATTACAGAACAAAATGATGTCTGATAAAATAACATCAGAAAGCTGTTGCAGTTCTGAGGAAGAGATGATGATGATGATGATGATGAGATGATGATGGTGATGGTAATGATGATACTGATGGTGATATTTAGGAATGCAATATGAAAATATTCATCTGCATGAAGCTTACCATAGAAGGGATTTACTAACTTCCATTCAATAAGCAGTCTTGAGGGGGCAGAATATAAGTTGGAGATGTAAGAATATGACACGCAGGAGCACAAAGACAAGTACACAATATGTCAGGTGCAATAATAAGTAAACACGAGGTGCCTTGAAGGGGCAACCTTCCATGCAGGTCCAACCTTCACCAAGCCCCTTAACACGAGGAGAGAGAAATCGATGTGTGGGTAGACTGGATCCGTGGTATGGGAAACAGAGGGGTCTGCTCCAGAGCCACGTCACAAGGCCAGGAGGCCAGATTTGGTCTGTGGCTATGCAAATGTGTGAACTTGAATAAATCATTTAGACTGAAGCTCCCTGTCAAGCACAGCTTGGTGAGACATATAATAAACTACTTGGCACCATCCTGGCACAAACTAGATGCTCAATGAATATTAATTCTCCTTTCTGCCTGCAGACCACAACTGAAAACCTTTCATCCCTTATCATCTAAAAGACTACCTTTAAACCAGAATAGATGATGCAATCATTTCATGGGGCTTCCTTCAGGAGATGTATGCCTGCTCCCGCCATGCTTTGAATTCATAGGTGCACATGCCGAGAAGGAGTGATACAAATCAGGTTCCCAACCTCCTTACTTTACAGATGGTATCAGGTCACACTGTCCACAACACAGTCAGGACAAACATCCCAGTAATCAGGTGCCTAATTAACTCCACTTTCTACTGTATCCTATTACTCTTATTGGAGTGTCGATTATAAATGATGCTTGATGGTGCAATTACCTCTGAAGCAGTTAAAAATGTCTTCTGCCTTCAAAATAGAATGAGGATGGCACACTGTGAACTCCTCCTACAAAACAAGCAAGGGGTCTGGAACGAGAGTTCATGCAGAAATGAAGAGCTGGCGGAGAAAATGGAGAAGCACAGAGGAAGGGATCAGGGATGAAAAGGGACTAAGAGACCCGTATTCCACAACTGCTCCTTCAGGTCATCTCCTTTTCTATCCATTTCTCTCTGCGTGTGTATACCACGTTCTGACACTTCTAATCTACATCCTCATCCATCTGAAAATGCCCCTAGACCAATTCTCTCTCCCTTTTGTCTAAAAGCCTGAGGATACAAGAGCCATCGCTCTCCCAGATCACAGACAAAATGTTTGAATGTTCAGGAGAAGAGAGAAGTAAGATTGTTTACCTTCAACAGTTTAAAAAAGAGGTTCAGTTTCCTTTGCTCAAATCTCCTTAAACCTTAGGTTTCAGTAGAACCACTGTTGAACCCAGCTCTTAGTGGCACCAGAGCCTGCTTCTTTATCTGCCAAATGTAAATTGGCCATGGAACCAATAGTGAGGCTGTTCAGAGATAGCAAACACCTTGTTAAGAAAAGGGGAAAAATCTAATAAGCATATCAAACTTGACAAGCATAATTTTTTTGAAAGCTTCCCATCTCAAAGAAAGTTTACAAGCAATGAGTGAGACTATAAGGCAATTATTTCCTGGCATAATAATAATTGCAGAATTGTCCAATTAGCAGTTGTGTGCTGAGGGAATTCCTTTGCATTGTGGTCTTACTGTCTTTGTCTTTGTTCTGAAGAAAAATTCTTCCTTCAAGAGTTCTTCATTATGTCAGTACGTTTGGAAGGAGTCCCCATGGCACAGGGACCTAGCCTTGCACTGAAGCCTGATCGTGAAGCATAAGAACCATCTGTTCCCACTTAAACTTGCTAACACACTCCACAGGCAGGGGAAACGCTGACTGAAGGCCTCAAGGAAAGGAGAACCTTGGGAAGGGGACAGAAACAGAGTCACTCGGGATTAAGACCCTGAGTTCTCCTTGGGACAAACTCTTACCCATTTATAGGCCTCTCTCAAAAGAAAGGAAAAGAAAGGGAAGGGGGAGGAAGAGGAGGAGGAGAAGGAAGAGAAGGAGGAGAAGAGCAGAACTAGAAAACATTAAAATAGCATATAAAATTAAATTCTCTCCAACAAGTATCTAGTGGAACCTCTAGTTCATGTGGGTCTTACACACTTTAAACCCAGAACTTCAAGCCCTCCAAACCCCGAACCTTACTTAGTCAATCAACAGGTAACACAATGTTTCCCTGTTGTCCTTCTAACCTCTAATAATTGCCACATCAGCAATTAACATCTCTGCTCCTTCCAACACCATTTAACCACAAAGGTTGTGTGAGCCTCCAGAAGGCAGAATAGTTCAACCAAAGAAAGAACTTTCGATCAAGAGAAGTGACCGAGAATACTGCGTGAGGCAGAGTTCTTCTCATCCCTGAAAGAACACAAGGATTTTCCAAGATATTGCAGAGAATGTCGTTCTTAACTCTAACACCCGAAAAGGCTTAAAACATTGTGTCGAGTTTTACATTTTTATGTGAGGTATGAGAGTTTTCTATGCCCTCATCTACAGCCTACTTTTTTGTGCTTCCTTCCACCCCAGACTGTGACACTGTGTGACCAGGGGCACACAGTTTAACTGCTCAAGGCCTCAGACTTATCGTCACTTAAATAAAGGCAAGGAACTAAGTAATCTCTCAAATCCCTTCCAGTTCATTTTCTAAGTAAATTTATCTCCCCTTTTAACCAAATTAAATTTCAAAAATTCTATTTGCCTATAAAATGTAACAGAATCATCTAACAATCACTATGTATGTAAAGAAAATCCAATAAAGTCACAGACAATATAAATAGGGCAAACTCAATGGGTTTGTCATATAATATCCATTATAAGTTTCAAAATATAACAAAAAAATTTTTAATTAAAAACACCTAGGACAATTACATTTATACAGAGAAACTACATTTTTTCCCTGAAGACATGAGTAAATATAGATATATACATGTTTCTAGGTGAGAAAACTAAATATAGTATGTTGATTCTTCCAAACTATTTCATAGGTTTAATGTAGGGTTTCTCAGCCAACATTTTGTGCCAAATGATTCCTTGGTTTTCTGGTTTGTTGTTGTTGTGTGGGGGTAGGGGGAGCTGCTGTGTGCATGTGGGATGCTGAGCAGCATCTCTACTCTCTAGATCCCAGTAGCACTCTCCCCAGTTACGACAACCAGAACTCAATTCTGTCCAGAGACTGTCCCCAGGGATAGTCTGGGGACAGTCTCTGGACAGAGACTAGATGCCAGAGATAGATGCCAAATATCCCCAGGGTCAATAACACTCAGGTAGGTAATCACTGATTTTATGCACAGTCCTTGGACAGTCCTACTCACTACATTGACAATGGATTCTAAAGTTCATCTGCAGGAATAAACTACAGGGGAAAAAATCTTTGAAAAAGAAAATACAGCCCTGGCTGGTGTGGCTCAGTGGATTGAGCACCAGCCTGGGAGTCAAAGGGTCGCCGGTTTGATTCCCAGACAGGGCACATGCCTGGGTTGCAGGCCAGGTCCCCAGTGGGGGACATATGAGAGGCAACCACACATTGATATTTCTCTCTCTTTCTCCCTCCCTTCCCCCTCTCTCTAAAAATAAATAAATAAAATCTTTGAAAAAAAGGATCATGATCTCAGATATACAACAATTAGCATATGATGTCATTGCAAATGAGTAGGGAAAGAGATTGTTCAAAAAATGGTAGTGGCACCACTGTTTATTGCCTGAAGGAAAGTCAAAGCTTAGTCCTTATTCCCATTATATATGTTCTGGTTATCTATCGCTAGATAACAAGGTCAAAACTTAGGATTCTGAAAACAACAATTTATTATCTCTTATGGTTCTGGGGTTGACTGGGCTCAACAGAATACTTCTCACTTGGGGGTCTCTCGTGCGCTGCAGCCAGAGGTCAGCTAGGGCTTGCGGTAAACTGAAGAGCGGACTGAAGGGACATCTCTGGTGGCTCAAACACCTCCCTGACCTGCGCATATGGCTCGGGCTTCCCACAGCACGGCAGCCGACTTCCAAAAGGCAAAAAAGGTAGTTTTTAGGCCATGGCTACAACAGGCACAGAACCACTTCTGCCATATACCACTTGCCAAAGCAACAGGCAGAGTCTCTCGTGCCATATACCATTTGCCAAAACACTGTCTCCTTGAATTTGGGTGACTCTCCTTGAATTTGGGATAGTGAAATAAACTCCACCTCTGACAAGAGGGCGGCAAAGTCACACGACATAAGAGCACATGAAATGGTTTCAGTCATCTCCTGAAAATACAATCAGCCGTGATATACATAAAATAAATTCCAGGGAAACTAAGAACTAAATAATAAAGTGGAATATAAAACAACTAAAAGAAAATATATTTGAGTGTTTCTCCCATTTTAGGATAAAAAAGGCAAAGATAGACATAGCTACAAAATGTTAGTTTAAAAAGCACTCGTAAACAAAATGAAAAAGCAAACAACTTTTCATTCTACACAATGAAAAGTTAACAACTTAATATATAAAGAGATCTTGCACATACATAATAAAGACAAACATTCCTATAGAAGTAAAAAGACAAAGGACATAAACAGTTTACAAAAGAAGAATCCAGTAGACAAGACATAAAATAGACACCCTCAATATTCTGCTACTAGACTGAATAGAGAGTATAAAATATGATATAACCCACTTGTGAAGCAATTTGGTAATATAGTCAAGGGTATTTAAAATATCCATTTGACCAAATAATCTACCATCATTTTTAAGATATTTGTGATAATGTAGTTTTAATAAAAAAGAAAGCAAACAACTAAATAAATATAGTACATTTTCCATGCACATAGAAAATCGTATTTTTTTTTCATTTTTATTGTTATTCAATTACATTTGTATGCCTTTTCTCCCCATCCCTCCACCCCACCCCAGCTGAACCCACCTCCCTCCTCCACCTCCACCCTCCCCCTTGATTTTGTCCATGTGTCCTTTATAGTAGTTCCTGTAATCCCCTCTCCTCACTGTCCCCTCCCCACTCCCCCCTGACCATGAAAAGCATATTTTCAAAGTATCAAAAATATATGGGAGAAAGTTCATAACACAATGTAGAGAAAGAGAACACAAAACTGTGTTTAGAGATTTATCATCACTATTACCTGTCGCAAAATATTCACACACATTTATCTCCTAAAATATTAACAATGATTATCTCTATGTCTGGGGAATACTGGCTAGATCATTTTATTTTATTCTTTTTTTCCAGTATTTAAATTTTTTCCTACAGTAAATGTGTACTATTTTTATACTCAGGAAAAGTATACTGTTTAAAAACAGTAGTGCTGATGGATGAAAAACTGAAAAGGTCACACTATTAAGTTATTACTGAAAGATTTAAAAACCAGTTTAAAAGCAGGAGAATAAGCACGACCGTGCAGCCAGTGACAGCAGGGCGATTACACTTGGAACCACTGACCCATTCCAAGGTGCATTTGGTCTGAAACCTGGTCACTTTCCCAGGCTCACGACCCAGCCACGGCATAGATTCTCATGTAGTTAGTTGTTCAGTGTGACTGCTATGTAAACTGTTTTTCCCCTTTCGACATTCAGCCCATTTGTTTTCTTTGGTGAGTCCATAATATTTGTTTCTGCCTTCAGAGGCCTTTCAAATTATGAAATACTTAGGGAAAATACGTACTCACACAAAAGAAGACATTTGTCTCTGCTACCCTTTAACCAAAAGTCTTCCTCGGTTTCAGTGGGTCCCAGTCAGGTGTACCCTCTACTATACCTTCAAACGGAGGAGCTATGAGAATAGCCACTCCCTAGTCCCCTGGTTCTCAAACTTGAGCTTGCCCTGGAATCCCCTGGAGGACATGTAAAACCAGAAAATGCTAGGCCTCACCTCACAGGTTTTGACTCAGTAGGTGTGGAAGTGGAGCCTGAGAATCTGCATTTCTAACAAGTTCCCAGGTGATGCTGATGCTGCTGGTCCAGGGACCCCTGCTTTGACAGCCACCGCTCAAGATTGTATGAACCACAAAGCATCTGCCTGCTGTGTGCTACAGCTAGCTATTCATCCCTATTATTCACATTAAGACTATATCATTTGGTATTCCTAACTTAACATATTTAACCAGCCATAACCCAAATAAATCTCACTCCCATTTCAGATGGAGTAATCCATTCAAAGAGACAACCTCCAGCAATGTTTGTGAAATCATCTTTTCTGCCACCACTGTCTGCCATCCCCTTGACTGACAATTCTCATACTGTTCAGCAGCCCCGAAGCCGCCCTTCACTCCTCCGCTCTCCCACATAACAAAGCAAACTCTCCCCAACATTCCCACAGAGATAAGGCTCTTCCCTCCCCTCTTTCCCTTCTTCTACTACTTCCTTCCAACACAAATTCCTCTACTCATATTTCTCTGTCTTCCCTTACTACTTATTTAGTGTATTAAAAGCCATAGGTAGAATGGGGTGAATGAATAAATAAATGCCTGATTACTTACTTTTTATGTAACACTACATTTTCTTTAATGAGCAAAAGGAGAGACAAGCACTCAAACACACAAGCATAAATCATTTTTGTTCCTGTAACACATCCATCCATGCCCCCTCGTCCCCTCCATCCATCCACTCAATACACATTTACCAGGTGTCAACTATATAGCAGGCCCTGTGTTGGGTATTGAAGAACTTGGAGAAAAGAAAGGTGGGCTCATCTGAGAGGGTACCAGCAGGAGGATGTTTCATGGATAAGTAAGAGTCTTGCTGGATGGTGTGAGTTCCAACCTGAATTTTATTTCCCTTAAAACCCACTGGCAGATAACTGAAATACCTTCTTCAGAGCTTCATTTCTTTGACTTCACCCCATTAAAATGTACATGTCCTTGTTAAGAGTAGCCCTTTAAGTTTCCAAGGGTCACTTGCACCTAAGTCTGAAAAAGTTTCATGCCCTTATCTGATGAGGTGGGCTCTGGAAATGCTTTTCAGGGAAGAAAAGGGAATAGGATGGGAGTCTGGGGAGTACCTGAGACAAACCACATCTTTCTTTGGTTGTGACTTCCAGGAAGGGTGTTCCAGAAATGCCCTTCCCCCCAGCCTGCATGCGGTAGAGCACTGCAGGGATTCTCAAATGGGGTGCCTGAACTAACAGCAACAGCATCACCTGCGAACTTGTTAAAAATGCAAATTACCAGGCCCTACCCAATACCTACTGAATCAGAAATTTAGGGGGTGGGACCCACCCGCTGGCATTTTCACAGACTCTGGGGAACTCTGAAGCATACTCAAGTTTAAGAAGCACTGCTCTCGACGTCTATTACAGCGGCTCCCTCTCTACCAGCATGTACTATTTTATGATGGGACTTAATGATTGGTCAGATTCCTTTGTTAGTATAAGAACATCATTTTTAGAAAGCTGCATGAGGGAATCCTGAACTACTTACTGAGAGCTAAACTCTGTGATAATAGGGCAAAGAGTAGGTGCCTGTGGCCAAATAGGGAACCACTGGCTAAAAAAGGAAGATGGTCATTGATAAAGATCAATGTTAAGAGCTCTGCTAGGGTAATTGTCTGCCTCCCAAATTTGTGCAACTTGCAATGACCACCAAAGCAGGAGAGGTTTTGCCTTCTTTTTAAAATTCTCAGAGCTCTCAACAGGGCATGTTTTCACATGCGGTTGAAAAGGGCCCAAAAGAATTCCTATTGCACAATGAAATGTTCATCTCGTATCATTTAGTATCCTTGGTCTCTCTTTGGAGGAGCGAGAGGAGCGAAAAACATGAATATTTTTAGAACCAGGGAACGATTATCATTCAATGACACAGCATAGATATAGGCTTAAATCAAGTGTGTGGAAATACTATGTTATTACTAGCCTTAACTCTGTTAAATTATAACCTATAAACTCTGCAGCGCTTGACTTAAATATCCCATCCACATTTGCAGGAAATCTAAATGGTTATTTCCTCCTTTACTGCATGCATTCAAGGAGGATTTACTGTTGCTTCCACAAAGCATGTATGAGGAGCATGTCATCCAGGATGTCAGTGTAACCAGGCACGATTGATAAGCACACAGCCCACATCACGTATGTATTCTGGGAGCCTTTATGTGCAGTTAATTAGTTTAGCTATTGCTTTCATGGTTCATTTAAAAGCTTCATGCTTCATTAAATATCGACAAATTTTATCCTCAAAAAACCTCTTCAGTAAAAATATGATTGTCTCTTCAAGTGATAATCTTGTTAATGGATGTATACATTGCAAGCATGTCTATCAGGACCAACAAAACTCCAAATTGCCATGGTTGCAGTACCCTAAAGTAGTATGAAAATTTTATTCTACAGTTTAAAACACATGCCCCATCCATACATATTTTCTTACAGTAGGGAGGAAAGTCTTTTTTAACTTTCCCCCAAATGATGCATCTTTTAGCTTCTATTTTTATATCATCAAGAATGCCTACTTATGTTTCATAAGCTACTTTTATCCATTGCATCAATTCCAAGTTCTGTTTATTGAAAAGATAAGCTTTTGGCAACTTTTTGGTGCATGAAAGAGGTATTTTCAGGAAACGTGTGTCCTTCACCTCCCTGATACATGCATCCAAAGAGGGCGGGGGTCACAATCACTGGGCTTATCCTGTCAGGTACTCCAGTAAACTCTGTCAGTGAATCACCTGGGCTGTTCCCTGAATGCCAGGAGCAGGTGGGCCACCTGGAGAGGGTCACAATGAGGAAAGAAGAGCTTCGTCTATCTAAGCAGAAATAACACCTTCGGATACTTTCTCCTTCCTTCCAGGTCCATGTCTTCTCTCTGAAGACATCTCCAACCTACTCAGAGTTGGTACTCTTTTCCTCATTTTGTATTACAGTTATCCATTCATTCATTCGTTTATTCACTCATCCATGCATTCAAAAAATGTATTTCTAAGAATACAATGATAAACAAGAGAAGATCCTTTTTTTTTCATAAAATGTACATTCTAGTGGTGAGGAGATACACAATAGAACAGGTGAATGAACACCTGAACAAAATCATTTCAAACAGGATAAGTGCCATCAAAGAAAGAAAAGAGGTAGGTGTGATTGAGAATTGGTTTGCATTAGACCGAGTGGCAGAAAGGCTTGTGGAAGAGACAGCTCATGTGCTGAGGCACACATGAGAAGAAACCAGCCATGCAACAACATGGGGCAGAGTCTCCAGCAGAGGAAGCTCCAAGTACAGATTTGAAGTCTGATCCAGCTTGGCATGTTGGAGGAAGGGGGAAAAACAGGCTGGTGGGAATGTGCTCAGCAAAGGGGAACTTGGTACCAGATACATTTGGAGATGATTTGCCAATCTTTTTACTTTAAACTATCAGCTCCTAGAAAACAGGGCTCGTATCTTACTTGAGTTTGCGTCTCTAGTCCTTAGTCTCATATATGACATGTGGTCAACAAGCATGTGATGAATGACTGAACTGATTGAGTCATTTCCCAAGGTTATATATAAAACATTGGGAATTTTTTGTATCACTTTATACAATCTTCCTTCTCTCAACCACCTCTTTCAACATGGATGATCATGTTCTATCTTTTATGGACCTTGAAAACGATACCTACTGAGAAGGGCTTCTTTCTGGTGGCTTAACTGGGATTAAATATATTTAAAGAAAATTGAGCCTAGAAGACATTTCTAAACAGAGGCTTCTTCTACAAGTCCCATTTCAGGACAAGCCTGCACTAAGCTACCGCCTCTTGCTTTCTGGTTTCTGCCATCTGAGCCAGACCTCGTTGAGGTGTTCTTGGGATCCTGTTTCAGCCAATAAGACTGAGGCTTCCCCACCCAACTGGAGTTGCACAGCTATTATCTCCACCAACATCTTCACCAACCAATCAGAGCAGCTTCAGTCTGACAATTCAGGACAGTGCTTTTTGAACCAATCAAACTGTGAGAATTTGGAATCCTTATTTGCATGAAGACTGACCAATCAGCGACCGGGGGCAGGGACCTTTGTCTATATAAGTTAGCTCCCCTTCAGTTCCAGAGGAACACTTTCCCTTTCCACTGAAGACTAAAAATTGTGTTTCTCCTGATGGATTTGAAACACCAAAGACAAGACCTTGTGGGAGCAGAATGAGGCAGACCAGGGCAGACCACATAACAGCAGGGCTTCCTAGCTGCTTCACAGCTTTGCTGCTTTCACAGCTATGATGTGTAACAATTGAGCTGTTTTTGCATTGAAAAAGGTTTCCTTCTTCACCATCCCCCAAACTGGGATTCCTGTTAGCATTGAATTGGCACCAACACCCATTGGTTAATACCTTTCTATGCAAGCATAACATACTATAGACTCAATGTGGGAGAAGGTTTTTTGTTTTTGTTTTAATTTCTCCTTCAGATTTAATGAATTTGTGCTTGGAGGTTTTACTGATGGCTCTTGTGACTACGAGTGAAACACATTCAGGAGGGGAGAATCAGAGGTTAAAAGTGCAACCCAGTAGGGTTTCAACAAGTAGCTCAGAAGAGCTCAGACTCATGTTCTGGGATCTGTTCATTTATGTAATACTTCAATTCAGGCAATAATGGACAACCAGGGAAGAACGTTAATATTAATGGCATCACTGTCATCATCGTTATCATCATCATCACCTCTTAGAACATGAAATAATATAAATGAACGTTCCCAGTGAACCTAATATTGCAATGGGTGAGAAGGAAGAGGAAACAGACAGCCTACTAGAAATGCTTTAATTTCCACTCTACAAAACATTGTCAGTCCTTCCAAACTTGCTTTATTTTGCTTCCTTTCTTTCTTCCACGTAACAGGCGTGGCAGATAGGAGACAATTTTTGAATAATGGTTGAATGAATGTCTGATTTCATTTCTTCAGAATAACCTCTGGCGGCGATAAGGAACTGACCACGTTGGCACTGACAGGCTCTGAGTCCTCTGCAAATCCAGAGCGCCAAGTGTGACCTCATTGGATACGTGTGGAAGATGCAAACTCACTGGGTTTATGCACATCAGTACAAATTCCAAAGGGGTCTGATGCCAGGAAAATGCCTTATTTTGTCAGGAAGTACATCTCCCACACCCACACAGCAGCAGGTCTGCATAGCCTGAGCCACATGTTAAAAACAAAGCAAAGTGGCGTGCGATACGGGCCCCGCTGCCCGACGACAGAATTCACGAGCTGTCTGTCTTCACGCTGAGCTGTTCTGGAACAGAGTCCACATAGCCCAAGCCTATTTGACAGTTTTATCTTATTACCATGTTGTTTTCTACAAAGTCCTTGCCTTTTAAGTAATTAAGATTTATTTTTCTTATTACAATTTCAAGACTATTCCCAAATTACAAATGATAATCTAATTCTAAGAAACCCTGCACTTTCCAACCTATTTAATAGCCAAGTTAGTGTTTCAAATTATACTAACCCTTTTTCAACTTCCACAAGCATATAGGTAACTAAGAAAATATTCAAATCAACTAGTAAACCATGGCAGCTGCTGTAATATTCACTGTGTGGACAGCACTTCACTATCTCCATTGGTATTGCAGCCTATTGGTTTTATGTAAGTCAATTTTTTTAAATATTGGCCTGCTGAAACTCCAGTTTGTGGCATTTTTTAATTTTATCATTTGCATGATATGTGTTCTAACTATGGATCATAAGAATAAAACTGCTCTTTATAAAAACAGTCACAGGAATGTAAAGTACAGCATAGGGCGTATAGTCAGTGATATTGTAAGAACTATGTGTGGTGTGAGGTAGGTGCTAGGCTTATCAGGGCGACCACTTTGTAAGGTATACAAATGTCTAACCACCATGTTGTACATCTGAAACCAATGTAATAGTGTATGTCCATTGTAGTAGCAATAAAATTTAATTGTTTAAAAATGTCTTTACTTACATTGGGCAGAAGACCCATGACGGTAATAAATGGCTTCCCCTTGTGTATGCATTATTTTTTCCTTGCCTCTGTAGTCAGCATCTATTTTTCTCTCTCACTCTTGTCTAGGCATGGCTATTATGGTTTAGAAACAGGTACTTTACTGGCTGTATTAGTTTCCTAGGGCTGCCATATCAAAACTACTACAAACTGGTTGGCTTTAAACAGAAATTTATCTCACAGTTCTGGAAGCTAGAAGTCTTAAATCAAGGTGCTGACAGGGCCATGCTCTCTCTCCGAAGGCTCCAGGGGAGAATCTTTCCTTGCCTTTTTCTAGCTTCTGGTGGTTGTCAGCAATCTCTGGCATCCTTGGCTTGTAGACATATTGCTCCAATCTCTGCCTCTGTCATCACGTGGTGCTCTCCCCATGTGTCTTCTGTGTTTGTGTTCACATGGCATTCTCATTTCTGTATCTATATCCAAATTTTCCTCTTTTTATAAGAAAAGCAGTTATTGTGTTAGGCCCCACCCTAATCCGGTATGACATCATCTTTACACATAAAATATATGCAGAACCCTATTTCCATGTAAGGTCACATTCTGAGATTCCAGGTGGGCATGAATTTGGAGGCAGGGTACCATTCAACTCAGTATGATTTCTACGCCAGCATTGGTTCCATTACCACCTGTCCCGAGGAGTCTGAAGAACATGGCTACCTGAAGAACAGTTGCAGACAAAGTAACTGCTCATGGAAAAACAATGAAAGGAAGGAGACATAATTCAATGAAGAAGTGTAATAGGAAAACTGACAGCAGCTTGGGGGTTTCAGGACTAAATTTCACCTGTGAAGTCAATTACCAACAGATCCATCAGGCAAAAATACCGACCTGGCCACTTCTTCAGGAAATTGTCCCTTTGGGCTGAACCAGTCTCTTCCCTGGACCCAGCTCCCGAAGAGGGGCATCTTCTACCCAACTCACACCATCTACATGAGGACGGACAATGCCTGGGCATCAAGCCAGGCACTCTAAACACACAGAACTATCACCTCCATCAGAGAAGGGAAGAAACTGAAGTTCACAGAGATAAAGCAATCAGACGGGTGTCACACAGGAGAGTGAAGGCCTGAACACAGATCTGCCTGACTCCAAAGCTGATGCTTCACTCTTTATATTTGACTGTGTTCTCTTTCCCTCTCTCTCTCTTTCTCTCTCCCTCCCCCTCCCTCTCAAAAATGACCATTTCATTCATTCTGTATTTGAAACACATCATTTTCTTAACCCACAAAATATTACAACTAAGAGATGCCTCAGACACAACAATTTCATTTTACAGATGAGCCCACTGAAGATCAGATATGGTACAATTTCATTTTATAGACAAACATACTGAAGACCAGATATGACAACTGAATGACCTGCCCAAGATCACAGAAGAATCTAGTGGCCAAACTTGGAATAGATCCTCAGACTCTCTGGTTTCTGGTCCAATCTGGCAACATCTAGGCTCTCTAGTAGCGTGTAGCAGTCTATGAGGTAAGACCATACTTCACAGACAGGTCGGCATGGTAGTCTGGAGTACAGACACTGAAGTTAGACTGCTTTGTTCAAATCTTCGCTCACCACTTCTTTACGCGGGCCAGCCACTTACTATCTTAGCCTCGGTGTTGTGAACCATAACATGGAGGTAATAAAGACAGGGGTCAGTATCTAGTATCTAGTATCTAACAGGATTGTTGAGAGGATAAATGCTTAGTATATGTTAGTTGTTGGTAGCAGTTTTGTTGTGGTTTATTACTACTCTATCATCATCATCATCATCATCATCATTATAACCCAATAAAAAGCTACAAATGAGTAGCTTCAGTCTTCTTAATAACCATATAACTCTAGCAGCCACACTGGTTGCAAGTCCTCATTCAAGGACCTAGTGATACACTGATTTCCTAGTCCTTCATAGTAATTAAATTCAATCTTGTTTCATAATCCACTTTATGCTGGTCCCAATGCCATGTTTTATGCTAAACACAAATTGTGCAAAGGGTCTATATTCTTTCTGGTTTTAATTTCCCTGATTGTGTGAGTGCACATTTAACTGCCTTCTTCAAATGACAGTGGGTCACTTAGTGTCCTGAAAGGCCAACAATGTTATTACATCCTGACTCTGACAAATCCTTGCTCTTGACTCTCTCCTCTTATCTCTGTGAGTCTCAGGAAGGCAAGCCCTGGGAAAATTATACAAACAGCCCCAAATATTTGGGATTAGCATTGTCCTCACATGTGTACTCTTCTCTGAAAGCTTAGAGCATTTCTCTTTCAGTTTTATTCTTTCATTAGCCCAAGGCTTGCTAATTAATTGGAATTTTCCAGGGCTTTTGTTGTGACAAAAGCTAACAATGAAAAAGCTCATTCCTTCTTGTTAAAGGGGTCCATCCAGCCTCTACTGAGTAGCACAAAGACGGCCCAGATAAGAGGGAAGATTAAGTTGAATTTGAAAGGGTCAGACTTCATGAGTTCCTGCACTCCCTACTCTGCCCACAGCTGCCTTCATCTTCACCAAAACTGATTTATGAGAAGTGACATCTTAACCATGGCTTTTATCCTTCTACAGGAAAAGCTGCTTAGGATCTAAAATTAGATGGCAGAAAACATCCTATCAACACGGAACAAGTAATATTGGGAAGCAAAAGATACTGTATTAGGTGAGAGGGCTATTCAAGAACAAAAATTTGTGGATCAGGGAGGAAGGGAGTAACACCCAGAAGAACAGACCCAAGCAAGATACAGACTTGATTTAAAAGAAACAAAAATATGCTTAATATTAGCAAAGATAGTTTGCTTAATCCAAAGATGGCAGAGCAGCTAGAGGTTAGCAGTAGAGAAGGGGAGTGAAGAGAGATTCATTCTGAATTGTTCTTGGTTTCCCTTTCAAGGGGTCATGCTATGATTTGATACACTGAGTTACTGGAACTTGTGGGAACCGCCATGGGCTGTGATTCATCCACAGTGTGAGAGGTTCTAAAGCACCTCTGCCTTTGTGATTCCATGGACGCAAAATAACAAAGACAAGAGGGGTTCTCAAACATGCTGACGAGGCCATTTCCAACATCTTTCCTGCAGAGTTCCTTTTGACATAAACATCTACTGGAATATTCAAGGCAAAAAAAAAAAAAAAATCAGCCTATGTTCTTAAAAACCACATTATTTTCCATTAAAAAGGTTTTCTAGTTTATTTGTTTATAGGTAAAATGCCTATAAAAAAGTATTTTGCAATATCTAGACCCACACATTATAACATGGAGCTACACCTACAGTTTCATTACAGCACAACCTGGAAGGCCTTCAAAACATCTCCCTCTCCACACCGATGAACGGCAAATCACTGCAGTCACCTAAAGTGCCAACATTTTGAACAAGTTGAGTATGAGGTGCCTCTACAGGTATCCAGAGGGAACTGTATATAGTTAGTTGAAAGGAAAAGCCTGGAAATGGGACTAGAAGCAGGTTCTGGGGGTATCAATAAGTACAGAGTCTTTACTGTGGATAAGACTGTTCAAGGATCACATATGCAGAGGCTGCAGAATAGGGCAAAGATGGAACTCCAAGGATCTTGAATGTTCGGGACTGCAGGCAAAAAGAAACCTGTGAAAGGAGAGGAGAAAGTGTGTTTGGATGGGACAGGGTGGGCAGGAGGGAGGAGCAAGGTGGTAGGGGAATATGCCACAACATGAAAGCCACAGGCTCTGAAGTGAGACCCCTTGACTTCAAATCCTGGAGCCACTGCTTACAGGACTTGGAACCCCAAACAAAGCCAGACCTTCTCTACACTACCATTTCCTTCTTTGGAAAACAATAATACAGCACACAGTTTTCTGATGGGAAGTACTTGACAAGATGTCTTGACCATATTAAGTGTGGCTCGGTGGATTGAGTGCTGGCCTGCAAACCAAATGGTCTTGGTTCGATTCCCAGTCAGGGCACATGCCTAGGTTGCGGGCCAGGTCCCCAGTAGGGGGTGCGCAAGAGGCAACCATACATTGATGTTTCTCTCCCTCTCTTCCTCTCTCCCTCCCCCTCTCTAAAAATAAATAAAATCTTTTTTAAAAAACCACTAGCCATGACTAGCCATGATTAAGTTTATCAAAAAGCAAACAGGAATACAGAGGTGACCCAAGATGGATGCAGAGGAGTAGGTGGAAGCTACACACTCACTTCCTCCCAGGACCAAAGTGGAATTACAATTAAATTTTTTTAAAAAATCATCCTGAATAACCAACTGAACACTAGCTGGAGAAAAGCCTTATAACCAAGGGCCTACAGAAGAAACCACTTCTTCACAATGAAACTGGTGGGGAGTGCAGAGGCGCAAGAGGACTAGCTGGGCTCCCACAGGAGGCAGCTAAAGTTCCGGAGGGTTAGTTCAGCGGCCAGGGGTTCCCCCTGAGAAGTATTGGGTCTATGAAGCAAATAGGAATTGATACGTAAGGTTATGGGTAACTAGGCGCATCTCAGAGCTTTTCCTAGAACTGTTCTAAATAACCCTGAAGGGTGAAAAGGAAGGCCCCACCTCATGAGACACTGAGGAAAACCCTGTAAGTCAGAGAGACCACAAGATGAGAAAGATGGGGACCCCAAGATAGTCTTTCCCTTAAAAGAGGAAAAGGTTGTTTGTTTGTCTATGAGGTGATGTGGAGAAAAAAAAAAAACCATAAAAGCGACTATTCTTACAGCTATGGCAGAGTGAAAGAGAGCTGTACTAGAGATGTGAGTTCAAGTTCTGGCCTGACAGCTAACCAATTGCTCATCCTTGGAAAGCTTCCTTGTCCTTCCATAACTGGGATTTTGTATATGCAAAATGGCCACTAAAGCCACTTCCAGTTCTCACCATTTGTTATTTTCAGAATTCTGTAAGTTAATCTAAGGATTCAGTGGCTCAACTGAAAGAAGTAATTGGTGAAGACATTAGGGATGAGAGAAATATCAGCCTCTTATTTTGTTTGTATGAAACAGAGAACCCAAGAGTCACCTAAAGTTTAATTAAAGGGATGATAAAATGTAGAGACAGCCATATCTTCCCTCCTCTTTTTTGTTCCTCCTCCTTTGCCCCCCACACCGGAGATAGTATGAAGAAAAAGGATAAAATCAACTGGATCATGGTTGAAACAAAGCAGTATTCCGATTTACCAGCAACTCCAAAAAAGCTCTGAGGGTAGCGGCAGGGAGAAGGTGGATATAAGAAAGATGAACATGCACATAACATTGATTGAAGCGGAGAATCAGAAGTAAACTCAACGCTGGGTCCAAAAAAATAAGGACCATGGCTAAAAATCTGCAACCCTCATTTTACCACTGAGAGAAATGACTCCCAAGGTGAAGTGAATCGCCCAAGAGCAAGCAGTGAGACAAAGCTGGAATAGGAGCTTGTGTTTGCTGACTCAGTTCAGTACCAATTCCACACAAGTATGAATCTCACTGATCAGATTCCAAATTATGACATTTCCAAATAAGAGACACTGTGTGGGAATAATTGACTACAATTGCTAAATTCTTGGGAAATTTTTGGATTTCTCCATTTTCATGGAAAGCTGAGACAACAAGCAGAAAAGAAAAATAAAATACATTTAGCCCCTTCTACATGCCAGACATTTTGCTAAGTGTTTTCACATATGTTCTCACAGAAGCCTCACCACTCTGTGAGTCTCACAGGTTCTGAGCTCCCTGAAGAGAAGAGCAATGTTTTATTCACCCACGAATCCTCAGTGTTTGGCAGAGTGCTGGTACACAGTAGGTGCTCAATATGTGCTTGCTGAATGAGTGTACAATTTTTCTGGTGCAGAAAGTGAAGATCAGAGAGATTAAGTAATGCAGTCAAGGCGGTCACGTTACCAGTTTGGCCGCATTTGAATCTGGGATTGTCTGACCCCACTGCGCATTCCTTTTTCTTTCACTACAAGGGGTACCTTTTACATACATTTTCCCAAGGCCAGCAACACTTCTTTTCTCACAGATGGACTGACTGATTAATGTCATGTTTCTGGTTACTGCATCTTATTCTCTAAATCCTAGGACTGTTACCAAAGTGTGTTTTCAATATACTATGTTTGGTCTGCTCACTCCTCTCCACTGCCCAAGCATAATCAGGATCTTCAAGGGCATAGTGAGAACACACTCTGAAGGGCCAGCGGCAAGGAGACACAGAACTACAGGAGGGGCATTTTGGTCCTAGGCTCCAATTTCAGGTTCGTTCCTATGATGTAAAGATAACATAACTGACCTGGTTAGATGCAGTCTTTCCTTCCCTCCTTGATAGCAAAGACTTCAATTTAAAACTCGGCAAACAAGTCAGACCAAATGTTCGTTCTCCCTATCCCCCTTGCTTGCCAAAGCTTCAGACTAGCTCTCTGTTAAAAATGACTGTCTAAAGTATAAGGAAGGGTATTTTCCCCTAAATGTATATACAAGAAGTCATGCCTTTCAGACATGTTTTACTTGAGCCTGTTAACTGGACTCTATTTGTTCCACCCAAGAAAGCCCAAAGAAATGGATAATGATTTAAAACAGACTACATTTGAACAGTTCTGTATATTATATGAAAAGAAATGTTCAGAAATGTTCCCACAACAAAGTCACTAAATGAATGTCACTATGCCTGAATAGAGGAATAAAACTGAATTGTGATAAAAGCGAGCTGTTTAAAAACCCTTTAGTTCATGCCTACCAAATTATCCCGAACAGTATGTGCCGAACAAAGGCTCCGATACTCATAGTATTAAGTAACAAAAACATTTTGAGAAGTGAGTCAAAATTTTTACTTTAAAAATGATTTATGCATCGTTTTCTGGTTTTATGGGTGTTGTAATTGTCCTCCAAACCTTTTAAGTGTCAAATTCTTTGTTGCTGCACTATTTTGTCTTTAATGCTAGAGGCCACTTTGGGATGCTGTATGGTAAATTAAACAAGAAACTGCATGAAAATGGACATAGCTTTGTTCCCTGGTTAGGCCTAATCACTGAAACATCACTCTGTTTAATACAGATTCTCTAACTGGTACATAACCAGAAGATTTGGTTAATGAAAATCACGTAGCAATGTAAGAAAATATGTTGTTTAATTTATAAGTGATGAGCTATTTAAATTTCATAGAACATTCTCATATTTTTTTTCCTGTGGGGTCAAAGATCATCATCATCATCTTCAACAAGGAAGAAGGAGAGAACTGATTGTCCTGTCTCTGTACTTCAGGTGTCTCCAACCCTAGTTAATTCTTGGCCAAAGTTCTGCTGCTGTCAGACATTGTCTCCTGGGAGTTCTCTGAATCTTAATTTCATAAATGAGATCTCTACTGCTTGTCACACACAAAGAAAGCATGAAGAATGACATCAAAATTTCTACTTTTCATTCACTGACCTTTAAAAAACTATCATTACTAACCCCAGACTTGTGGAAGTTACTAAACAGCTTTGAAAGCCCTGAGAAGTTTACCGAGTCTTTGAAATATCATATTTTTTGGACTATAAGACGTACTTTCCCCCCAAATTTTGGGGGGATGGGGGTACGTCTTATAGTCCAAATGTAGCTTACCTGGCTCTCTGGGGGGGGGGGGGGCAGCAGTGGTGGTAGAGTGGGGTTTTTTCCCTTATTTTCCTCCTCTAAAACCTAGGTGCGTCTTACAGTCCGAAAACACATTAACACCTTGGCGTTGTCAGAGGTGAGATCTAAAGAGGTTGTTTCTGGGTAGCGAGGCAGGAAGAAAAGGCGGGAATGAGGGGTAAGATCTAGGTGCTAGTCTCACAGCTGCGGCTCCTGCTCATCCAGGACTCTCCTTTGCTGTGAAGGGCCCTGGGGCAACTGGTGAAATCACTGTTGTCTGTATAGTAAGTAACAGTGCGTATCTGTATTAAGTTCCTAACTTTTATCATGGCACTGTGGTGACATGAGAGAATTGTGTTTTTAGGAACTGCACACCAAAGAATTTAGGAATAAAAGGGTACCATATCTACAACTTACTCTAAATACTTCGGGAAAAAAGAGGGTAAATAATGGAGCAAATATGGTAAAAAGTTAGCATTTGGGAAATCTAAGTGTTAAGGGAACTCTTTGTACTTTTCTTGCAGCTTTTCTGTTAGTCTGAAAGTACATCAAAATAAAAACTTAAATCCTAGATACAAAATCAGTAGATATTCACAGAATGCCACCTACCTTCTTGTGGATACAGTATCCTCATATGTAAAATAAGAAAGAGTTGAACCAGAAGATATTTTAAAAATCTAGCCATCCTTAAGTCCAATTCCATAACAAGCAGGAAATTCTTTATATAACAACTTGCCTATAACATACGGGAAAACAATAACAGTAGTAAACATGATTCCTGCCTTTAAAAAGGCTAAAGTGATAAAACAGGGATCAGTGTTCAAGATGAGTTAAAGCTAATTGGAGAAACTTCCTAGAATAGGGGTGTCAAACTCAATGGGCTGAAATAATTTTAGGACTGTATACATGTAACTACTCCTTAACTGTTAAGGAGTTGAAATTCGGCCCTTTAAAGGCAACTGTGAGGCTGATGTGGCCCCTAGTGAAAATGAGTTTGACACCCCTGTTCTAGAAGATATGAATTTCCAATGAAATATTAAATGTGTAAAGATATGAATTGGCAGTGAGGTTAGAGGGGACCTTACAGCAGGGCCACTCTTTTGAACAGAGGCACAGAAGCAGGCCTGAGGGAGAAGCAGGCCTTCTCTTACCCAGAAGCTCCAACAACTTTGTCTGGGTCAGATGAGTGAAGCTAGTCAACAGGTCTGTACCGTTCGATCAGTTTTATAAAACCCCACGTGAGGACGCAACCAAGGCCTAGGAGCTGGTGTTAGAGTACTCTCCCAACCTGGCAGGTAAACCTCTAACTCAATATGCCACCTACGGTGTGGAGCAGTAAACACACTGCTCTGACCCCAGAGTAGGCGAGTCGCATTCAGAACTAAGATACATAGTGGAACTCCTTTCCCCACTCTGCAAAGTCTTCAGAAAGGTATCCATGTTCTACACGGCATATGTATGTTCAGGGCATGTGGTTTTTTTAGTAACTACCTAAATTCACACAAGGAAGAGCAACTCCAAAGACTTCCACTGCAAATACCAAGAAAAAAGTTTCCATGAACTCCTGTACCAGGGATCACAGGCAGAGTCAGGCAGGAAACACAAATGAGGTAGAAAAATGCATTAGTCAATTAACAGTCATTTAATTAGGAAATCATGTACCTACAACTGTGCTCACGATACTTAGCACATACAGATCACACAGAGGGATTACATGACAGTGATCATGTTTCTAAGGATAAGACTTATCACCATCCATGTACACGGCAAATGTACTTTTATTAGTATTACCTGTAAGACATATTTAGAATACCGGGCATTCACTCCTGAAATGCTATGAGTGTGTACCATAGAAGGGGTATTTATAACGATTCAATTTTCCAGGGATTGACATAACTATATACATATATATAAAAGCACCATATTCACTAAAATAGTATGAAGATAAAAGGGTTACTTTTATTCACTAAGACAGCCTGAGGAATAGTTTAAGTTAAGCCTTCAAAAATAAAATGTGTTGACCCAAGCCTGGCAATAAAGATTCCATAAAGTCTTCTTAGAGAAAGATTAGGTTGAAACTTAACCTATCCCATTCTGTTCTTCACCTTAAAAGAAAAGATAAACTCTGTCTTTAGGCTCCATTTTTGGTGTTAAACACAAAGAAAAGAACACAGATGGAATACACTTCACTCACTTAACTTGAAAATCAGATCCAAACGTCGAAATCTGGAATAAGGAAAGATACACACTGGTTGATTTCTTTAAAGAATTTATCTTTAGCTATCTCAGAGAGGAACTGCTTGCATCATCCAATGTGACCTTCAATGATTGATACGTTATCACACGATATCAAACTTTATAACAAAAGCAGTCATACAGAAGGACTCTGATCACGATGATTTTTTCTCTTAACTTAGTTAAGCTTAAAACTGGGCCTATCCTGTTCAGAATTTGCAGGTTTTCAGTGAGTATTATTTGGAACCACAGTACCACACACAGAACAAATCTCTAATGTTAATGGACTGAAGAGAGCTGGCTCCTGAGGAATAAAATTTTAAAAATCATTTAAAGAGAAATAAAAAACCAAAGGTTGAGAAATCTTTTTTATTTTGTTTGTATTTAAAGTAATAATGGCCAAAAGAGTTGTTGTTGCTATTGTTTTTAATTCTAACAATTAATAGATTTGCTGAACATTTCCTTTTTGTAAAATACTCTTTTATACCAGGTACATTATATTTAAGTATATGTGAAAACTGAAGTTTAACTTTGCCTCTAAATGCTAGGATCTGACAGAAAAAAAAAGTGTCCCTCGAATGAATCACATTCAGGCTAAGAATAAATGCACATGAATATGTATTTTCTTATTTACTTGAAAATTATTGTATTTGCATCTGTCTCAGTATTAGTGAGCTTTCTTTTATGGGGTAATGTCTCAGCCCCAACTCTCAATATGTGCAAACTCTTAGCTATACCATTCCTAAGAGTAAGCTGGGTACTGACAGGGCTATAGGATCTTCTAGTCCACCAAGGTCATTTGGTGCTCATACCTGAGTAGCTGACACTCAGCAAGTAGTTTCTCCCAGTGAGAATCTGGAGTTGATGCTAAACATCTAAGAGTATCCCAAATCTCAACGTAGAGTATTTTTAAAGCCCCCTTTTATACAGGCTACTTAGCACTTTATAAAATATTAACTATAGATAGTGTTAGCTAGTCCTGAGTTTTGGTAGTAAACATGACACAAATTTTTGTAATGAATGAGTGAATGAATATTGAATGAGAATATATTGTCTGAGATGAATTATGGTATAAAGGTCTTTGTGCTCTCCACAGGTAAGGGTGAAGGAATTCTATAGCAAAGCAAAATCCTAAGAAAATCACTGGGCAACAAGTTCAAGCTATGCAACACTTAGTCCCTCTCACTGTTACAAAGACTGCAAGCTCTTTGCAAGCAGCGCTGTCTTAATCGGGGGCCTTACTGACAGATGCCATCCTCAAGGCCCGGAGGATGGAAGGAGTACAAGCTCCAGCTAAAGAGAGTCGGGGCTGCCTGCTATCACGGAGGAAAGCAGGCTGGATGGTTGGTAGCTTTTTCAATTTTCTGAGAGAAGCCAAAAGTCTAAATTTTTATGTGCAATCCTCTCATTTGTAAATGTTAGTTAGCTCTGCATTATTTAAAAAACACTATGTGGACTTAACAGAACACAGCTGCAGGCCACATTCTGCATGGACCATCCTTTCATAACCTCCAATCTACATGTTTCTACCTATCAACAAGAACTTGCTGCTCATTTTACCTAATCTTCAAGTCTGGCAAAGGATGGAACGTGGGAGTAACAAAGCACTATCACTAAAAAAGAAGCTAAAACAGGAATACAAATGGGAAAACCAAGCATAGCTTTTAAGTGTCTAAATTCCAGTAAGAGCTCATATAATATTAAGACCTTGCTGTTTTCAATCTCTGCAATTACGCTCAAACTTCAGTTGGCAATTTGTTTCCTCCTACGTTATCACCCATATTCTCACCCCCTAATTTGCCCCTAATTCTTCCTATTTATTAATCATGACATATGTGTCTTCTTTTCTTTGCGTAAATGGCATCAAATTCTTTTTGGAAAGAGGTGGGGCATAAGTAAATTTCAAAAAATAAAATCTTTCAAATGTTCATGATACTCTAATTACAGGCAACTATATTACTATACTTAGGAGCTATATATTTTTAACTCAAGAAGTGATCCCTGAGGGATGAGATTTTTCTGAAGCAATAAATGTTACTGAAAAAATCTATATCCAAAATTTATCACTGCAAAATACTGGAAGATTCCTTTTTGTTTGTTTGTTATATTTATTTTTTTATTATTGTTCAAGTACAGTTGTCTCCATCTTCCTGACACCATTTCCCCCTGCACCACCCACCCTCAATCCTGCTTTTCGTTGGCTTTGTACATGGGTCCCTTTTACATGTTCCTTAATGACCCTTCCCTTTCTTTTCTCCATTA
Organism: Desmodus rotundus; assembly: GCF_022682495.2. Lineage (NCBI taxonomy): Eukaryota > Metazoa > Chordata > Mammalia > Chiroptera > Phyllostomidae > Desmodus > Desmodus rotundus. The sequence continues at coordinate 52,755,458 of NC_071387.1, forward strand.
TCCCCCTCTCTCCTCCCCTCTGGTTATTGTCAATTTGTTCTTTATTTCAATGTCTCTGGTTATATGTTGCTTGCTTGTTTTGTTGATTAGGTTCCACTTATAGGTGAGATCATATGGTATTTGTTTTTTTCTTCTTTTTTTCATTGTTGTTCAAGTACAGTTATCTCTCTATTTACCCCCTACCCCTCCCTCCCATCCCAGCCATCCCCACCTCCCACTGGAAGATTCTTATTTCAAATGATTTATGTTCTTGAGACTTTAGCAAAATTAGACAAGAAACCTAATTTGAGCATCCCATTAACACACACACACATATATTTCCATATAGAAAAATAACCTAAACATTCCTATAATTTTTATAATGCCACTTAGATTTCCACACCTCTACTTCAGTTTTATCCCTCATATTTCAGTATATTCAGGCCTCTGTAAGAAATTCTACATAAGCAAGTGAAGCCACAAAAAAACTTCTGCAGCAGAGACATCACTCTGGAGAAAAAAGCAATTAATAGTTTTCCCCTATAAAATAAGGTAAATATAAATATGCAAAGAAACAATGACATGTGAATGCCTTAATATTTAAATTAAGATGCATTTAAATTATTGTTATTAGCAAATTAAACAAGCCTTCTCTATTACATCTACCTGGAAAAACAACGTAACATGTGAACTTCATTGCAAAAAGATTTCTTGGACATGGCAAGGAAAATACACAAATAGATTATTTTCAATTCACTGATTTTTTTAAAAGTTCCAAAAATTCCAATGGCAAAACAGGGTGTGTGTGTGTGTGTGTGTGTGTGTGTGAAATTCTTTCAACTTAGGAAATTTAAAGCATAAAAATCATAGGGTATAAATACCATATTCTGTTCTAAAACAATGTCTCAGCGAGGATCACGAGAGGGAAAACAGAACTGGATATGCAAATATGATTAGTACATATATCATAAATTATATAACTGACATTTTTATAAATCTACCACCACTTTGCTTTTTATTTCATATGCTAAACAAGCAGATGCTAAGTCTGTAAACTGTGATTTAACCTCCCTTTTTAATTAATTGTTCCTTTGGAACTACTGGCTTTTAAGTCCCATACTGCAGTTGCTTCATCTTAGAGACACGTGCCAGTCTCTCATTCAGGTTCCTGGGCTGTGTTCCAGGAGGCAATAAACACTGATTCCTTTTTTAAAAAATGATTTAATGATTCATTTGCATTTTATTTATATATTGGCATTTTACCTGGTTTAATCTTAGATTCTTCTAACTTGAACCTACAAGAATCTGGATCTGACCATCTTCACAACAAATATGGCTAGTGATGTTGAGGAGTATGATTACTTTGAAAGAGGCCAAGGACACAAAAGAAAGGGAACCAGAGAACAATGCACTTACAGTGGCAGCCCTCCCTAAGCATTTGGTCCTCTCAGATCAGCACCCCTTCCTTCTTCTAAAAAGCCAATAATTCAAACTGGAGGTTTCCTTAGACATTAGTTCAAGGCCTTTCTAGATGGTCTCCTTATATCCAAAATTCTCTCTTGCTAACTGAACCTTAGAATTCCTCCATTTGTACCCCATACTCTTACATCCAAGCCTTTCCCATTAAAAGCAAGTCCATTCATTCTGCTTTAAGAAGAAGAAACAGAGGGACTGGGGGGTGGAGGGTGGGAGGGAATAAGGTACAGAGGGAAAAAATAGCAATGAATAAGTATCTATCAATAATAAACTTAAATGTAAATAGACTAAATGCTCCAATCAAAAAACATGGATAAGAAAACATGACCTGTATATATGGTGTCTATAAGAGACCCACCTCAAAACAAAAGATTTATACAGACTGAAAGTGAAGAGATGGAAAAATATTCCATGCAAATGGAAATGAAAAGAAGCTGGGGTAGCAATAATTCTATCAGAAAAAACAGACTTCAAAACAAAGACCATAACAAAAGACAAAGAAGGTCACTATATAATCACAAAGGGATCAATCCAACGAGAGGATATAACTCTTGTAAACATATATGCACCCAACATAAGAACACCCAAAAATATAAAGAAAATCTTGGGAAGACTTTAAGGAAGAGATAGACAGCAATACAATCATTATAGGGGATTTTAACACCCCACTGTCAACAATGCATAGATCTTCCAGACAAAAAATCAACAAGGAAACACTAATCCTAAATGACACACTAGATCAAATGGATTTCACTGACATTTAAAGAACATTTTACCCCAAAGCAACAGAATACATATTCTTTTCAAGTGTACATGGATCATTCTCAAAGACAGATCCCACAGTAGAACACAAAATAAGTCTTAACAAATTCAAGAAAACTGAAATCATATCAAGCATCTTCTCAGATCATAATGGCTTGAAACTAGAAATCAAACTCAATAATAAAAAAAAAACCTCAAAAACATTCAAATACATGGAGGCAAACAACATGTTATTAAATAATGAATGGGTCAACAATGAGGTCAAGGAAGAAATCAAAAAGTACTTGGAAACAAATGAAAATGACACAACGACCAAAAACCTATAGGACACAGTGAAAGCAGCCCTGGGAGGGAAGTTTATAGCATTATAGACCTACCTAAAGAAGAAAGAAAAATCTTAAATAAACAACCTAACCCTACATCTAAAAGAACAACAAAAACAACCACAACAACAACAAACAAAGCCCAGAGTGAGTAGAAGGAAGGAAATAATCAAGATCAGAGCAAAAATAAATAGCATAGAGAATAAAAAAAAATTTTGGCACAAAAATCAATGAATACAGGAGCTCATTCTTTGATAAGATAAACAAAATTCATCAACCTTTAACCAGACTCATCAAGAAAAAGAGAGGAGATCCAAATAAATAAAATCAGAAATGAAAGAGATGTAAAAACTGGTACCACAAAAATACAAAGGATTGTAAGAAAATACTATGAACAACTATATGCCAAAAAAGTGGACAACCTGAGCAAAATGGATAAATTTCTAGAAACATACCATCTTTCAAAATGGAATCAGGAAAAAGCAAAATAGACTGATAACAACTAATGAAATAAAAGCAATAATCAAAAAACTCCCCGCAAACAGAAGTCCTGGACTAGGTGGCTTAACAGGCAAATTTAGCAATCATTCAAAGAAGAGCTAACACCTATCCTTCTCAAACTACTCCAAAAAATCCAAGAAGTGAGAAGATTTCAAAACTTTTTTTATGAGGCCACTATTATCCTAATCCCAAAACCAGGTAAAGATACAACAAAAAAAGAAAATTATGGGCCATTATCCTTGACGAAGATAGATGCTGAAATCCTCAACTAAATAGTAGCAAAACAAATCCAGCAATACATTAGAAAGATCATACACCATGACCAAATGGGATTTATCACAAGGAGGCAAGGTCAGTACAATATTTGCAAATAAATAAATGTGATACATCACATAAACAAAATGAAAGACAAAAATCACATGATCATACCAAAGGATGCAGAAAAAGCATTTGATAAAAGTCCAGCACCCATTTATGATAAAAACATTCAACAAAGTGGGAATAGAGGAAGGATATCTCAACATAATAAACACCATATGCAAAAAAACCAACATCATACTCAATTGGCAAAAACTAAAAGCACTTCCCTTAACATCAACAACAAGACAGGGGTGTCCACTTTCACCACGCTTATTCAACATAGTACTTGAAAGTCCTAGACACAGCAATCAGACAAGAAGAAGAAATAAAAGGCATCCACTTTGGAAAGGAGGAAGTAAAACTGTCATTCACAGAAGATATGATACTGTACATAGAAAATCCAATAGGCTCCACCAAAAATTACTTGACCTAATAAATGAATTCAGCAAAACAGTAGGATACAAAGTCAATATTCAGAAATCAATGGCATTTTATATACTAATAATAAACTGCCATAAAGGAAAGCTAAGAAAACAATCCCATTTACTGTTGCAACAAAAAAAAGGTACTTAAGAATAAATTTGACCAAAGAAGTAAAAGACCTGTACTCAGAAAACTATAGGACAGTGAAGAAAGAAATTAAGGAAGATACAAATAAGTGGAAACATATATTTTGTTCATGGACTGAAAGAATTAACATCATTAAAATGCCCGTACTACCCAAAGCAATCTGTATATTCAATACAATTCCTATCAAAATACCAGTGGCATATTTCACAGATGTAGAACAAATATTCTAAAAACTTATGTGAAACCAAAAAAGACCCCAAATAGCAATATTAAGGAAGAAGAACAAAGTTGGAGGGATAACAATACCTGGTATCAAATCATACTATAAGGTCACTATAATCAAAACAGCATGGTTCTGACATAAGAACAGACACATAGGCCAATGGAACAGAACACACAGCCCAGAAGTAATCCCACATCTTTATGGTCAATTAATATTTGTCAAAGAAGGCAAGAGCATACAATGGAGTAAAGACAGCATCTTCAGTAAATAGTGTTGGCAATTCAAAAGAACCTGTGCACCCTAATGTTCACAGCAGCACAATTTACAATAGCCAAGTGCTAGAAGCAACCTAAGTGCCCATCAGTAAATAAATGAATTAAAACACTGTGGTACATTTACATGATGGAATACTACACAGCAGAAAGAAAGAAGCAGCTCCTGTCCTTTGGGATAGCATGGATGGATCTGGAGAACATTATGCTAAGTGAAATAAGCCAGGCAGTGAAAGACAAATACCATATGATCTCACCTATAAGTGGAACCTAATCAACAAGACAAACAAGCAAGCAAAATAAAAAGAGACATTAAAATAAAGAACAAACTGATAGTAACCACAGGGGAGGTGGGAAGGGATAATGAGGGGAAAGGGGGAAGGGTTGTCAGGAACATGTATAAAGGCCACACTGACAAAGCCAAAGGGGGATAGGATCAAGGGTGGGAAGTGGGGATGGCTGGTGTTGGGGGGGAGTGGTGGAGGGAAAATGGAGACAACTGTACTTTAACAACAATAAAAAAAAATGTGGAAAAAAAATGGTGTTGGGAGAACTGGACTAGCACATGCAAAAAAAATAAAACTAGACCACCACATTACACCATACACTATAATAAACTCAAAATGGATAAAAGACTTAAAGATAAATCATGATACCATAAATATCCCAGAGGAAAACATAGACAGTAAAATTTCGGACATCTTGTGTAGCAAGATTTTTGCTGATACATCTTCTAGGGCAAGGGAAACAAAGGAAAAAAAATAAACAAATGAGATTTTATCAAATGAAAAAGTTCCTGCACAGCTAAGAATACTATTATCAAAATGAAAAGGGAACCCACTCTATGGGAGGAATATATTTGCCAATGATACAGTGGACAAGGGTTTAATCCGCAAAATATATAAAGAACTTACATGAGTCAACACCAGGAAGACAAACAATCCAATTAAAAAATGAGCAAAGGACCTGAATAGATACTTCCCCAAGGAGGACATACAGATGGTCCTAGACATATGAAAAGTTGCTCAACATCACTAGACATCAGAGAGATGCAAATTAAAACCATGATGAGACAGCACCTCACACTGGTCAGAATGGCCATCATAAACAAACCAACAAACAAGTGCTGGTGAGGATGTGGAGAAAAGGGAACCCTAGGGCCCTGTTGGTAAGAATGCAGACTGGCATGTACACTGTGGAAAACAGTATGGAATTTCCTCAAAAAATTAAAAATGGAACTGTCTTTTGACCCAGTAATTCCACTGTTGAGAATATATGCTAAGAATCCCGAAACACCAATTCAAAAGAATATATGCACCCCTATGTTTAGCAGTGCTATTTATGATAGCCAAGATTTGCAAACAGCCCAAGTACCCATCAGTAGATGACTGCACAAAAACAGTGTGGAATACTAAGCAGTGGTAAAAAAAAAGAAGGAATTCTTACCTTTTGTGGTAGCAGGGATAGAATTGGAGACTATTATGCTAAGTGATATTAGCCATTTGGTGAAAGACAAATACCAACCATATGATCTCACTTAAAAGAGGAATCTAATGAATGAAATAAACTAACAAGCAAAATAGAACCAGAGGCATAGAAACATGGAACAGACTGACAGCTATAATAGGGGAGGGGGAAGGTGGGCACTGGTTGAAAGAAGGTGAAGAGATTAATCAAAGAATGTGTATGAATGACCCATGGACATGAGCAACACTGTGGATATTGACTGTGGGGGGGTGGGGGCTGGGGGGAGGGGTGCAAAGGGGGGAAACTTGGGACAACTGTAATAGCATAAATAAAATATTTAAATAAATAAATAATAAAAAAATAAAAGTTTACACTGCTAAAAAAAATAGTAAAGCAAATCCATCCTCCTAGAGAACATTATTCTAAGTGAAATAAGCCAGTCGGAGAAAGACATATACCTTATGATTTCACTCATATGTGGAATCTAATGAACAAACTGAAGTAACAAGCAAAGCAGAGACAGACTCATAGATAGCAGGATGACAGCTGGGGGGGGGACATGGTTTAAGTGAGTGGAGGGATTGAGCAAAAAGGAACTCATGGATATGGACAACAGTGTGGTGATTGTGGGAGGGAAGGATGTGGGTGGAGATGGAAGAGAGTATAAGGGAGCCTAAAAGGTACTAGAAAAAAATATAATAAAAAATAATCTATTGCCCTGGCTGGTGTGGGTCAGTGGATTGAGTGCCAACCTGTGAACCGAAAGGTCACTGGTTCGATTCCCAGTCAAGGCACATGCCTGGGTTGTGGGCTAGATCCTTAGTTTGGGGCATGCAAAAGGCAACCAATCAATGTGTATGTCACACATCAATGACTGTCTCCTTCTATTTCTCCCTCCTTTCCTGTCTCTCTAAAAATAAGTAAATAAACTCTTTAAAAATAATAATAACCTATTAAATATAAATCAAAGATACTAGTATCTTCTTAAAATATGATAATTTATTTTTTTTAAAGCAAGTCTATCTAAAACAGATAACATCAAAATCTGTTAATGGTGTCTTTTTTTTCCAACATGGAGGATGAGGATTTGACAGTAATATTCTGAAAGGGCAAAGAGGGAGGTAGACTTAGGGCACTGGGTGGACAGAGATAGACTAAGGAGACTGGAAAAAAATGCCTCCTCCACAGTTCTGGAACTTAGGTTGTGCTGGGCACCTTCACCTAGTCATGGCTACATATGAAAAAGCTGGCCTCCAGCAACTGAAGACAAATGACTATGGTTTTTATATATCTTCCGAGACATACATATAAACACACACAAAGTTTTAACCACAGCACTCCACAGCCTGTGAAAAACAGAAAACTGCTATTTGTTGCTCTCTTGGAGTTGCCAGAATCTACCAACTTTCTGATTCTCGGGATTACATCTACCCAAATATCCACTGTATTGGATACAAAATAAATTTTCAAAGCCCAAGTCTTCCCCCGCTTAAATAACTTCCGTCATAAAGGGAGAATGCCCAGAGAAGTGAAGGCAAGAAACAAGGACTGAAGGTTTGTTTTACCTCCACATCACGCACTCTGCTATGCACATTATGTCTTTTCTTGTTTTAATAACGCCATGAAGGAGGTATCATCATTCTCATTGGGCAGGTGAAAAAATCGAGGTTCAGAGAGTTTCCAAATTTGGTCAAAGTCTCACAGATAGGAAGCAATGAGACAGGAATGAAACCCTGGGCTTCTCTTTTTTGTGAGCTAAAAGGAAGTGTCTTCGCACTGATGAATCCTAATTGAGCCCCAACACGGCCATCATACTCTCACAAATATAAATTCGGAGTTCTCTGATGCTAACTTGAAAGACTCAGGGAGCAACCGCTGCCAGCACAGTGCTGAATGACAAACGACATGTGAACATCTCTTCCGCTCACAGAACGAAAACCACACAGTGAAAGGCCGGCTCTGGCCCGCTCCACATTCCTAGGTTATATCAGGAAACAACTCAGAAACAAGATTTCAGTAGCACTTTCAGTGAATTTGCCAGCAAGAGGAAAAAACTCATTTCTCCCTCTCTCATAAAAGTAATACAAATAATGTGGAAAACTGCAAAAATATTTTAAAATCAAAGAAGAAATTAATTACCACCCATAATCTTACTGCCCAGAGATAATCATAGCATTTTAGGATATTTCTCTCTAGTCTTTTCTCTGTACCTATTTATATTTTGAAAGCATTCACATATATACTTTATATTAAGTTCTATTCACTGTATATTAAAATTATTTCAATGCTTCTCAAAAAATTACTTGTAGACCTAATTTTAATATTCTTCACAGATATTAACAATTTAAGTGTTTTGCTGTTGTACATTTAGGATAGAGAGGAGTCTTCACTATTAAAAAATACTGCAAAGAACATTTCTATGCATATTTACTTTAAAATATTTCAAATTACTTTCTCAGCATCAATTTCTGGAAGTGGGGTTATTGGGCTCTACTGGAGAATGACACCGAATCCCTGCAAAGCATGGGTATTCCCCCGGTCATACTGCACACACAGACTGGTCAGGGGCTTGCAAACGTCTGCCAGGCTGTACCAGAGTTTGACTGCTAATAGGGAGAATGTATCTTAATATTTTTCAAGCTCTCTAAGTAAGTATGGCCTCCAAAATTTATACCCCCAAACATACATTGTTGAGAATGCCAATCTCACTGTGTTCTGCTTATGCACTGAGTATTACCACCTTTTCCAATATGATAGGCAAAAGTGAAGGAAGGAAGTGGGGAGGGAAGGAAGGGAGGGAGGGAGGGAGAGAGAGGTGGGGGAGGGAGGGAAGGTTACTGTTTTAATTTATATTCTGGAGTTCAGTGAAACCTCACTAAACTAGAGCAGTCTCTAAAAAGGCTTATTTCTCCTTTATAAGTGGTCTGTTCATGACTGTCTATGTATTGGTTGGCAGCCATGGCCTTGGTTCTCTCTTCATAAGGTGCAGCATTAATACAGCAAGACAGGAGTTCCACAGGATCAAGAGACATATTCTAGACCTACACCTTGCCACTAACTGGCTGGAACACGTGGGGCTAATCATTTCAAATAGATCAAAAGCTTTCATATTTTGGCTGACATAGTCAAGATAATTTTACACAGAGCCCAATGTATAAAACAGGTGAGAGTAAAGGTACTGGGAGTGAAGCAAGGGGCCTTACCTTCTTATGCACCCAACCCCCCACAGCTTCTCAGATACCTTGGAGGAAACTTAGGGTTCTGAAGAAGAAAATAAAACACCACTGAGCTTGTTGATTTCTAAGATATCTTTCAGATTCTATAAAATGAACCTTTCCTAGGGTTGGCTTAAAAGGAAGCTTTAAAAAACACACTTAAGATTTGGTGAGTTCAGAAAGCCAGCATCCTGGAGGCATGGTAAGAAGCCTTCATATAGAAAGTATTCCTGGTAAGTCTGAGGGGTTTTTTCCTCTCTGAAAGTGCAGTTGGTGCAGAGAAAAAAACCCAATACTGGATAAGCTATGTGACAGGAAGACAGGGCTACCCCAAATGCTGAATATTTCCAGCAGATATATCAGCCATTCTTCAGAATTCACTAACTCCCACCACAGCTCAGATCCTGGACGAGACAAATCAATGTGAAATATTTCTTCCTTGATTCTTCCAGTTGAATCTGAGAGTCACTGATTATCACTAACTCGGAGAAATACAGAGATTTATGGAGCAAGACAAGCAATTATTGTATCCTTTTCACATAATTGTTTTTTATTCTTAAAGATAGGTTATTTCCATTCAATATTATTTTTGCAAACTGTAATTGAAAAAATAAAATCTAAAGGTCCTTTTTTAAAAAGATGCTATTTCCAAGTGAACTGGAATGCCTCTGGTCAGCTGCATAATGAAGGATGGGTAGGTGAACTAGGTATTTACGTTAAGGAGATCTGAAAAAAGACACACACCTCTGTCCCCACAACTGACTTTACCACAGGGCCTGAGATATCAACTCATTCTTCTAAGTCACTTTTATACCAGATAACCTGCAAATTTCCTCAAAAGCTGGCATAAGATATAATGTAATAAACCATGATAACTTATTAACAGTCTTCAGGTTGAGCAGAGATCAGAATCTTGAGGCAAAGAGAAGGATAAGGACAGCGGGAAAGCAGAGCGGGGAGACAGAGGAAAACCAGGAGCTAGGAGCATCCAGTGCCTAGAATGCTGAAAACAAATAAACAGCTATTGAGTGTTGCTGAATGTAGCCTATTTTGTGGTTTTGCTTAGGGCTTGTCCCACACATATCTCAGGTATTCCAAACCTGTAAGTGTATATAATTCATGTCAAAGGAATCAGTTGAACTATGATAAAAAACAGGGAAATATAAATCCAAACTTCCTAAAGAAATTCAAAAAGTCTGTTACACCATCTTCTAGTGGATAGACTTAACCTTGATGTGTATCAATTTATCACAAGTCTTTCACTAAAGACAGGTTTTAGTTATCTAACCCCCATCCATTACTCATTAAGAATACTTCCTTAAAATCACTAAGAAACAAACATCTTCGAGTGTATGTAGCATAAACACTAATTATTTAAATAAACTTAAGATTCAAAGATGAGATTTTACTATTTGGGTTTTTAATTTTACACTCACTAACAACTTAAAAATAGACATTTAGCCCTGGCTGGTGTGGTTCAGTGGATTGAGCACCAGCCTGTGAACCAAAAGGTAACCAGCTCGATTCCCAGTCAAGGCACATGCCTGGGTTGTGGGCCTGATCCCTAGTTGGGGGCGTGTGAGAGGCAACCAATTAATATATCTCTCAGACGCTGATGTGTCTCTCCCTCTCTTTCTCCCTCTCTTCCTCTCTCTCTAAAAGTAAATAAACTTTTTAAAAATAGACGTTTAAAGATAATATGAATTATTTAGGGCTCTAATTACCAGGGTTTTTGTTATACAACTTGGCAAAAAGCCATTTTGCAATCACAAAAGTCACACTTCGGTATGAGTTATGGATGGTGCAATAATTCACACCTTGGACATTGTTTCACCTCAGTATCTTACTGCTTCATTAAAGATGTTTATATTTGGATAGTGTGCCAATGTTGGATATGAAAGACAGAATCCAAATGTGAGAACAAGACAAGAGAAACATACTGGCAACTTGAAAGCACTAAGGCTATTAATAACGAACAAGCCAAAAAATTATTCTTCCTTTCACTGTTTAGGAGTTTGGCCCAGATACATGCATGTATTTTCTTTAAAATTATTAAGACACTACCTAAAACAACTTGTCATCATATTATAAAACATGCTCAAGTAGTCTCCAGGTTTCAAAGATATTTTATTCTAAAATTCCCTGGTGTAGGGTGTTAAAGATAAATGCATCCCTGTTTATCTGGGATAGTCCTAGGGTGTTATTAATAGCTCCCCAGTCCACTCCCAAAAGTGCTCAGTTTGGATGATAAATTATTTGGAAATCCTATTTATTAAGTCTCTTTGGTTTTTAACCCAAGATACAAATCTGCAATGAGAGAGAAGAAATATGTCATTTTAAAAATCACCACTTAAGATTAATTTCTAGCAACAGAAATGAACTACCCAGGCAATAGTGTTTCTATGAGAAAGTAGGCTTGAAATTCAAACTTGACATTTCTCCATGAGCCTATGTTATCTTCTCGGACCTGCAATAACATTCTTTTTGACATTTGACAGATACCTGTCTTAGAGAGTCCTCCAAGTTACCCATGGTTACCATACTAAGGCTGAGCTGAGGAATATCAGGGAGGGGCAGAGAGAGATCCTGGGACAGTGACAGAATGGGAATCCAGGGGGACCATCATAAGGAGAGGGCCATGGGGAGAACACGGGGCAAAGAGTACGGGCTGAGACTCTTACCTGCATGACCATCAAAGCTACTTCAGCCCTAAGGCAGTGATAACCCCACCCCATCGTGAAGCCTCTGCCCCGCTCGCCCACAAGGTCACCTCACCGGAAGCAGTGTGGCACAACAAAAGAACACAAGGCTCATACTCTCCCTAGCTTAGTGGGCCACTCGGGGCATTTAGTTGCTCTGAGCCTCAGTTTCCTCATCGACAATGTGGAAATCCTCACATAAAATTTTTAGGGTTATTTTGCAATCCGATGAAACACTCTTTGTAACTAACATATTGCCTAGTTCGCACATAGCTGGCACTCCACAAATGTCAAGCCTATGCTCAAAACCTTTTTTTTTTTCCTGGAAACCTTCATTTCTGATTTTAATCAGGGGATTCTGCCCTACCTGTGCCAAGAGAACAGACTCTACTCATGTAACATTTACCTACTCTCCATTCATTAAGGCAAATTAGTAAACTTCAAAAAAAAAAAAAAAAAGGCCATAAACACCTCCTACCTTACATGCAAGGCCTCGGGGTGGCTGGACGGCAGGCGGCAAACGGTTAATGAAATCTCAAACTGGTTTTGTTCAGATTTATCCAAGTACGAGGGTTGGATGGTGGTATCTTTTCCATTCTATGGCTGCCACCATCTCCCTGGCTGTTAAGAATGCCACTCTATTTTGGAGGTAAAGGATAAGGGGACTTACACATGTCTTTGGATGTTGAACTAGGGTATGCATCCTACTTCAAGACAGATGATAGGATAAGCTGAATAAAGTCTCCAGGTACAGGTGGTGTCAGCTCTGCTGTAAAATGAGCAGATGCCTGGCAGTCAGCCTTGGTGGGGATGCTTTTGCCTGTGGTGGTGACAAGGGCTTCATGCGTAGCTCCGCTCCACAGGCATCATTCAGAGATGCTCCCTTCAGGATCTGTGGGTCTTGGTCAGGCTCCATCTAATTTCCTACTAGGGGTGTCTAATCTGTGGCCCACAGGCCACATACAGCCCAGGGTGGCTGTGAATGCGGCCCAACACAAAATCATAAATTTACTTAAAATATTACGAGTTCTTTTGTAATTACATGTTGCAATGTATTTCATATATAGATGACTCCTCTTCTCCCAGTGTGGCCCTGAGACAGCAGAAGGTTGGACACCCTTGTGGGGCTGACCATGGACAGCAGTCACTCAGTGCAAATACCCCTTTTTCCTCTGGTTCTTCATGGTCAATGAGGCCCACGGGAACCTCAGGCCTGTTCTAGCCATTTGGTTACTGTCAGCTCCCACCAGTCTCTCTGAGCTCTGACAACGGCCGGGTACTGCAGCATGACTGTGCGCCATGGCGTCTGGGCTGCTACTGCCATGCTGTGCCAGAAGGCATCGTAGTAAACATTTGTCCTTTTTGCCTGACCACCGTCTGAATCTCTTTCCGATATTTAGAAAAGTTCCCACCTAGCAGAGCCGTCTTTCCCTGGACAAATGAAGAGTACCATACAGCTTCCCTGGCTGAATTCTGCAGACAAAGAGTTTAATTGAACATAGAGTGCTGAAAGCTTTTTGGAGTATGATTTGCTTGAGATGGGGAGTGTTCGCTTCAGTTAGGCCACAGTCCTCATTACTTTATAGTATTATAGTCCATACCTCCTTCAAAACATTTAACTTACCTGCCTAGCTTCTAGGGACATTTGATTTCCCCCCAATTTTAACCATCTACAGTGATAAATTATGGGTCACTGGGTATAGAAAACTTGCACCTCCTCCACACTGTTAGGGATATTTTATCATCAGATTGGACAAAGCAAAGATATGAATGAAAAGTGGATTAAATCCCAGGACAGATAGTGAGAAGGAATAGAGATTTCGGAGTACCACCACCATCTTGAAGAATGTTCACAATCTACAAGAGCTTACTCATCTTCCTCTTCCATACAGGTGAGTCACTGAAGAAATTAAAGAACAAGACAATATATTTCATTACTGACCTATTCCTACATAACAAATTACTCCAAAAATCAGTGACTTAAAACAATAAACACTCAGTATTCCTCAGAGTTTCTGTGGGTCTGCAATTTGGGAGCTGCCTGGCCAGGCAGTTCCAGCACAGGATCTCTCATGAGGCTGCAGTCAAATGTCACTGAGCCTACAGTCACTGAAGACTTGTCACAGCTGGATGTGCTTCTAAGGTGACTCATTCACTAGCTGTTAGCAAGAGGTCCCAGTCCACATGAGCTTCTCCACAGGGATGAACTCACAACATGGTAACCTCCGAGTTATTCCCTCCGAGTGAGTGATTCAAAAGATCAAGACAAAAGTTTCGCCCTGCCCAGTGTGGCTCAGTTGGTTGGAGCAGCGTCCCATAACCTAATGCTTGTGGGTTCAATTCCTGGTCAGGGCACATGCCTGGGTTGCAGGTTCCATCCTGGGTCTGGGCACGCACAATCCCCAGTCTGGGCATGTATGGGAGGCAAGCAGTCAGTGCTTCTCTCTCACAATGATGTTTCTCTCTCTCCCTTCTTCTCTCCCTTCCTCTCTCCCTTCCTCTCTCTAAAAGCAATGAAAAAAGCAACCCTGGGTGAAGATTTTTTTAAAAAGGCAAAAGCTTTCTGGTCTTTTTAATTAACTGAATTCAAAAGTCACACGCCATCCACAATATTCTACTGGTCTCAAAGGTCAGCCTCAATTCCATACAAAAAGGACCTACACTGGGTATAACCACTAGGAGGCAAAGACCATCAAGGGCTATCTTGGAGAGAAAAATGAAGAGTAAAACAAAACAAAAAAGGACAAACAATAATCCAAAGGGAAGAGAAAAGGCTAAGATAAAATGGAATTTTGCTGAAGAGGGTTAGAAGTAAGTGGTTAAGAATGTTTTGTTTTTGTTTTTGGCTTTGGTTTGTTTGTTTGTTTTTTACCACTAAAAAGTGTGTCTATGTATACATTTGAGTCAAAATTGGATATAATCTTTTCTGATGAGCCCAAAAGATGTTCTACTAGTAAACACTTATCATGGTAAAATAAATAAATAAATAAACCCTATAAATTTTGAAGTGATAATGAAAAGAGTAAAGAACTGAGTCTCTTGAAAACATTCAGTTTCCCCTAGAATCTTTCAGAATCTCTCCGTCTACCTTCTTTATCAACATTAAGCCTTTACCAGCATTCAGTTTAGTACTACTTACACTATTACAAAATGACATAAAATACCACTTATCTTTTTAGATATGTTTTACTGATTATGCTATTACAGTTGTCCCACTTTTCTCCCCTTTATGCCCCTCTGCCCTGCACCATCCCTCTCTCCAGCATCCCTCCCCCTTTGTTCAAGTCCATGGGTCATACTTATAAGTTCTTTGGCTTCTCCATTTTCCATACTATTCTTAACCTCCCCGTCTATTTTGTACCTACCATTTATGCTCCTTATTCCCTACACCTTTTCCCCGATTCTCTCCCTCCCCTGCCCCACTGATAACCCTACATGTGACCCCCACTTCTGTGATTCTGTTCCTGTTCTAGTTGTTTGTTTAGTTTGTTTTTGTTTTAGGTTCCGTTGTTGACAGCTGTGAGTTTCTTGTCATTTTACTTTTCATTGTTTTGATCTTCTTTTTCTTAGATAAGTCCCTTTAACATTTCATATAATAAGGGCTTGGTGATGATGAACTCCTTTAACTTGAACTTACCTGGGAAGCACTTTATCTGCCCTTCCATTCTAAATGATAGCTTTGCTGGATAGAGTAATCTTAGATGGAGATCCTTGCTTTTCATGACTTTGAATACTTCTTTCCACCCCCTTCTTGCCTGCAAGGATTCTTTTGAGAAATCAGCTGACAGTCTTATGGGAACTCCGCTATAGGCAACTATCTCCTTTTCTCTTGCTGCTTTTAAAATTCTCTCCTTATCTTTCATCTTGGGTAATATAATTATGATGTGACTTGGTGTATTCTTCCTTGGGTCCAACTTCTTTGGGAATCTCTGAGCTTCCTGGACTCCTGAAAGTTTATTCCCTTTGCCAGATTGGGGAAGTTCTCTTTCATTATTTGTTCAAATAAGTTTTCAATTTCTTGCTCTTCTTCTTCTCCTTCTGGCACCCCTATGATTTGGATGTTGGAACATTTAAAGTTTCCCCAGAGGTTCCTAAGCCTCTCCTCATTTTTTTGAATTCTTGTTTCTTCATTCTGTTCTGGTTGAACGTTTACTTCTTCCTTCTGCTCCAAATCATTGACTTGAGACCCAATTTCCTTCCCTTCACTGTTGGTTCCCTGTATATTTTCTTTTATTTCACTTTGCATAGCCTTCACTTCTTCTATTTTGTGGCCATACTCAACCATTTCTATAAGCATCCTGAATACCAGTGTTTTGAACTCTGCATCTGATAGGTTGTCTATTTCTTCATCATTTAGTTCTATTTTTGGATGATCTGTTCTTTCATTTGGGCCACATTTTTTCATCTAGGTGCACCTGTTACGTAGTAAGGGGTAGAGCCTTAGGTATTTGCCAGGGTGGGTCAACCCATATTGCTGCGTTGTGGCACTGTATGTTGGGGAGGGATCTGAGAGGGAACAATTCCACTTGCTTAGCTCTCAGCTGGCTTTCAGTCACTTCCCCCACTACCCACAAGCAAGTTGGGCCCTTCTGGTGCTGATTCCCAGGTGGGTGGGTTTGTGTACGTTCTAGGATCCTGTGGGTCTCTCCAATGACTTTCCCTGTGATGCTGGCAGTTTCTCCTGCCACTGCAACCCCCACAGGTTTTTAGAGTCAGAGTTTTTGAGCTTTATTTCCCCACAATGGAACCCTGGGTTGTGCAATTTGTCTCTCTCCCCAGTTGTTCCTCCGGGTTTATCCACACACAAATGTGGGACTGCCTGGTCCACCAGCTGCAACCTCGCTCTGGTCCAGAGCCTTGCCACAAGTTCTCTCTTCCCTGTCTGCCCATCTCTTCCCCTCCTACCAGTCTGGATGCAAATTTCTTCTTTAACTCCTTGCTTGTCAGACTTCCATACAGTTTGATATTCTGGTAGTTCTGGTTATTTTTTGTTTTTAAATTTGTTGTTGTCCTTCTTTTGGTTGTGTAAGGAGGCAAAGTGTACCTACCTATGCCTCCATCTTGGCCAGATGTCAAAAATCAGAAAACACCATTTAAAGATGAATTATGACGAACACCATAAGAGATAAACACCATTTCTTGAGATGAATTATGGTCATATAGTATTTTAATAAAATTTAAAAGATGACACCTCAGTTGTTATTTTCTAATTTTTAAAATTTCAACTCCACAGTATTTCTGTGATATGATACATCAAATAATCTTTTGTGGACTACAGTGAACAGTTAAGCCTAATTTATAATATCATTTATACGGAAAAATATGTTCCAAGTTCTGAACAACCAACTTACAAACAAACTTTTGGAACCCAACCCATTCCTATGTAAGAACTATGTGTATGAGGTTTCAGCATATGAGCTCACCAACACTTTGGTCAGGGCTGTTAGTAAAATAGCAAAATTGGCTCATTTAACTACTTCATTCCACTTATTCATTTGTCTATCTATTCATGCATGCATGCATTCAGCAACTATTTATTGAGTGCCTACTTTATCGGGGCACTGGGCTAGAAGTGAGATGATGAGAATGCAGATTAGAGCAATACATGAACTGGCCAGCAGGCAGCCTTGCAGTGGAGCAAAAAAACAACAATTCTAATACATTGTAGAAAAAGAAGCCCTGGCTGGTGTGGCTCAGTGGATTGAGTGCTGGCCTCTGAACCAAAGGGTCACCAGTTTGATTCCCAGCCAGAGCACATGCCTTGGTTTCAAGCCAGGTCCCCAACAGGAGACACGTGAGAGGCAATCATACCTTGATGTTTCTCTCCCTCCCTTCCCCTCTCTCTAAAAATAAATAAATAATATCATAAAAAAAGAAAAGGGGGGTTGGGGAGGAAGGGAGGGAAAAGCAAGGAAGGGAGTAAGTAATAGTAAAGGGGATGACATTTCAAGAGGAGAGGCCAAGGCTCAGAAAGAAAGAAACAGTTCAGTGTGGGCAGGGAACTGCAAGGAGATCAGTACTCTGAAGAATGAAGTGCAAAATTTGAATTGGAAAGATATGAGGCTGGAGTTCTGATCATGGAAGAATTAATAGGCCATTTCAAGGGAGACAGACCTTATCCTTTTAGCCCCTGTTGGCAAAACTTTGATGATGGGTTTAAGCATGCAAATAAAATGTTCAGAATTTTATGTTGGTTAGCTCATTCTAGTAACCCTATAGAAATTGGGTCAGCAAATTACAGCCTATAGGACTTTGTAAAGCCTGCAAGCATAGGAAAGTTTTTAACTTTTTTCAAATGGCTTTTAAAAGATCAAAAAAGAGTAATTTTTGTAACACATTAAAATTACATGAAATTCATATTTTGATGTCCATAAAGTTTTATAGAAACACAGCCACATCCATCCATTTATATAGTGCCGATGACTGCTATCACAAAGGCAGAGCTGAGCCACTGCCATAGAAGCCGTACAGCTTGGAAAGCATATAGTACTTACTATGAGGCCCTTTACAGTTTGCTGACATCTGGAATAGAAGATGTATAAAAGGAGGAAGATCTGTAAGATGGCTTCTGCCGTGAAAAGTGGCAGGGCTGAACGAGGGTAAGTGGTTAATAGAGATAGAAAGGACAGGGCAGTTTCACGACATGGGGTATCAAATAAGCAAGATGTGTATGAGATCAGAGGTAATAAGGTATGATTTCAGGCTTCTATTTTTAACAATGAGGGCAGGTAGTGGTATCTCCACCAGAGCCAGAGGATGCAGAAGGGATGCTAGAAGAATGAGGTGCCCTTTAAGACATTTTTGTGCACATGTCTTACAAGTAAATAGATATACATGGGCTAGAACTGTAGGCTGCAATGAGCCCTTACCCTTTTTCCCTCTGTCCACCAAAACTGGTAAATCTCTTTTCATATGCCAGATAGGAACTCTGTTTCCCCAGCAGGTGAATGGATACTTTGAGCTATCACATGTAACACTGCTTACCGGACAGATGTTTAGTTCTGACTGCAGGAGCAGCATCTTCACCCAACAATGTCTGTGTTATTGTTGGCTACTGGGGTGTATTACATTTTGGGCTTATTATTTTGTTAACCAAAAAAAAAAGAGGTAAAAACAAAGATAATATTAAAGCGTTAACATTAATGATAAGAAATGTAAGCATCATAAAAGTCAGAAATTATTCAACATGTCCAGATAGTCACTGGACTGAAGCTGGTGAAAGCATGATCCATTATGAAAGAAAACTAATAAATTAAATAGGTACACATTTTTGGAAATATCTTCTGGTTGAAGATAATGCTGAAAAGGAAAGGAATAATGAGGGGACTTATAATAATTTTTACCCACACATCGCAATGCCTTCTAGAATATATCTGACTGTTGTACATGCAACCACCTCACACATTTTCAGAAACTCATTATGTCTCAGAGTGGAAGACTCCCTGCATTAACCTAGGAGATGAAGTTGAAAAGATACAGAAGTTCAAAGTGACCAAAGAAAGCAAAAGGAAGGGTTGCACCCTGAGGAAATCAAAACTAACTGACAAGCATAGTAAGAGGAGCCCACCGAGAAAACTGAAGTAAAATGGCCTGAGAAAAATGCAGAGAACCAGAAAGTTAGAGATACCATGGCAGAAGGGAGCCAGTACCAAGGGAGTCGAGTTTTAAGAAGGAGTAAGTTTTGACTCTTTCAAAGACAACAGCTACTATTATCACTGCCAAGATCCTCCTCTCCCTCTTTGTTAATAGCACGCCAACTTTGCCTTGGGAACCATTCTTTCCCCACTTTTTATCATGTGACGTGGATTTATTGATCCAATGCATAGCTCCAAAGATGGGCCATGACTGGCCTCAGTCAATCCCCATGTTCAAAACCCTCGCCAGAGAGACTGATTGGTTCAGTGATGGGCAGGAACCCAAGAGGAGAAAATAGGATGGAAGGAGATATTTGCTGGGGTTTCTGCATAAAAGACATTTCCTCTATCATTCCTTGAGGGTCTAATGGGTGGATGTGATATGTGGAATGGCCTGCAGACATACTGCTATAATAGGGAAAAGTCTAGAGCTGGGGAGTGGCACTGAGGATCCAAGGGATGAAGCCAAAGCAGGGACATGGAAAGAATCCAAAATCCAGGTCCTTGGCGAATCATTTCAGGCATTGGATTAAGTCTCACCTACACCCAGCACTCAGGATTTTCAGTTACAGGAGCTAAGAATTCTCCCCAATGTTTAAGCCAGTTGGAGTTGTTTTAACCCGACAAGACAAAGATTCCCAGCTGCTATAAGGGGTCCCTAGTGACTTGAAGGAAATCAGTTTCAATTTATTGGTAGACACATTAAATGCGGGTAATTTCTCCTTGAAAACATTTGAACAAATGAAAGAAATTTAGGCCACACCCAAAGGATCAGGTATGGTCAAAGAGGATTGTTTTTAGTTTGTTTGTGTTGCTGCCATTCAATATTTGTTTGCTTGCTTGTTTGTTTGTTTCAAGATGCAAGATATCTGAATCTAATTTGAAAACTGACAATCTAGAAGAGAGGAGAGTTGAGGGTATAGAAGGGAAAGTGAGTAATTGGTACAAGATCCTCCCACTTTCAAATCACGAAGGGGAAGACTACCTGCTTTCTGGTCACTAAACCTGGGGAATCTATAACAGAACTGTCTGCAAAGGGGATATTAAAAGTTTTTAAGGTGATTTGCAAATTAGTTTTACTTCCTATACTTTTACTGAACACATTAAAAAAGATCAAAGTCTTTATTATGTAAAGAAAAAAGCTCAAAAAGGTTATAATGAGAGTTTTCCAAAAATTCACAAAAAAAGACTGGCTTGAACAAGAGTTTGTTCACCAAATTTTGCTACACAAAGACTGGCTGGCATCCCCTAACCTTGAAAGAGGTTTGTTTTCTACAAATAAAAATTACTAATTCCAACAGAAAGTTGTGATCATATAAAACTTAGAATGCCTACCAATAAAAAATGCAGGCATAGCTTTATGAACTGCTTAGGAAAATCCCAAACAGCATAAGTGCCGTGGACATTTAAAGAAACCACCATATTCCAAGACCTTTGAGGCCAATGAAATAAGAAAATACTGGATAATATCTCCCACAGAATTGTGCTGAGCTGGATGAACTATGAGCCTCAACTTATCAGGCCTAATGAGGAGTTTGAACCATCAATAAATGAAATGATATATCTGTGGAAAATGCAGAACTATACTAGCTGCCTGAATAAAGATCTTTGATAGATATGAACTCTGGGTCAATTTACACCAAAGCTGAACTGTTTAAACCATCTATTGTAATGTGACCTGTCAAATCTGGGTACATTTGAAAGATTAACATAGTTTTCACATTTTAATGTAGATACTTGGCATATGGCACTGGGAGGAAGAGGAGAGAGACTAAATCCTTGATACTGACAAACAACAACTGTTTAACACACTTATTTGAACATTCATGTTCCCAGAAACCAAATGCATTGTTTTTTGTGGATCCAGAGGGGCTGCAAGCCTATGAAGACTACTTGCCCTTCGAAAACTACAAAATCTTAGACAGGATGGGATCTACAAAGTCATCACATTCACTCCTTACCTCCAGGTCACACTTCTCAATTCATAATGATTGTGAAGAATAATCCATAACCTCTTCCTATAACCCAGTTCAATTTTCTGGTCTAACCCCAAATCCTCTCCTCACACAGAGCAGCCACATGCTGCAGCTGTCCCCCAAGGCCCCCACTGTGCGGAGGGGAAGGGACCTCTGCCAGCTTCACCTAAACTCTCAGAATGCAAACTAAACAATTGCTTGTTTAATATGTTCATTTTTTCCATTAGGCCTTTACATCAAAACAAGCCTTAAAGAGCAATTTAGTGACAGGTTACAAATCTGGAAGGATTAATGACTATTCCTACTTAAAGTTAATAATAATAGCTAATAATAACAGCTAACATATTACTATGTACCTTACACATAGTGAGACCTTTGCAAATATTGTTTTATTTAATCACCAGTCATCTTATGACATAAGCATTATTTTTCTCAATATGCCTAGATTGCAAATGAAGAAAGCACAGAGGGGACAAACAGGTTGCCCAAGGCCGCACAGTTAATGAGTGGCAGAGAGCCATTCAGAGCAGGCAGCCTGGCCCAGGGCCCATGTCTTTAACCACCGCACACACTGCATCTGAGCAGGGCAGGAAACAAGGAAGCAAATGGAATGATTTCTCAAGATCACTTTTAGGTCAGTGATTCCATGATTCTAACTCTGCTTTATCTGGCTAACGTAAAGTACTTCTACATTAACTGCCACAGAAACACTGTATGTCCTGTGAGCAAAGCTGGAGGCAGTGAGAGGGTGCTTGAAACAGCACAGTGTGTGTGACTCAATAACCATTTTGTTTACCAATAGCAAAGTTACTTCTATTCTACTAACGTCACATTAACCTCTTTGCCTGCCAAGTGCAGGCCTAACCAGGCCTGCAGTTTTCATTTTCGCTCAATCCCCGGGGAAAAAATCTTTTACTTGTCAAAGCAGATTTCTGCCACATATAAGTAACTAGTTGATTTCTAAAAGCTTCTTTATATTAAACTATCAGTACACACTGCCCCAAAAGGAGAGCTGATAATGAAGGAGGTTGGGAACGGAGGGATGGAGAGGATTTCTATTTTAAATCTTAAGACTTCAATGGCTGGGGACAAGTTCTGGTCTTCAATAAGCACGTCTCTCTGCAGTTCGACATGACGTCAATGGAAAGGGGACTGAGCGAGAACTATGTCTCCAAGAAGCTTTCAAAGAGTGGTCTTAAGAATATAAAGTCTACTAAGTTGCTCAACATGGTGTAGCATGAGTGTTTGAAAACAAGTGTGCTATTTTGCTCGCGCTGAAGTGGGCAAGACTGGAAGAGACCGTTTCTACTCAGGGCCCTTTTGTGAGCGGCGATTATGCAATTCAGCCATGTCTCTGTGCTCTTTATAAAGTGTGAATCAAATTTTCTGTCAGGGAATAGTATTTTCCACACTCGTGTAGAGAATAATTTGAAAAACCTTGGTGGCTTGCCAGTTTTAAAAAATTCTAACTCTGTGTCACAAGGGAACGTGTCTTTTTTTTTTTTTTTCCTGCCCAAAGCCTTGTGCCAATTTCCACATGCCGGGAAGTGGAGCTCTGCGGTGGCTGCTTCTTGGTGACACTGATGTCCACCACCTGTGTACCTTTCAACGGAGGTGAATCCAAGGAAGCCTCCAGCTTCCATGACTTTCCTTCCAATAAATTAGGCTGTCAGAATGGGAAGAGGTCTGGGTACCCAACTTTTCTGATGGTGTACTCCTTCAAGTAAAACACTACTGAGCATGCGCTTCATAAATGCACATTAATTTGTATGTAAATTATGTACCCATGCTACTGTCCATTCCAGGCACATTACAAAACACACATAAAAGTGCCATTTTAATAGATAATATAAAAATAGATAACATAAAGATGTTCTTTCAGCACTAAAATGGATGCCCTGCTCCACTTTGAATACCTCTGACCTAACTCTGTTTTCATAGATGAAGGCACTCAACTCAAAGAGGTAACATTACTTCCAATAGGAGTCACCAAGTTCACTGAGCGCCCACACATCCTGACACCAGCTGAGTGCACCTTCCTGAAGGTTCTCAACAATGACTTGGGCTACCACCCTTCAAGGCATTTAGAAGCACAGGAAGTGTCTGGGTTTGTCCTAATGCCTGGGTGTGTTGCTGGCATTGATGGTGTGTGTCAGGGATACCTAACATCCTGCAATCCACAGAACAGTCCCCCCCACAAAGAATCCTCTACTCCAAGTAGCAATACAGCCCCTGCTGGGATCGACCCTATCAAGATGGGCTTCCTCTTCCCAAAAGAAACTCTATCGGTGACAAGTCTATGTTATTCCCATCACACTGGCCATGCTCTTGGATTCTTGTAAGTTACATTCATTCCATTGCATGTTTCCCCACAACATTAATTGTAATATCTGTCGAGAGAGACTCATTGCTAGAGCCTTGTAGAATTCCTATCATTTTATGTTCCTCCCTGCCAGGGTTTCTTAACCTCGGAGCCACTTGACATTTTGGGCTGAATATTTCTTTGTTGTGGGGGGCTGTCCTGTTCATTGCAGATGTTTAGTGGCATCCCTGACCTCTATTCACCAGAGTCCAGTAGCATTCCTCCAGTTATGACAATCAAAATGTATCCAGGCATTGCCAAAACCACCCCCAGTTGAGATCTACTGGTCTAGGCCAAGGCTGCAACTAAGAAACCTACACAGGCGTAAAGGGAGTGGGAGATCCCATCAACTCATCCGTATTTTTTTGGTCCATATCAGTCTGTGGCTTGGCATGAAGATGGAGTACATAATTCACAAAACAGGGATCATGTTGTTCAGCTTGGTATTTCCAGTCCAAGTATAATGCCTGGCACGTAGCAGGCACACTGTAAGTATTTACTGAAAGAAAGAAGCCTTCTTCAGAACAATACATACCTTGGTTAACTCAAGGCTTAATAAATGAGCCTAATTCCAGTAATAAAAGCTCCAAAGACCTCCTGAGAAAACATAAGAAAGTACCTATTATGATAGCTTTGCAATATGTAAAGGATTTGTGGTATGGTTAATCATTTCATCTTCGAACAACCCAACCAGAAAGTAACCATCAGGTTTATCATGCCTCTTGTTATCAGTGAAGTTTGGCATCCAATTGCCTTTCCTATTTTGCGGTGGCCTTAGTTTATCTTAAAACCCTTCTGTGTTATCTGGGAAAGCATCTGAATTGCCAATCTGAAAACAAGGTGGTGCAACATGCTTTGAATTAGAATAGAATTTCAAATTTGGTCTGCTTAAATTCATATCCAGCAAGCTATTTATGACTGCTAAGCAGGGATTTTTTTTTAAGCAAACTTCAGTGAGCCACACTGGGACTTTTTTTCTTATGTTGGGATTCTACACTCTAGAAAACCTAAGTCTTCAGCTTAAAAATAAGCAAGTCTCCCTGGGTAATGATAGAGCCTGAAAATACAGTAAGAAACATAACATTTACCCTGCTAACCTGAGGAAGAAGGGCACCTGGAGGCCCCCACCAGCCTCCACATCTTGATGCAGCTTCACTTGCCCAATCTTACTTTCCACAGCTCTGGTCAAGGCAGTCCCTCACAGGCTCACCAATAAGCAATGGGCCATATCACTTCTGGGCTTTCTCTTGTGTTGGCCTCCAACCTGGAATGTCCTCAATTTCCCTCTTCCAAAGTAACTCCCATACACTCTTACTTACCCTCATCCAGGAAGTTGTCTCTAACACCTCCAGCTTTCAGAAACAATCCTCTCCTCCAAAATGCTACCACACGTGTAGTCTGTACCACACCCTCCCCCACTTCACTAAAGTCTACCTTACAGGGTTTGGCTGTGGCTGCCTACAAATTAAATCTTTCTCCCCAGAAGACTTCATTCCCTGAACATCTATACCACTCACATCCCACCTGAATCTGGCTCAATCCTGGCCACATGGTAAGTACTCAATAAACATTTGTGTCCCGGGCTATTCCAGACTGTGCTAAAGGTATGAAGCTATGCCTTGTTCTTTACATATATTTCTTTTGGATTCCACGTGATTTGTGCAAATTCAAAGTCACTTGGCCCCACTCCGACAAAACCCACATAATAGATTCTCATTGGGATGGCTAGGGGCAGTGGGTTTTCCTAAAACAGAGTATCCCCGAGGAGGTCTGACCCGCACTCACAGTGCAGAAAGAGTGCCACCAATCTTTGTCACCACCCCGCCCACCCCTTGTTCTGTGAGTACAGAGACACTGTCTTAGTAACTGCCAGCCCACTACATCGGGCGGTGGAATGAAAGGGTGTGCAGCCTCAATGAAAGGCAGTCCGTACGAAAGGGGTCATGCAAGATCCACTGCTACTCGGAATGCAAAACGGCATGGCAGTTTGGGAACACAATTTAACAACAAACTTAAGCATCACATCCATTGAGATGGCTCTATTTTTTTTTAATTTACAGAAAATAACAAGTGGTGTGGAGAAACTGAAACCCCGATGCAGCCACTATGTAAAAGAGTACAGAGGTTCCTCAAAAAAGTTAACAGAGAACTACCATATGATCCAGAAATTCCCTTTCTGCTACACAAAACAACTGAAGGCAGGGTGTTGAAGAGATATCCGTACACCCACATTCACAGCAGCATTATTCCCAACAGCCAAAAGGTGGAAGCAACCAAGTGTCCATCTACAGACAAATGAATACTTACATGTCACATACTTACAATAGGATATTACTCAGCCTTAAAAACGCAGGCAATTGTGACATATAGTACAACGTGGATGAACCTGAAGGACACGATGCGAAGTATCAAAAGTCAGCCACAAAGACAAATGCTGTATAATTCTACTTATGTGGGTACCTAGAGTAGTCAAATTCATAGAGACAGGAAGTAGAATGGTGGTTTTCAGAGGCTGGGGCAACAAAGAACGGAGAGTTGTTAGTTGATGGGTACAGAGTTTTAGTTTTGTAAGATGAAAAGAGTTCTGGAGATCGGCTGCACAACAGTGTGAACGTATTTCACACAACTACACTGTATGCTTAAAATGGTTAAGATGGCCAATTTTATGTTCTGTGCGTTTTACCACAATAAAACTTTTTAAAATGTATACTTAAACATAAATTTCCCCAGCAATCTCACTCCTAGACATCTACCCACGAGAAATAAAAGTACAAATCAACAGAAAGACCTGCATTGAATTTCCACAGCAGTATTATTCGTACTAGCCAGAAAGTGGAAACACTCCAAATGTCCACCAGCTGGTAAATAGATAAATAAAATCCATACAATGGAATATTACCATGTGTACAAAGAATTAGATACTGATACTTCCTACGACTGATAAATAAAAAAGTCAGACACAAAAGACCACACTGTATAATTGGATTTGTATGAAATGCCCAGAAGAGGCAAATTCATATAGACAGGAAGTCGATTAATGGCTGCCTAGGACTGGAAGTGGGAACAGGGATTAACTGTAAATGCGCAGGAGGAATCTTATCACCCTACCAACAAATTCTAAATGCGTGGATTATGACAAATAGGATTATAGTCATAGTTGAGCAATCTTATAAATTTACCAGAAGTCATTGGACTGTGCTTCAAGTGGGTGAGTTGTATATAAAATTATACCTCAATAAAAAAATTAATTATAAAAACAAATAACAAGGGTCACTAATGTGCCTTCTTCACCAGGCTGACTTCCATCTCTTTTCCCCCCAATGACTGAGTTTTAGAAGATTCCTATAATGGGCCACAGTTTCATTTCAAAACCATACTTGATTGGTCAACTCCTTGGAAAGGGGGATGGGTCATGAAATCCAGTCATTCATTCAATAAGCAAATATTTACAGAGGCGCTGTGCCAGGCACTTGGGGCAAAACAGGGAACAAG
Source organism: Desmodus rotundus (assembly GCF_022682495.2). Lineage (NCBI taxonomy): Eukaryota > Metazoa > Chordata > Mammalia > Chiroptera > Phyllostomidae > Desmodus > Desmodus rotundus. The sequence goes on from NC_071387.1 coordinate 52,782,769, forward strand.
GCAGATGTCCCTTGCAGTCCCAGGATTGAGAGTCGCAGACACATGAGCAGGCAAAATAAGACAATATAGTATGTTCAGCAATAGGGAGACACACAGGTGTGACGCCGCACATAGGTGGGGCACCTCACCTTGATTTTGGTATCAGGGGGTCCTGAGAAAACTAATTCTCAGCTGAGGTCTGAAAAGGGATGTTTAAGAAACAAAGATGAGGTTGGGGAGGGGAATAGTTTTCTATAAAGAGGGAACAGCAGGTACAAAAGGCCTGGAGCCAAGAGAGGTGGAACACTTGTAGAATTGATGCTCCTAGATCACAGAGTGAGAAGTGAAGAGTGGAAAGAGAAATTCTAGAAAACTAAACAGGGGCCAGACCATAAAGAGCCTCATAGGCATATTAAGGAGTTTGGGTTTTATCCTAAGTGGCATGAAGAGGCAATGAAATATTTTCAGCAAGTGAATAGTATGATCAAATTTGGAGTCTGGTAGAGATAAAATGGGAGGAGACAAAACTACAAGCAGGAAGATCCATTAGCAGGCAGTTATGAACTGATAGTGGGCTGGACCTGAAGAGAGGCAGAAGCTGCATGACCAAAAAAAAAAAAATCTTCCTGCACAAGAAGGGACTTATTCTGTCCACATGTTCACCTGTAGACCTCAGAATAAAACATCAGGTCTTCCTATAGCTAACCACATTAAGGCACTTCCTCTAACCACTTCTCCAGCTGTTTCCTTTGATTCAGACACTCTCCAGGCTTTGCCCACCCTGCTCCCCTTCACCTGCCTAATCCCTATATTCTTTTTTTTTCTATTACAGTTTACTTTCAATATTTTGTATTGATTTTCCTATGCATTCTTGATGTCTTTAGAAGCCCTTCCTCCAGAAATCCATCCCTGATAACTAAGCCACGCCCTAGGCTAGAAGCCTCTCTTGAATGTTCTCTTTGAAACGTGCTTACTTTCTACACAGCACACATTCTACGCCTCTGCAATGCAGGTGCACATATACTGATCTGTGTTATGACCAAGTGAGTGCTAGACAATAAAATTTTCTATAAAACAAAAATATTCTCTATCTGCCCTGCCCACTACAGTAGCCACTAGCTACATGTAAGAAAGCACTTGAACAGAATTTTTAATTTTACTTAGTTTTAATTAACTTACATTTAGTTTCACATAACCACATGTTGCTCTTATTGGACAACACATTACTAAGCTTTATAATCCATCAACACAGGCTCTGTGTCACCTTGCCACTAAGGTATAGAGTAGCACTGGGTATATAATAGAAACTTGATAAATGTTTGTGAATTAGTTATTAATATACACAGGCTCACAGTACCAGTAATATTCACTCGTTCATTCATTCATTCATTCAACAAAGACTTATCAACAAACACCTACGAGATGCCCAATACTGTTCTCGATACTAGGGTTACAGATCAAATCCCCTGCCTTTGTGGCACTTCCACTGTACTGGGGAAGGCAGAAAATAAATGTAAGCAAAACAAAAACAAACACCTTCAGAGACAGAAGTACAAAAAATATAAAGCATGGTAGAGGGATAGAGAGTGAAGGAGGGAGTGTGTTGGTTTTAATGAGACTTTACCTTACTAACAGTATTTGCCCAAGTCTCTGCTGCCCCAGCATATTGCCTCCTAGTATATATCAAACAAACTCATGATGAAAGTTAATGGAACAAACTTTAACGGAGAGTAAGATAATTGCTCAGAAATAAATTCTGCATTCTGATCATCATGTCATAAAAGCTTTCAAGTATGCATTTTTGTGGAAAGAAGGCCAGGGCAAAATTGACCCATATTTTATTTCAAAGCTATTAATGTGTCAAATAGCCCCAGAAGGCAGAGAATTTCTGCAGACTTTGGGGGAAAACATCTTCTGAATTACTTAGCGTTACAACATGTGTCAGAACCAGCAGCCAATCAAAATCTCCACCCACAGCACGTCTCTTCTGTTTCACAATTAAGTTCACCCCACATTTACTAAGTATCTCCCTAAGTGTGAAGGCTACACTAAGCCCCAGGACAGAAACCCAGTGGTGCCTGCTTTCCAAGAGAAACCACACATTTAAGACAAAAATGTTTTAATTAAAAAAAAAAAAAAAAACATGGACAGAGCATGTCACACCATTTTCTTTCTTTTGGTTTTCATTTAGTTTCCTCACTCTTCTTTATCCCTCGTCATAGAACCTCCAGTGATGCTGTATTCTTTCCTAAGACCAAGATTATTGCATAATTTCTCATCCAGCATAAAATAAAATTTTCCTTAGCTACTGCATCAACTAACACCATTGAGATTACAAATCACGTAGTTGAGAAATGTCAGAATATAAAGTGCACTTTGCAAGCTGGGGAAAAACTTGTAAGGCTGGTCAACAGCACATAACTTATGCTAATCACTTACCCAAGAGGAGATTCCCCAATAGAATCATCTGGACTTTAACAAATATTTGTTCGCCTTTCCTGGTTGTGAAAGTTAAGTGAAATTGGGCAGGACAGCACTCTGCAGTTTTAAAAGCCTTGTACTGGGTTGGCCTAAAAATCTGTTTAGTTTTTTCCATAAAGTAAAAGATACATTTTTTATTTTCACCAATAACTTTATTGATTTGAATATTTTGAGTATATCAGCTATGTTCCGCTATTGGCTTCTAGTAGATGTAGGCCAGGCTTGCTGCTCAACATCTCCCAATGCATAGCAAAGCCCCACAGCAAAGAATCATTTGGCCAAAATGTCAATGGCACCAAGGAACTTCGCAAACCGCTTTTGACACATTCAATCAGTCATAGCACCTTCCCCACACACTGCACAAAATTCTCCTTTTACATTTCAGTTGCATTTTCACCTTTCTTTAAATAATAAAGCATAATACACTCTAAATGTTACATATGTTCTTCCATCTTCAATATTAAAATGGCTGCACAAAAATTCACCAATTTTTATAAGTTTTTTTAAATGCATGCAGCTGTCACAGTACAATCTAACAAAATTGTTTTGAGTGAAGTTCAAGACAACTAAGTTCTACTAGAGCCATCTTATGGAAAAAATCAACCGAACTTTTTGGCCAACCCAATATAAATGGTTATTAGAATACAAACAGTGACTCTGCACCAGTTGATTGGTGCACAGCTAAGGCAATACTAAAGATCAGAGAAGACAATTTGAAAGCTTAGCCTCAGGAAGACAGACAAAACCCTGAGATCATTTCCTGCTTGCTCCTTGGAGAAGAAGATTAATATGCAAGCAAACAAATGCAGGTTCAAGCCTTCCCACCTCACTTCTGAAAGTCTCCAATTAGAACTCGTCTAAACCTTGGCATGCACAGTCATTGGCCACACGTTAGCCTGTGGGGAGACAGGTGAGAGAATTGCATGCGCATGCATGCATGTATGTACACGTGTGTACATATAAATGTGTGCATGTTATATACACCAAGATTATTTCAAAATTTCATAACTTGCAAGTGGGAAGAAGTTCCCCTCTTTTGTTAATTTTGGATAGTAAACTTCTGTGCAGGATGACATATGACTTATCATTTAACAGGGAAGGAAAAAAAATTGTTTGGCCTTATTGCCACTCTATTAAGAAAAGATTCCTGGATTTTCTAATGCTCTGCTTTCATCTTGGAAGTGTCAAAAACCCTACAGCTTCACTATAATGCCATCACCTGGGTCTATGCCATGGAATCGGCTTTCTACGATTCAATTTCAGTGCAGTGAATGTTCCCGTCATCAGCCTGCATTCCCATCCCAATACCTACTGAAAGCTCTAGACTCTGAAAATATGTCTGTGTAATTGAATCACTTCAAAGTTTCCTCATGACATTGTGTTACTACAAAGTCATGTTCCAGCTTTCAATGTTTTTTTTTTCTTCAATAGTACAGTGCTGGGTTGGTATCTGCCTGCCTTTAAAAGGCAAACTCTGTTGTTTTCAAAATCCTTTTCTTAAAATGGTTCTGCAATACAGGGATAGACATAGAAGAAGATTAAAATAAAAAGTCTGGTTCTAATGCAAGCCTAAATTCAACTATAACTCCCATTTCAATGTTGGACTCCATGTTGCTTGGTGCAATGGTCCCATCGCGGCCTTCCTAATGTCTGAGAAAATCATGCCCACGTAAATTTATTACATATGCTCAACGAAGATTGTTTAAAAAATCTACTTGACTTTTCTTTCTTTTTAAATAGATAGATGCCAGGACAGTTTTTCTTCTTTAGTTCTAAATTAATTCCATGCAAGGAGGAAACGTGGATTGAATTGGCAAACTCATTGGACCTCTTAGAGAACCCCACCAGGGTTCTGAAGGAAGGCCTGAGAGAGCCAAGTTCAGCCATGATGAATACCTGGTTGTTCTTTTTTTTTTTTTTAAGTCCTAGCCCAATATTTCTGTGGTTTCCAGTACACCCAAAGTCCAATATAGTCTAAGACCAAGTTTCAAAACTCCTCACACTTTCCCAGTAAGTTTATTCTTACTATAGCTTTGGATCTGTAAACATGCATTCTCCACCTCATGAGCAAGATGTGGGGGAGGGGCTGTCACCACGAAAGGAGATGAAGCAGACAAGAATGTCATATGCGTTACATTAAATATCAAAATTCCTCCTCTCTTGAATAGCAATTGGAATCGGTCTGATTCGCACAACAGCATAAATGAATGGAGACCTCAACACATTAAAGTGAACATTCCAAAGGGAACAGAGCCACACTAACTAAGGGGACTGCTGCAGCCAGGAGCCGTGGCGCTGGAAAATGTGCGGGTGAAGCAAACAAAGGACATGGTAACATTTCCAAAGTTGACTTCAGTTTGCTTCTGTCAGCCCCTCTGTGATCTCTTCCACTGCCACAGAACAATTAAATGGGGTCTGGAAACATGCAGCAGGGCACCAGGGTGACCGGTTTGTGAGCACAAAAGTGATCAACCTAAAACCCAGCAGCCGAAGAGGACTTTCAGGCTTCAGAAGAATGTGTGCAGGGGAGCACACAGAACATGGATGTGACTCACTCACTTGGCTCAGATCCGATACCTGCAGTAGGCTATTAGCCATAAAAGCACTGTGACATTTAAAAAAAAGAAAGAAAAAAGAAAAAGAAAAGAAACCACTTGTTTAACCTTCTCTTTCCCTTCCATTAACAGCTGTCCATATTGGTCCTCCCACCCTAAACAATGACAGGCAAGCGACTCCTTCCCCAAAAGAGGCAACGTTAGATTTCTAAGAGTGAAAACTTCAAGTTTAAGTATTCACACACAGTGCACATTATCGACTGTCCTTACTGTCTGAAAGTATCACACAAGACATGTCACTTCTTTCTGAGAAAGACTACTTGCAAAAACCCTCATCCCCCATGTTTCCTCCAGACGTGCCTTGCTAGTACATTTTAAAGTGTGAAGCTCCAAAACAATAAGGCTAGTACATATAGTTTAATTCACCTGTCATAGGCCCAGACCAGAGTCCTATACCTGTGGTCCCTTAAAAAGTAACTCTCCAGCAAAGAATCAAGAGCAAACTCCCCATTTTCTGGTCACTTTCAGTTAGTATCCCAAATCACAATTCAAAAAATTCAAAATAAACAAAAGGATTTCTGTGGAATTAAATTTTGTAGCAGCATGAAATAGTATTTAATAAAAAAACCAACAGACAATAATGGCCTCTTTAAAATTAAAGCAAGATGATGACTTACAAACATATGGGACTTATTTAGCATCTGTTATGAGATTGAAAAGCTCATCAAAATAGACTTTTCCTTCTCCTCTACCTCCATTAAGGTTTATTTAGATTCTGCTCTACAAGAAATGGCATAATATGCCTAAAGCAGAACTCTTGACTCACATGCCCAATCCTGTTCCATCTATCCTAGTTGCTCACGCGAGAAAGCCACACATCATTCTTAATTTATTACTTCCCTTCTACTACTATATCTATCAATCAGCAAGTCCTATTGATAATATTTCCCATCTCCACCCCCAATCCATTTACCTCTCCCCGCCTTCATTACACGCACCGTGGTCTAAAACAAACCCGTCCCACAGAACTTTCTGTGATGATGGAAATACTCTATATGCATCTTGTCCAGCACAGTAGATACCTGCCACATGTTTCTATTTAGCACTTGAACTTTGGCTAGTGCAATCGAGAAAAGAGTGATTTTTATGTTCATTAATTTGGGGGCGCATACATGTTTTTAATCATCCTTCTCCGTCCTATTTCTCGGGATGCGTTGGATTGGTCCTTTCCCTCTCTTTTCTCCCCAGCCCTAGGCCATCCTGCTTCCCCTTTGCTCCTCTCATCTTTGTCTTACTCTACAGACTACTCTTTTTAATATTTTTTAAAAGGTTTCAAATATGCCTCAAATTTTAATATGATGCCTTCTGTGCACATTTATTGGCTACTAAAAATCGAAATAGCACATGGAAACATTTGCTACAATTCAAATTTTTGAAAACAAGAGAATCTAGTTAATACACCCTGCACCGATCTTGCTTGAGCCAAACCACCTTTTTTTTTTTTACATTCTTTCTGCACAAGTTATTCGCTTCTAATTCTTGATGTTGAGTTTCATCTTACCAACTTCAGGCTTCTAAAACACAACAATGACACTCAAGACCTATTAGTCCTTCCTTGGGTCAAATAAAAAGGAACTGAAGTGCACTGAAGTCATTCAAATGCAGACTACATAGATTCCTTTTAAATTATTGACATCAAGGTAGACAAGAAAAAGATGCAAGAAAAAGACATCACAGAACTTCTCTCATAGTTTATCAGAATATTGGTCTACAGTCTATTCTACCATAGAGTAGCTTTCCCAAGCTGCTACATAATGACCTTAAAACTACTAGCAAGAAAAAAGTACAAGAATAAGGTTTATGGCTAAATCAACTCCATGTCGTAATTATTCTCCATGCTAATATTATCAGAAGGATCTCCATGATATAGGCAGTAATGACAGGGACATCTAAATCTTCTAGATAATGATTCAATCTCAAGTTTCCTCTCCTGCGGTCTTTTTGAAGCAGAGACAGGGTGCGGTATCTAATCATTTGTAACATCTTTCGCATCCTTTCTTTCCGAACAGTCTCCACTGTCCTCACTCCATGCCTCCTCTTGTAGAGCGTGTCTTGATTCAGCCCCAGTCCAGGGCCCTGTAAGCTTTTTCTTCTCTCCTGCTTTTTGGGTGTACCTTTTGGTAGCTGGGAAGGCAGTTTGGTACGAGGGTTGAGAGTCAAGCTACGAAGGGCTGCTAGTACTTCTGAGACAGCTTGAGGGTCAGCTGAATATTCTTCACCAGGGTTCTGAGAAGACTCCAGGGTCCAGGTTGGGTTAAGCTTCTTTGGTGAGTCCACTGTATGTCTAGTCACAGCCTGAAGCTCCTAAGATTTTCCCAAAGGGTTCAGTAGATGGTGATACTCAAAACTCTCACACTGCTACAAAGTAGCCTGGAAAGAACCAAAACCCTGCAGCCTACAACCAGGGAGAGAAATCCCAAACTCCAACCGAATGTGAAAGAGCTGACTCTACAGACTACTCTTTATCTCGCATGTTCTTGTGTAGAGATTTTTAGCTAGCTCTTCTTTTAAACATCTTTTAAAATTGTGGTAAAATATACATATAAAATTCACCATTTTAATAATTTTAAGTGCACAGTTCCTGAGGGTGACGAGCATTCACACTGTCATGCAGTCAACCTCCAGAACTCTTCACCTTGTGAAAATGAAACTCTGTACCCGTGAAACAACCCCAGCCCCTTCCCCGGTCCCTGGCAACCACCATTATACTTTCTCTCTCTAGGAATGTAACTATGCGAGGTACCTCATATAAATGGAATCATTCAGTTCTTACCTTTTCGTGGCTGGCTATTTCAGCAAGCATGATGTTCTCCAGGTTCACCCATGTTGTAGCATATGTGAGATATGTTAATTTTGAATTATGGTTAAACTGCCACATATGGGTAGGGGCTACCATGTTGGACAGACAAGTCTAAATTATCGCCATCTTTCTCCTAGTCTTCCACACCTAAACTCAACCTATGGCCAACAAACCAGCCAAGCTGATCTTTTCAAACTGTGAATCACAATACGTCCAATCAGTCCACCACTACCCCCAACACACACACCTGCCTTGAAACATTCCTATGGCTGTATTTTTTTCATTAGCACTCATGGCTATCTAAAGTAATCCTCCCTTATTATTTGTTTCCTTTTACTTACTGATTTTTAGAGAGAAACATTTATTTGTTGTTCCACTAATTAATGCACTCATTGGTTGATTCTTGTATGTACCCTGGCCAGGGATTGAACCTGCAACCTTAGCGTATTGGGACGATGCACTAACCAAATGAGCTACCTAGCACGAACCTTATAATTTGTTTCTTTATTATCTGTTTTCTCCTCTAAAATATGAGCCCCATTAGAGCCAAAATTGAACATCACTGTATCCTTATTACCTCAAACAGTACTTGACATGCAAATAGCAACTCAATAAACAACTGCTAAATGAATAAATGAATTTAGAACACCAGAAGAAGTCTAGTTAGCATCCATCACCATGCATAGTTATAACTTTTTCTTGTGATGACATCTACTCTTAGCAACTTTCAAATATACAATATAGTATTAGTAACCACATTCATCATGAAATGATACATTACATCCCCAGGACTTACTTTATAACTGGAAGTTCGTACCTTTTGACCTATATACCTTTTTTTTTTTTTGCTTTACAGCAATCCTGTAACTAATAGAGGTGGTTAGTGAATCCTCCACTAATATAGCCAAATGAGTGCTTTAAGCTTTTACATCTAACATGCTGGGGGACTGTTGTGAGATGTCCACGCCCTTTTATATGATCCCTCTGGGACCGATGCACAAATCTCACCAAGAACTGGCCAATATCAGGCACACAGGCTACAAGCACTAGAACAGCTTCTCAAATTATCTTAGCAGCTTAGAAGTGTCATGCTTTAAACCAGAGCTTTCAAAACTATGTGTTCTTACTGGGTCACAGGGGTAACAAGGGTAATCTGGACACCACCCCCAGGTCTGTTGACTGCATTCTCTACAAATCTCATCCATTTAATTTTGTGTACATACAAATATCACAATTTCCTATGTATATCAAGACACAAAAAAGGTTGAGAAACACCGCTAACCCACTGAGTCCACCCCTCAATAAATGGGATCAAACCCAGAAATCTCAAAATACCAGTTGAATATTTTGAAATCAGTCACTTCTCTCACACCACAATGTACAGTGAGAAAGACGAAAGAATACCAGTTACAAATTTTACCTTACTGACTTAACACAATCACTATTCCAAACACCTTTCAATGAAAAATGTTAATTTTTTTAAACCTCACAAATAGTGCAGCCTGGACAAGAACACGGCCCCACATCTGAGTTTTTCCAGCCCAAAGCACACCTCCTCACAATTAGCAACATGGACAATGGACGTGGCAGGAGCTCTTTAAAAATGTCAGCTCATTCAGCTCATCTTAGTAAAAAAACACAAAAAACAGGAACTATTCCTGATTAAAGGAGACTAGAGAGATATGACGAAAACCATGGAAAATAATGTGTCTAGTTAGTATCCTAGAGCAAAAAGGAAGGGGAAAATGGAGAAGAATCTTTTTTTTTCCCTTTTCTAGTAAATATGCACTGAAATATTTCAAGGCATTTGAAATACCTCAAGTGATTAGGAAAAAACATACATTTGTGTAGAAATATAGATATATTTCAAAACTATATTTTTGAATAGCAGAGAGACAGAATATGAGGTAAAAAATTAAAATTGGGGGATTCTGGGTAAAGGACATGAGAATTCTTTATACATTAGTCTTACAACTTTTCTGTAAATTTGAAATTATTTTCCAAGTTTAAAGGTAAACCAAAAATATATAGGTAACAAATAAGAAAGAAAAGAAATTATTTTTATTTGGTATTTTCTTGGAACCCTCAAGCATGTGCAAAATATATGTATAATGCAGGGTCCATGAATGAATTAGAAAAAAAAATTTTCTCTTATTTGCCTTAGATGAATGGGAATATAAAGATCAATTAGCGAGGTAAGTAGCTTTGAAATTTCTTTAGGTTTAATTTAGGTACCTGACCTGATTTTTTTTCTACAACTCTCCTTTGATATCAAAGAATGTCTGAAGAAAGAACTAACAAATGCACAGAATAGAAAACCTAGTTGCTCACCTTTGGCTCACATGGTGTTACGCCATGAAGGAAAGGTGAAATAACATAGGGAATGGTCGAGAAAAGCACTGTGTACACCGACAATGAAAGAAAGAGAGGCCAAGGCAAGCGTGCTGGTAGGTGCCAGACAACTGAAAAGGCAGTATCATCTGTCTTTAAGCAAGAGAAAGTTCCAGAGCTCTGAACCATCTCTAAGAGTTCTTGACAGGGAACCTAGAGGTTACTGAGGCAAATTTCCCAAAGTAAAGTGGAAGTAACTGATAATTGAAGCCCAACAGCGGCTTGTCGCTAGTCTGAAAAAACTAGACAAAAACCCAGAGTCTCTGCATCTCAGGCCACCATACACCCAGCTTCCATGCAAAATAATTCTTTGGGGGCAAAGGTGATCCTTCGGTATGGCAAACCCAAGAGGACTTTATGCCACATATTTGGATAGGAAAGCCTTCATCTTATATATGACTCCGGCAAAAATATTGGGACCAGATGAGCTGCCTGTGGAAAGAACCAAAAAGGGAAGGAAGAAGAAGCCAGTTTAGCCCTTGGGAGAATGGGATGGAGTTGGAGTTTTGCTACAGGACCAAAGGACCCTCCAGATGTCTCTGTATTAGGCCACTCATGCTGCCTGTGCCACTTCTAGGCTTCTCCCCCTCCATCCCTTTTCTTTACTCAGAGTCGGTGAGATGTGTGTGACATCCCTTTGCAAGCTCTAAGCTTTGTACAAACATAGACCATAATGGATGAAAACTTCTTCTACACACTGCAGCAAAGTATAACACCTTTCTCTTTCTCTTCTCCTGTTGGAACTCCCAAACATAATATTATTCTGTCTACCCAGCTTCTCCCACTAACCACTAATGTAAAAGGCAAACTCTCTTTATATCCGATTCCTCACGACTCAGTTTTTCTGGAAAGCCTTACACGGATCACCTCAGGGCCTGGAAAATGGACACAGAGAAATGAGATGCTTAGAATGGACCCACCCTTCCCCCTTGTGTTTAACCTTTTCTTTTGTGAATCATTTAATATTCATTGCCTACAACAAACATAAACAGACACAGCCAAGACTGTGCATAACCCCACCATGCTGGAGCTTGCCAAATATTTCAGGTCACAGTGTTACATCAAGTGTCAAGTGCTTGCACAGATCACTAAAATTCAGGAGGCAAGTTTTTGGCTGTGAGGGTCAAAGAACAGTGTTACTTTAAAAGAAAGAACAGAAGCATCACCCAGACCAGGTCTGGGCAGTACCAAATCCAGGGGAATGTGTTATACTTGAACATGCGCTAGTAATTTGAGTTAAAGAAATACAGTATATGTTCCGTATCTTAACATATTGGCTTAGAAAGTGCATGTGTTTGAGAAAAAAGACATCTAATTCATTTTGCTGTCAGTTAACAGGAAAAAGATGCGGAGTTCCATTTCTCAGACCAGCACATTCAGTCACAAGGCTATAAAGCAGGACAATGACAGATGATGCCTCCACTCTGCTTATCTCAGCAGCCTGGAGGTTTACTCCTTTAACTGCGGTTCCTTAAACAATTAGAGAAAAAACACTTCTTAGGGAGGCTGGGGTTTTTAAGGAAAGTGAAAGATTACTTTTTATGTACTTACATCTCTCCCACACCTACTCTTCACAAGAGGAATCCTTTTTAGATTTATGAATTTGCTTAGAGATAATCTAGCCCCAATTTTTAATTTTACAAATTAGGAAACAAAAGGACAGATGGAAGGCGGGATTTAACATCTGTGCTGCCTCTCTGTCCTCTCTACTCCAGCACGTCCCCACGTGGCCCAGAGTTGGGGTGAGGTGACTCAAGTTGCAGCCTTCCATTCCGTGACCTTGGTCAAGTCACTTAACCTCCTGGGTAAGAGAAATCACCATCACCGCTTCCAGGGTTTACATTCTACCGATATTTACAATCGACTGTGCCTAGGTTAAAGGTCCGTAAGCAGGCCTCTCTCGAAGACATGACAAACTGCCTTACATGCTAAGCAGAAAAAGTCAAATTTCGCTAATATCTCTCAAGCCCACTGACTGATCCTTTCAGAGACAACCCTTATTTTCTCTAGAACCTTGGCCCCTGTTCATTCTTATGGCTGTTCTCAGGGTTCCTGGATGAAAGAAGTTGGTTTTACGCAGCCTCTAAAACACCACAGGAATCTCTTGAACAAGAGCTACTCACATTAGAAGCCACTTTTCATGAATGTGAGCAATAAGTTTGCTAGAGAAGCCAACCTAAAACTCCCTCAGGCTTTAGGCAATATTTTAAAACCTCATCTATGATTCAAAATTAAGGTTTGGGGTATTTTTTCATGTGCTTAAAATATTGATGGCCTTCTATATTTTCTGGTTATGTTTTTGATGATAGTGTTATGGGTACTTTATGAGGAGCGGCATTCCAGGTAACATAATTACAAATTTGGGAAGTTTTGCAAATTGAGACCTGTTCTCCATAAACTTCAGTTCCATTTTGCATTCCTATCAGTAACTTCTCCGGTGATCATCACATTCAATAGCTTTACACTTCTACAGCAAACAGCCAGAAAAAGCCACCGCAGTAAACTGCTAAACTCACAATTAGAAACATGCTGAAAGTGCCAAATGGTATTTACATTGGAAAAGGAAGGTTCCCGTGATCACAGGGAATTAGCTCACAGCACGCTACGTTCACGCGGAGCCCCTGAAACAAGCCCACCACCCGCCACCCCGAGCTTTCACTCGCCTCCTCACGGGCCTCAATTCCCTAATGGACCAAGGTGATCTCAGAGGTTATTTCTAGTCCTAACACACGCATGCAATCATGATTATAACAGCAAGTAACTAAAATCTTGCTAACAAACAGTGAATTTGTTAATAATTTTTCCTGTGGCAATCACACCAATAACAATTTCAAAAAGTGTATAAAAGTTTATTATCAAGATGTTTCGTAGGATGTTGTTCATCATGCACTGTCCTCTTTATGAGGATTCCATGGGAAAATCACTGTCTTGTGTCTCATTATTAGGAGCAGCCCTGCTTCACGACTTAACCTGAAGGGCACTATGGTCCCCACAGCTGATTGTGTTTCCTTCACTGCGCTGACTGCAGGACCAGAACCAGAACTCAGAACCAGAGCTCTTACTCATCTGTGACAAATGACACAGGCCCTTGTGAGATGCATTCTGGGTCCTAACTTAACCCTTTGTTTCATTCCACTTTCCCTTCTCCTTATTTCCTCACGTACCTTTTCTCATCTTTTTCTATTATTTATATCTTTTGAAGCTGCTTTTAACCTTTTTTGAAATAAAGGAGCTATTTCAAGCTGTTTTCCTTTACTGACATCAATGTGAACAGCAAAATCGTTCCTTTAGTGACTTGCATTTTTCAAACACTGCCACTATACCAACACATAAAAGCATCCAAGCACTCATTTTATGTTCTCTTATACATAATTTTGTGCCAAGATTTAGATCACAATTGTCATTTTTAGTATCATTATCATTACTACAATATTTTTAAATCCTTATATTTACACAGATTTGCATCCACAAATCAAAAAGAACACTGCTTTCGATCTGCAGGTGGCTAAATTCGTGGATGTGAAACCCGTGGACATGGAGGGCTGACTGCATTTTTTTAGTGAGCCTTAACATTTGTTATGTCCTTTGATCTTCTCACCAATCATATGAGAGAGCTAGAGCAGGCATTACTATGACTGTCTTCGGGTTTACAAATGAGGAAAACAAGGCTCAGAGAGATTAAATAGCTTGCCCACATTGACAAAGTTAGTAAGTTAATAGAAAGGTTCTTTTTTTCTCCAAGTTAGCATTTTTCCCATAACTATAAAAGTTTGTCTCTCATATAGTTAACTCTTTGAAATTGTGTCCTGGGATCTCAAATGTTTTATTTAGTTGGTTCTCTTAAGTAGTATCAGCCTGCTAGTCAAAACCATATCAATTACTCTTTAGTAATGAACCTCAGCATGATGAGAACTAGACAGCCAAGACTCTGGAAAATTTTTTAACCATTAGAAAATGCATGAGTAATTTATTTCCTCCATTGGAATTCAGTGATGGCATTAAGAAAACTCATTCCTGCAACCTAACAAGAAACATAAATGCTTTAATGTGGTCTGCTAAAGCAGTCACACAGAGCAAAACCACCTCTTGAGTCAGTAGAAACTAGGACAAGCATTCAGCAGTAGAAGATGAACTTTAGACAAGGCAGACTGAAGAAAAGATCTAACTAACTGCTTTGTGATGAGCTCACACTACTTCAACCACATCTAAGGGAAAGAATCATGAAGTTCAAATCATATTAATTTCCAAGTCATTGACATTGCTAATGTATGAGAGGGTGAAATGTTGACAACTTGAACTCTTGAGACCTTGAATAAACCGGAGTCTATTCATCCTAGAGTCATGAGTTTGGGAAGTAAGGAGAACACTGCATATACAATTTCTCTCAGCTTTAATTTCTTTGGGAAAAATGAGGAAGGAGAAGGTCAAACAACATTTTCTAACTCAACATTCTATGACTGTGTGAATACCTATCAGCGCCATCTACCCGAAATACTATTTTAACAACTAGACAGAATTTTAAAATATATTTATATAACGTGTGGGTGATGGGTAATGTTCCAACACATTTAAATCATTATTCAGGAATTTAACTATTTTCCTTTAATCAACTTCAAACATATACTGGTTTGAATTACTAATTCTTGCCCTTGAGACAATGCATTCATATGTGTCTTTTCTCAATAGATTATACACTAGATGCAAGTTAATTCTGCTTTCCAATTATCATGACAATAAGAATGAACAGAAATAAGTTGGTCTTTTTCTTGGTTAGTGTTTCTTTCCTATTTACATATAGCCTGCATTTTCCCCAACTAATCTATAAAACTGTGATGATAGGACCATATATGTTTTTAACAACTATATGCTCAGTGCTTGGCATGTCATCATTAGTATAAATATATGTTGAATAAATAAAAAAACCAACAGAGGCAACTTCCAGAGCTCAAAGAAATACTAGCTCTTCCTTAGGAAAAGTTAAAGGACGCTATACCTGGGCTCAAATTCTGCATCACAGAAACAACCGTCTATGCCTAAGAGGGAGTGGATGGTAAGAAAGAGCTAAGCAAGGATAATGTTTCTGAAGTATAGATTTTAGCATTGCTTCAAAGTGTGGAGATAGCAAGGTATTCCAAGTCCCCTTCCTCTGGCTACTCCTTATCTGTATGAACCTAGGCAGTTACTTAACTTTCCTAAACCTTGACTTGACTTCTGCCCCACTGTAAAATGGGGCAGAAGGAAAAGTATTTATCTCACAGACTTGTTAATGAGGACTAAAAAGACAGTGGGTACAAAGTGTCTGACTTATAACATGGCCTCAGTTAAGTGGTGGTTATTATTATTCATTAGTCTGAAGTAAAGTTCTAGAATATAAACACACCAGTTTTAAAGGTAGTCAGAATTATTCACTCCTAGGAGGAATAGAGCTGATCTTGGAGATGGGTCATTGAAATCTGGTGAGAATGAGCATTAGGGGCATCCTTGAAAGAAAAACAGAAGCCCCAGCACACAGGTAGGAAGCCTAGTGTGGGGAGAGGTCTCTAGAAGGGAAAGTCGGCGGTTCTGCGCCTTTGCTGTGCTGAGCGGGGCTGGTGCAGAAGGTTGCAGTGAGGTCTGCAGCAGCCAGCAACCTTACCAAGCACCCTATTTGTCTCTTCCTCCTCTTGAGTATTCCTCTCGGCAGCAGGAGCTCTTTCCTGGTCCCAGAAAGACAGGGCTGAGTGTGCCAAATTGCCAAAGATAGTTCTGGGTCGTTTTACATTACAAAGAAAAAAAGAAGGTAGGCCCACATAATAACAGTCTTGAATGGCAAGTTGGGGAGAACTATTGAAGGTTTTACAGCAGTATTTGTGGAGAAGGCAGAGACTCCAGGATTGCATTGGCCTATCTGGTACTGGATCCCTGTCTTAACACAATGACAAAATATTGGGCAGATCATTCGAAGCTTTGAGCACGAAGAATACACATAATTCTGAATGTATGCTCTGGTGTTCCTTTGTGAGTATCTTTGACTATTGACTAAAAGAGTGACTTAAATAAACCACTGAAGTACCTGAAACATATGAAACATGCCTGAATAATCCAGTATGTCTAAGAGTTAAGTACTGATTTATAGAAGAGAAAGAAAGATCTAAGAACTCTGAAATTTGTAAGATTGTGGCATAAAGAAACACATCGGGTCTACCTGAGACTTCTGCAGGATCAAAAGGTTCTGTAAAGACAGAAACTCGCACCTATCACCGTGGGTTGAAACCAAAGCATGATACCAGCTGAAGGCCAAGGAGTTCTGAACCTCCTTAAAGGAAAAGAAAGGGGAAGTGATACCAATTCCACTGGGTCATAGAACCTCCCTTCATTTCCTCATTTTTGAGGGTTGCCCATGGACCTGAGTGTTGCCATGGACTTAGACACAGGCAAAGAGATAGTGATATCAGGATGTATGTATGTCACCTGAATTGGATCACATAACTGAGAAAACCTTGTTAAGGATTCCTCTATCAATTTTCCATCCTTGAACCAGGAGGATTATTCTCCCTGTACTTAAAAACAAAGAGGAGTGGGAAGAAGAATTAGTTACAAAGCGACCTAAGCCTTGTAGTGTCAAAAAACATATAAATAAAGAAAAATGTTTTTAAAACAAAAGGATAAATTAGAAAATGGTAAAGAGAAGTCTTTGATGTCAAGAAAAGAAAAGGAAACTGGCTGGGTAGCTTAGTTGGTTGGAGCATTGTCCCAATATGCCAGGTTGCAGGTTCAATCCCCAGTCAGGGCACATACAGAAATCAACCAATGAATGCATAAATGAGTGGAACAACAAATTGATGTCGATTTCTCTCTCTGTCTCCCTCCCTCCCTCCCTCCATTCCTCTCAGAAAGAAAGAAAGAAAGAAAAGAGAGAGAGAGAACAGAAGAAAAAGAAACTGTTCTCTGGGAAACGATGAGTTTAATTGTAGTATGTTGTGTTTCAAACCCTATGAGGACATTCTAGGTACAGATGACAGAGAGCATGGGGTACAGGAAGGGCTGAGACAGAGATGCGACCTGTCAACGTAGATGTGGCACAGTAAGCTACGAGAGTACGTGACTCTTAAGTGCAATGATAAATTCTCACGTGTGTGGCCAAGGACCAAGTTTCCACCAAAATAAATCTCAAAATATTCACCTGAAAAGATCTATTTCCTATATGTAAAATCATATGTATAATTAGTTTAATCTGATGTAAAACATAAACGCCTGGTCTCACTGGATGACTGCTACAAACACGGGGCATCGGCACTAAGGCAGTGTGGTATCGCAGGCACCTGTCCACGAAGTGCTTCTGAAGCCCCACGTGTGTGAGAGTGCTTGTGCAAGCCGACTGGCCTTCAGGTAACACATCTGTGCTTTAAATAATCTATGAACACAACAGTATGAAATGAAAAACAATCAGAATGATGATGTTTCACATCTACATATAGCCCAGATACAGAAATTACTGGTGCCACCTATTGTTGAAAGCACAGAACTGAAAGGCTGCTTTAGGAGCTGCCTTCCACACAGCAAAATTCTGTTCTGTTATTTATGAAAATACAAAGCTCAAGATCTGCCCACCAGGAGAGCTGAAGAGACAGAGTCCATTCGACTTTAACAGAAAACAAACCTGCCACAGACATTAACAGCTCCTATGTAACTAACGAAGGCTTTGTTGAGTACTGAAGATTCTAGCAATAGTTAACAGGTGTAGTATTAAAAACTCATCTTTTTAATACTAAAAAGGCAGCTGTAATATTTAAAAGGCAGCTTTTTTATACATACTGATAGAGAATGAGCTCCAAAGTAAATTGTAAGGTATAAAAAAACAAGGTTCAGGACAGCGCGTACCACGTGCTCCAGTTTATTTAAAAAGGGGAATGTGCTCATCTATGCAGAGGAGATGTCAGCAAAGACACACGAGAAAAGAGCAGCACTGGCCATCTTGAGCAGGAGGCCTGAAGAAATAGGATATAATTAAAGGTTTGCTTTTCCTGAACACACTTAAGTGCAAAAATTTTACCATGCCCACCTAACTTTCAACATTTTTAAGAATCATTTAAAATAAACAAATAACAACTTTGAAAACAACTGTTGGTATTAAACTACTATAATGGGAAGAAAGAATTTCAAGAGATCTAACTGAGGCTGGTTACCATGGCCAGTTGCCGAGTCCAGGACCTGGAACGGCAGGAAAAGCACGGCGGGTCTTCACAGACTTCACGGGGGGACCGAGGACGGTGTTCACAGCACAAGGGTGCCTTCAAACCTAAAGCGCTCAAGGTACATTTGAAAAACCCTGAAGCTTGGATATTTTCTGGTTCTTTAGATTTTATTAAAATGTGAAAAAATAAATAATATATTTGCAGTTTTACTGACACTTCGCTTTTAAAAGCTCCTATATAAGCAATATCTTTACTACCATATTATTTCACATTTAAAGAAAAAGAAGGGAAACCCTAAGAACTCATGAAGCTTTCTCAGCTATTTCAAAACAAGGCACATGAAAGCCATGTGGAAGTTTATACTTGAGTACACATCATATCAAATGTCACATCTCCTGAAAATTGGTTCTGGAGAATTATTTCTGCAAACTTACTTACTTCTTAATATTATTGTCCTTAACTTGAGATAATACTGATATTTGCACTGAAAGGGCAGTCATGAAATTTATTCTAAATATTGCCCAACCAAAGTAATACCAGGAAGAAAGTAAATCCCTTAATTTTTGAAGCAATTCAGCAAAAGAAAAAAAAAAAAAAGACAGGCAGCCAGCAATACAATAGTGACTCACATTCCTGGGGAAACAACTTTAACGCAGGAAAACAAGCAAAGTGAAAATGGCACAACTCAGATCACGGTAGTCCCATAAGTCTGCGCTCCTTCCTACACAGTTACTCTGATCCAAATACATATTTTACACTTTAAAATTTAATTTTAAAAAGAAAACCTGTAAGATATTACCAGTCTCAAAGACAAGATAAATTTCCATTGATCGGAAAAGAAACTTAAATAAAGGAGTGATGATCACAGAAACACAGGACTCCCAAGCCAGAAACTGGCAGCGGCTGCAGAGAGGCGGGCTTCTGAAGAGTATGAGGGCCAGAACTGCCACATGCAAGATGGAGACAGAGCCCGGCTTACCGCTAGGAGCCAGGGACTGAGCAAGGCTTCCTTGCTCCTCTGCAAATATCCAGGTACCCACTTTTGTGAAAGGGAGCTGCAAAAAACATCCTATGACCCCACTGTCTGAGGCTCCAGCTTTATGACCATCTATAGGCATAGAGAAGGAAGGAAAAAGTCTTAGGAGAGAAACCAAGTCAGACTGCCTGCTTGCTTCATGAATCTGTGATATTCCCCAACTCATCATAGAGCAGGAATATATTAAACGATATAATAAGTCTCAATTATGGACTGGGCCAGAGGCATCAGGTAAAGACAACAGCAAAACTACAAAAGCATTTAGTGAAGGAGGGAGAATGGAAAGAAACAATACAAAAAAGTGAAAATCCCTCACATTCAAACAAATCTCCACATTGAAATACCAAATATATTAAAGGATCTAAGAAAGTCAAATCAACCATCAACTTATGAATTTAGCCCAACAGAAATTACTTTCATAGAAGAGTTAGGCAAAGAGTTTAAAATAAGTAGGTTTAGGATGATTAATAAAATGAATAAAGAAGCAATATCCATGAAAATGAGCATGAATTTATAAAAATAAAAAGAAGAATAAGAACAGGTATATATAAAAAAGAAACAACTAAAAATCTTGGAAGTAGCCCAGCTGGTGTGGCTCAGTGGATTGAGTGCTGGCCTGTGAACCAAAGGGTCACCAGTTCAATTCCCAGTCAGGGCACATGCCTGGGTTGTGGGTCAGGTCCCCAGTTGGGGTTGCACAAGAGGCAACCACACATTGATGTTTCTCTCCCTCTCTTCCTCCCTCCCTTCCCCTCTATCTAAAAATAAGTGAATAAAATCTTTTTAAAAACCTTGGGAGTAAAAGTATACTAGAAAAATTCAATAGATGAGATAAAAATCTATATATGACACAGTCAAAAAATAGTCAATTAGAATACTAAGGGGGTGTTATTTTATTTCACCTAGAAGGAAGAACAAGGGGAAAAAAAGATTTTTCTTTAAAATATTAAGGTTCAATTAAGAAAGTCAGAAGATAGATTGAGAGACTCCATTACATGTCTAATAACAATTCCAGAAAAACAATAATAAAGGGAATTACAAATATGGACTATTTAGAAGACCCCCTTCAATAAGGGGAAGAAACAAGCCCTATATTGAAAGTGTGAACAGGATAACTAAAGATAAATCCACACTATACACACTGAGATTAAAAAAAAATTCATAACACAGCAAAAGTCTTAAAAAACTACAGTTAGATGGTTAGCAAAGTCTGAAAAGCAAAATTGAGGCCAACAATGCTAAAATCTTCAAAGTGCTGCGCGAAATTACTGTCAATCTAGAATTTTATGCCCAACTAAACTATCACTCAGGCAAAATGAAAACATTTTGGACATTCAAAGATCAAGGTTTTACCACTCAGAGACACTCATAGGAAGTACTATTAAATGGTGTTTGTACTCACAGTCCCTCATTGAAACTACTATTAAAGTACATACTGCAAGTGAACCTAGTGGAAGGCATGGGATTTAAAACTGGCATTTACAAAGCCAATGAAGCCCTTATGGTCGACATCATGTTCCTCTTAAAGCCCTTCCCTGTATTGTACAATAGTTAATTTTCCCACATAATACTTTTTTTTATTGAGTTATCAGAAATCAGGAGAAATAATTTCTATAGAAACAGTGTCTATAAGATTTATATGGATTTGTGTTTTAATTCACTGTTTTACAAAGCAAAAATTTGTTTTAAAAAATGATACAAAGGAGTCTCACTTCATCACTATGTTCAGTTCCTGTCCTCACTCTGCCACTAATTGTGTGACTTTAACAATTAAGTAATTCTCCAAATCCCAATGTGTTAACTAAAATCTAAATCACAATCTCTAACCTACTGGTTTGTTTGGAGATTAATATACAAGAAATTTTCTGAACATTACACAAAGAGTAACAACAGGAAGACCACTGTAAAACAACAGCTACCATTATTATCATCATCATCATCATCAATAGGGGTTGCTGGAAGTACCTATAATGAAGATGAAGAAGTTGAGAGAGCTAGGAGTCATCTAAAATTAAGGGACTACCTACGTTATTCCCTTTGTCTTTTTTCCTCCTAACATTTCCATTTACTAAATCATATTTAAACATTTAGCACTAAAATGTAATTAAGTTAAAATTATTCAGGAAACTTTGGCCATCCCAAAGAGTAGACTATTAATTTTAATATATCTCCAGCAGAATCAGTGTGTTCACAAAATGTTTATGTGTTTGGGCCAGTTTCTTTTCTACTCCAGAATATTATCAACAACTCTGTTTTCATGACTATACATAATATTAATACCTATATGAACAAAGAAAATGAGCAGCAATAACCAACTGCCTAAATTTGTACCAATAATATAAATACACTGGTGACCACTTTTTCAGAGACAGAGTATTAGTACATTATTTTAATCTTTAAGAAAGGCAGATGAAGTGATTTCCAAATTCTCTTAGTTAACTACTGCTTCCCAGTAATAATCTCCATTCAAACATCCAGAAATTGCAGCTGGCCACCATTACCACAGAATCGCCTGATCTAGATGCCAGTCAGGTCCCCTCCAAAAAGGAAAGTACTGCCTGGACTGTTCACCAGTTCAATTCCTGGTCAGGGCACATGCCTAGACTGCAGGCTTGGTCCCCAGTTTGGATGCATTTGAGAGGCAACCAATCAATGTTTTTCTCCCTTTTTTTCTGTCTCCCTTCCCTTCTCTCTAAAAATAAATAAATAAAATCATTTTTTTTAAAGGCAAGTACTTTATAGCAGGACTGACCCCTCCTGCTCAGGTATTATCCCAAGTTTGCCAATCTTGAGGAGTCCAGAACTTCCTTCAACTTCCTCCAGCTTTGGCAAAGGGAAGCTTTGTTCAAGAATAACGAAGTCTATAGGGTTCATGGGATGTTCCAAGGAGTAAAGATTCCATTCCAAGACTTGGTGTAACTGCTGTGGTGCAGCTACACAAATCCTCACACCTTCAAAGGCTGAAAGACCTTTGACTAAAGTGACTCACATGGGTTTTCCTGCATTGTCGTCACTGGCATTATTGTTTCGTGGTCCCTCCCAAAGAAGTCTGCCTATAGGCTACCTCCACCTTTTGTATGTCTTTCCACTTCTCACTATAACTAAATCACTTGTTGGAAACGACTGACCAGAGATTACTTAGAATGTTAGTTCTTATAGGTCTATCCCCCAACATACCCATCTGCTTTCTAACCATTAGGAGGTGGAAGCAAGCACAAGTTTAAGATCTCGGGAGATCCTTGGTCAACCTTTTCTCCCTATCTCATCTACCCAATTTTTCAGAAGCAGGAATCCTGGTATACAAGACCTCACACCAGCGCATTTAGGGAAAACCAGGATGGTAGAGTGGAATGAATGTGGCTCAAGAGACGCAGTCATTTTACTGCTGCATACCAGCTATGTCACCTACAACAAGATTTTTAACCTCTCTGGGTCTCAATTCCCTCATCTGTAAAATCAAAAATAACAGGACATATCTCAATGCATTGTCATTGAGGATTAAATGGTGACCCATGTAACATGACTAGGCATAGTGCTCAGTATATAGTTAATGCTAAATCAGTGTTAAGCTATTATTTAATCCATTATTTGTGTTTATTCGTAATATTGAGAGGTTAAATGACTTGCTCAAGATCACACAGCTATTAAGAGACAATGTCAAGATTAGAACATAGATGTATCTGACATTAGACCTCAAAGTCCAAGCTGTTGCACACATTTTGCCCCCTCCCAAACACAATCTAAAATTGGGAGAACTCGAAAACCTGCCACTCCATACACTCCCTGGCATCAGTCTCACCCGCTTTAGCCAGGCACAGAAAGCTGCCCTCCACCGAACTTAATAAAAATGTAGTAGGGGGTCAATGACTGGGGGAAGCTGGGATGAGTCTCCTGAAATATGTGTACAGGGAAGAGATTCACATGTATAGCACCGCTTAGGACTCAAAATGAAACTTTTATCGGTTTCAAATTTCTAACAACTTCATCTCAGTGATTCAGCCAGGCTGGAATTAAGCTCAGAATGTTTCTCGTAATGATTCAGTCCTTTTGGTAAGTGCCGAACAGAGCAGAAGAATTAATTCGGCCCAGTCATTCCTACTAGCTTTAGACTAGCACCCCTTCTAAATGTCCAACACCATCCTTTCTGTACTTCTTGGAATCAAGGTCCTCTGTGAGTGTGAAGAGTATGAGTGTGTATGTGTGAATGAGTAAAAAAATGCACTCCATCCAAGGCACTGAAGTATTCCCAAAGCTAGAAGAATCTGTCATCCTGGATGGAAACCAAGATCATTATCATTTAATCACTTCGCTGTACTTAAACATCAATAGTATCCAGGCTGTGCGCTGGTGAAAACTGATTAAAGAGAACCAAAAGAAAGAAACAGAGGACTGAATCAAGCTTGCTCTGCAGAGAGCATCCAGAATACTGATGAACTTCTTTTTCAGATGGTGCCAATCGACAGAGACAACAATCACCTCTAAAGAGCAAAATAACTATGTAAAAGAGATTTTGAGTATGGCTCAAGCTGCTTACTGATTAACGCTTTTGCACACAACACTCCACACAAACCTGCACAGTCATTGTTCCTAGTAAAACAAGCCATTGTTGACAACTGCAGACAAATGATCCTTGCTGACCAAGTTCACTGTTCTCACACAGCTTAGCAGTTGGAGCACTGCTCCCAGCCACCGCCAGGAAAACTTGACATGGTTGTCAAAAAAAAGAAAGAAAGAAAAGAGAAAGGGGGAGGGAAAGAGAGAGAGAGAGAGAGAGAGAGATTGACAGGAAGCGAGGAAGGGAGGAAGGAAGGAAGGAAAAGCCAAAAGAGGGAAAATCTTTTGTTTTGAAGGTGAGGAGGCTGAATGATCTCATGCACTAAATATGTTTGTGGTTTACATCAGTATGTCTCCTTCACTTATTAAAGTTGTGAGTTTTTAAATAGTTCCTGCTCCAACCAAACAATTTATAATATTAAGAATTCCCACTTTTAAGAAGTATTTCCCTTTTCCACATGGGTTGGGATATGAGAGATTGAATACTTGTTTTTATGTTTAAATAGTTTTTTGTTACAGTATTTGCAAATATTGGCTGTAACAGTGAACTGTAGACACATACCTCATTTTAAGAAAACCTGGGTGGAAAAATATCTGAAACTTCAAGTAGAACAGGCTAATTTCCACCACTTGATCAAAAAAACATCCATTTCAGGGTTCCTTTCAGTGACAAGTCTCCCACAGTATTTCACTTACTCAGAAATATTATTGAGCCCCACTATGTGTGAGAGATTTTAAAGATGCTATCATACATAAAACAAACTCAATGTATTAAACTGTATTTACTCCCCAGGTTTTAGGATCCAAAACTCTTACATAAGACAATGTAAACCTAAAATAAATCCTTCCATCAGAGGCCATCTAAAACTTCTGACTGACAGATACGTTTCTTTTCTTTCTTTTGTCCATAGTAGTTCGTTAAAAGTATTTTTTAAGACCAAGATTCCCTTTGGAGATGACTCAGCATCACCTCAGGTGAAAATCTCCTTCAGTTGCACTAAATCCAGGGAATCTGTCACACGAGGTAATTACGCACACTCTTACTTCACCAGGTATAATTGTAGAAATGTTTCAGAAAGCAATTTTGCAACAAGGATAAAGAGTCATCAAGATGCTCATTTCTTTCACTCATTCTATTTAAAAATAATTTTAAGGAAATAATCTAAAATAGGGGATAATGGAAGAGTATGCAAGGATGTTCACAGCAGATCTGTAATAGCAAAAAGGCCCTTTGAAATGACATAAATACCTAATACAAAGCACCTTTAAATAAGTACAGTCTCTAGGTACATTACACAGTCATAAAAATTATAACATGAACTAACCACTCATGGCAATTTTATATTAACTGAGAAAAAAGGTAGAATACAAAATTAAGTCCATACTATGACTGCAGATATTTTTAAATATACATACAAAAACAGTAGCTGTAAGTCAGAGTTAGAAGAGATCTCTACTTCTGGCTCAGTAGTGAACCTTGAGGCATGGCTAAACACCTAGAAGTGGAATCTTCTCGTTCTGGATTAATTACTCTTTGAAACCACAGATCCAGCTATTTTAGTGTAACGATTTAATTACCAAATGCTATTACCATTTTCTCCCTGAGATTTCCCAAATGCAAATTTTTAACATGACTTAGCAAACTGCTGGTTCTCACAACCCCGATTAACCCTCTCGTAAAACATGCCTTTTGTTTTGCAATATTTTTTCCACTGTTTCACTTGAGATTAACTTTAAATTGAGAGAATAACAACCGACAGGTTCATTTCTCTCTTCCTGTTTTGGGAACACTGGAAGCATACTTTCTTTTTTCCAGTCCTCTGCTACTTCAGTGCTTTATCCCGTCAGCGTGGTTTTAAATAACTTGCCCTTCCTCAGTTCACTGGCCCAGTAGGCCTCACACGTGCCCTTCCCTCTGTCTTTGCTGGTTATTGTCCAGAAGTTGTTCCTCAGAATTTCTACCTAAAAATGCTCTAGAACAAATATTTTCCCCCAAAGTTTCCTACTGCCATCCTTTTTTCCATAGCAATGAGCACAATGTCAGAGTGAAGGTTTTAGGACCACTCCCTGAGAAAGGAACTGGGCTCAGCCTATTTGATGTGAAGTTTATTCCACTAAGAGACAATGTGGAACAATGTGGCTAAAAGGAAGACCAAAAGGTAGGATTTTTTAATGGACCTCAGTATTTACTTTCCTCTATACCTAACCTCCGTCCAGAACAGACTGACACAGGAGGAGAGGAAATTGTTACTTTGCGAGTGAAGAGTAATATAAATGCGAATACACTCCCTTTGGTTTGAGAACAACACAGCCTACCCCCATGAGATGTTAATCAACTCCCATCATTCTAACACCCTTCCTGAAATATACCTAGTCCTACAAGTTTACCATTAGAAAAAAAAGAAAGAAAGAAAATCAAGTGCCAAATATTACCCCACCCTGCAGTGCTAAAACCACTGTGGCTACCTGAACTCAGAAGGCCTCTATTTAGCAACCAAAGAAATCTTAACTATTTATAGGCAGCATAGTAAATACTCATAAGCAGTGTTCTCTTAGTTACTGATAACAGGAAAATGAACAATGTTCTGAACAAGTGTTCTCCCTGAGTGTCGTTCCTTGTGAGTCAGGCACCTTCTATCCACTGTACCGTGTGTCCCTTGACATCTTTCTACCAGAGTTGGCTTTATTTAAACCTGTAAGCACTCATGTCCCAAAGCATTCTGTGAGTCAGACTTTCCCTGGGGTTCAGACGTTTGAAAAGACCAGCAGAAGGAAGGACTGTAACTACTTTAACTACTGCAGCTGCAGCTGCTGCTGCTGTGAATTCTTCTCCATGAAGAAGCCAGTTCAAAACAAGTTATTGGACAGTTGCTCTTTCTAGCCACAGTAGGCACAGGTTCTTTTGCTATGTGATCGGGTGAAATGAAGTTCCCATACTTCTGTATCCCCATGGGCAGATACAGATTATGGGCACTAAGCTCTGTGCCATTCCTAAAGACTTCCGAGCCAATGCTACTACTTAAGTCATTAATGAGAAAACATTTGAGACAACCCAACAAATGGCAGTCATTGAGATCTTGGTATCGAGACTGAGAACCACTGCACTATTGCTATCTTTCCTTAAATTCAATACAACGGAAGGCTGGGCTTTGGGAGCTGTAGAGCGTAGAGGATCCGATAATCATTAGGTCTCACCCCTTCCTTTTCAGAGAGCATTACAGTTTCTATGGGTTCTCTATCACCTACTCCCCTTCTTTTTTTGATTGAATCTAGGATACTGAATAGGCTTCCACTTGACTATACCAACAGCTGATTTCAAAGTATTGTGAGGATACGCAGAGGCGCAGTGGAAAAGAGGACAGTGGGCAACGGGCACTGCCCGCCAATGACGGCTGGGTTTCAGGCGTGTCGTTAATGGGCAACACGTGTTCCCTAACTCTGACTCTTCACATCTTTCATTGGAATAAAGGGTGGTAACTCCTGTCGCATCCATCTGCATTATGCTATTTCACTAAGTTACTCTCTTTACCTTTAGGTTTTTTCATGCTAAATTATTTCTGCAACCATTTAACTTGGTCTTTTTTTCCATTGTAATTGCTGGATAAAATTATAATATATAATTATATAATATATAAGTGGTGGACATATCTTTTACCTTTTTTTAATAATTACTTCATCACTTAAATCATAACTTCAACCCTCTATTCCTAAGGTTTTCCTTTCAGAAAATATATTTTTTTAAATAGCAATAATTATAAAAAAGATTATTATAAGGGCTGGACTTATGCTTTAGGTTACGCTCAAGGTTTTCCCTCCAGAAAATTTTGTTCAAATAGCAGTAATTTTAAACAAGATAAGATGGTACTAATATCATTAGTACATAACTTTTCTTCATATAATCAGTATGCATTAGTCTTAGAATCAGAGTAAAGCAAAAATATTAGAAAAGGTTTAACGTAAAAGTTGAAACCCTAAAGGGAATAAAACAACTACCTAACATAGCCATGTTCATCAAACTCCATAAAAGAAAGAGTCAAATAAAATAATTACATTGGGGGCAAGGGGAAAGAACTTTTATACCCTGAGGAAATAAATAGGTATATATGTGTACACCTATTTCTTAAACTAAGGTTTTAGTGAAACTAATCATAACAGGCATGTGTTACCTTTTTCTTTCAAAATACCTGATTTCAAATGAACTTCTCACCCACCTTTGGAAAATCCCCCTTTATAATTATGACCACACCAGGGTTTCCTTGCCTTTCTGTGCACACTCTGGAACGTGAAGGTGCATCAAACTCAAGAAAAGGCAGTCCCTCTACGGGTATTCCTACCAAGCAAAGGGGAATGAGCTCCAAGCCCAAGGAAAAAGATGTAGTGTCCCAAAGCAACTCACTGTCAATTTTTTTACCTACTATTTTTTTAATACTCAACCCAGGTCATGTTCATTGATTGTAGAGAGGGGGAAGGGAGGGAGGGAGAGAGAGGCAGGGAGGGAGGGAGGGAGGGAGAGAGACATTGATGCGAGAGAGAGAAGCATTGGTTGGTTGCCTCCCACATGTGCCCCAACCGGGGATGAACCCTCAACCTACCTACATACCCTGGCCAAGACTCGAACCAGCAACCTTCCTGAGCCTGCAACCTATTGGTACACGGAACGAAGCTCCAACCAACTAAGCTGCACTGGCCAGGGCTTTGAACTTACATTTTAAAACACAAGGGAACTTTGCACTGCACTCATAATATGCCCCCATTTGTTTTAACACAAAAACAATACTGCTCTTCTTTTCCTAAGTCTTACAGTGAAATTATACCATATTTATCTGTGGCTTCGGGTCCCTCAGCAATGAAAAGGAACTCACAGGAGTGCCCAGGGTCTGCGCAGTGGGGGAAGTCTGTTTGTTGCTGTGGACACACATTCCCTACCCATTCTGGACCCCTGGGAGCCGTTTCCACCCTGGTCAGCTTCAGGAACATGCTGACTTTATAGGCCTCCACTGTAACATGTGGCTGTTTTTCACCTTCTAATTCCAGGGCATCTCCAGGAAGTGGAAAAAATGTGTGCTAACCAATCTATAGAAAACCTGCTCAGGCTTGGCCATTATCCAGGAAATCCTATACTTATTGCTCAACAACTCTCTTTCTGAGGAACAATTCTCTTTATTCAAAGCTCTATAGAAATCAAGCTGCTTCCTCTGAAGTGAAATCAAACACACAGTGACATTCCAAAGCCCCATGCTCGACAAAACACTGATTCCAGCTACTTACTGAGCATGACCAACACATACCATGGACCCGCCCCGGCTGATGGGGGTTCTCTAACAACAGGGATCCAATGCTTCGAGACGACACACTCCTTGTCCTTACTTTGGGGCTCTCTCTAGACCCACACTAACCAACAGACTAGCCACTGGCCACAAGTGGCTAGTGAGCACTTAAATTGTGGCTACTCTGACTAGGAATGCACTAAATTAAATACCAGATACAGAAAATTTAGCACACAAATGAGTACAGTATTTCATTAATAAATTTCTACAGTGACTATATATTAAAATAATATGTTGGGTATAATGTATTAAATAAACTTATTAAAATTAATTTCACTTGTTTCTTTTTACTTCTTTAAATGTGGCTACTAAAAATTTTTAATTACATGTGTAGCTCAGGTATGTGGTTTACATTATACAGCACTGGGCACAAGTAGATTTACAGTTGTTTTCATGGAAAACAGTACAATAATTAACAAATAGTAACACAAGAATAAGCCACTTCGCATACTCACATGTAAACCGACTTTTGCCCCACCCCGTATTTCTAAAGGGCAGCACTGCTCTCTCTAGGCGAGCCACGCACACATAGAAGCCCAGCTCTGCAGGTGCACCGAGGAAATTTCACTGTGCTGCAGACAACTACCGTGATGGGCCCTGGACCCCTTGGTCCACATCAGACATTCAGGGCCCAGGGTCTTCAGGACCTTCTGTCTTCTAGGCCTTCCCTCTCTAGGAATCCTCTCTTAAGAAACAACCCAATGGGGACTGATACCTTAATCTATTTTCAGTAGCACACCCACTTAACAATCAAGGGGAGCCTAGCAAACAGGTATGAGGGTTGTCAGGTCTTATTTAACCTGTGACACTCAGAGTACAGGAAGGAGAAGGAAGTAACCGGAAAGGATCAGCTGGAAGTGGGATGTGGTCAAGGTGAAAAGGTATCAAACAATCAACTTTTCTTTTCTCTGCTGTCAGGTGATCTCAGCAGACAGAGCCTCAACATCCTTTCAAATTATACCTGTGGGATGGCTTCTGGCACCTTTATCTGATCAGATTTATTTGTTTTGGTTTCCAAAAGTTATGGCATGTGTGCCTGCCTGTATGTGTGTGCTTTTGTACATATATGTGTACACACTATGTTTTAGGCATGTATTCATGTTCATATTTATGTACACACATCTATGAAGTGATATAGACATACACATTTAATATTAATACCCGTCATGGCTGATTTGAAATTGGAAATGGAAAATCTATGCTTTGTAATCTCTCTTCCTTAGTAAATTTTAAAAAATACATGAAATGATGGTTCTACCACTTTGCAATAATTCAGCCTAGATATTGGAAGAATGACTTAATAATCATTTTTGAATATGTTAAAAGTTATTACAGAGGGCCAGAACATCAGAGTAGATCACAAAAAGAAATCATAAATACCTCCCTGGAAGTTTTCTTAAAATAGGGCAGCCCTTCATCTGTCTGGGAT
Organism: Desmodus rotundus; assembly: GCF_022682495.2. Taxonomy (NCBI): domain Eukaryota; kingdom Metazoa; phylum Chordata; class Mammalia; order Chiroptera; family Phyllostomidae; genus Desmodus; species Desmodus rotundus. The sequence goes on from NC_071387.1 coordinate 52,813,555, forward strand.
GGATGAGCTGTAGTCCACACTGAAGAGGTGACACTAAATGACTAGGTTTCTAACGAGCACAATGATTTTATTTACATTAGGAAGTTAATCAAAATCTGCACCAAACTCACCTGCTACGGGGAGATTTCCTTCATGAGGTGGAGTTTAAAAGAGGATTTTGAACAGAGTAAATTGATCAATCTGACTGATGACTATTTTATGTTCCAAAGAAATATATTTGTTTCCTTTGCTGAGCACCGAGCCATTCCCTGATTACTCTCTATCTCGGTCTCTGACTCTCTCTCACACACACACAGAGGTATGCATACAACTAGAATGCCTCTTCCTAAATCCAAACCATCTTTCCAGTCCCAACTGTCTTTCCAAAGCTGTTCTTTATCTTCCTAGACCACCTCAGCCCGCCCACACTCTGAACCAATTTAGTGGTACATATACGCTGCTATAGATTAAACTGCGGACGAATCTCTCGTAATCAACTCACCGGAACAGCTGATGTCTTCCATTCCCTTTGTGAAATATACTGACTGTTGCCCACAGTAGAATGAATGCTCTCGGCTGGAAGCACTATCTAATATGCCAGTGAACACCAATCGAGTCGGATGTTTACCAAGAGTCATTGTGTTTGTTCCCAAATCCGTTTATGACCGTTATATGCTGTTATATTTACATACTTTAATTAAAGATTACATAAAATTAGTAGAAAAAGGAAGGCAGGTTTTTTAATGAAAATTGCATTAGACAGAGTCAAAGATTGCCTCACAAATGTTTTTAAGTTCTTACTCCACGTTAAAGAAATCAATAATTTTAATGATAGAACAGTATGTGACACAGATGACTGAAGACCCTTAATCAAAGGAAAGACCTTGGTCCTACATCAAAAGCCTGGTAAATAAATATGCATTTAAATGTTTTAAGTTACTGTAACATGTTTAAGGTATGTATATATAGCAGCTTTATATTGATAATTTCCCACCTTAACCAAGTTTTTGTTTAATTATCTAAACAATTACCAGTCCAGATGATTCGGGTTAATAGGGATTCTACTGCTTAGCAGGTATGTGACCTCAGACTCCACAAAGAGTGTCAGCTCTCTCAGAGAAGAGACGATCATGGCCCACACTCCTTAGCATTCCACACGGGATTAAGTGTTGTACAACAGGAAGAAGTCACATTTGCTCAGGGACCAGAAAACCCAAATTCACCACTTCCCAGCTTTTGACTCTGGGCAATTTTCAGGTCCAATATCTATAACATAAGAACCATAACGTTAGCCCTACTAACCTCACGGTGTTTCTTAGAGAAAATAAGGTGGACAGTATTATCAATGCACTCTGAAAAGTACAAGGAGCTATATATGTGTGAGGATGAAATAGTGGATGCTGAGCAGTTTTTACTAAGTAAATGAATAAAGAGATGAATACATGGACAAATAAGGATGGTGAGAAAGGAGCAGCTCTAGGATCCTGATGACATGGGAAAAGAGTTGTTTTGGAAGTTGATATAATGTATTAATGCAAACCAAATGCATTGTTATTCTTCACCTTTTCCCTTCCTCTAGTTCCTCTGGGCTCCTACAATACTTTATATTTCTGTTAAAACCCTAATCTTGCCTCATAGTTAAACATTCCCTAATTATTAAATGCCCCCAGGATGGGGACCTCTCTTCATCTCTCAGCCACCAGATATGCCGAACTGCCCTGTACCTAGCAGCACAGGCCTGAATGCAGAATTACCACTGACCATCGAAGTAGTTAAGGCTCACAGGTGTGTTGCACTCTCACATCTTTTATTCCTTACTCAGGCACTTAATTTTCCTCTTCCAGTCTGACTTAGCAACTATAAAAAGAATAATCAAGGAAAAGTAATTCTTGGCTGTGTTTTCTAATCTCCCCTATCTGCTAGGAAAGGAACACCCCGCTGTAAGTAGGGGCCATTTCATATGAGCCCAAGAAGCAATAAACCCTCTTAAAATACTTCTTGCATTTTACATGGTCAACACTGCTTTTGCTGATCAGCACTTGAAGTGCGTTAGCACACACAAACCAATGTGTGTGAAGTCAGTCACTGCCAACAGGAATAGCGGCCACACTGTATTCACAAGGTGTGCAGATAGGAAGACGGTGTTTCAAGATCTTGTTTAAGGTAAAGCATTTCCACAACTCCACAGGGGATCTTGTAGGAACATAACTTACATGCCACCTCTCTGAGAGCCACTTTTGGTCATTTCAGGATTTCTAATGGCTCCCACTATAACTTAAGTTTTTAGTAACTGGTGAGGAAGCCACAGCCACCACTATAAGAAGGTATTTTCCAAACCGAGACTACATTCAGGACCCCCACTGCTGCTGACTACAGGCCACCTGATGGGTAATTTGCTAAGGTAAAAGGTAAGAAGGGTCCCATCCTTTGCCTCTTGTCATTCCCTAAAACAAAACTGCATGGAGTCCACTGGAGAACCTGTCTGGAGTTCTTCAACAGGCTCTTCAACTTCTGTTCCTTTTAACTCCTGATATAACTCTAAATTACATTTCATTTGTTTTAATGAATCGTCTGAGATAGTCTCTGTCATTTTCCTCAGGCTTCGTTCACATCCTTTCAGCAAACGCTGACTCCAAAGGCAATGAAAGCAGCTTTACCGTAAATAAACCAGCTCACATTTACTTCGGTTTAAGCATAAGATAATACAGTTGTGAGAAGTTGTTAAATCATCTATTCAATATGTTTTGTCACTCAAACAGCTGAGTATTTAAACACTGTGGATTAAAAAAAAAACAAAACACCTCGTCAGTGCTCCTTGCCTTGGTCTTCATGAATTCAGTGTGTACCAAAACGCCATGAAAATAGCCTCTCTCTGCCATTTGGAAGTATCTCTAGTATCCCACCAAGTTTAAACCTCACAACTGCCTGGATTATCTCAATAGCTGCCTGTCCCTCTGCTAATGGTTCATCAGTCAAAACCAGCTATTTTCAGGGGACATGTCCTTAAAACCCAAAGGACAGTTGTTCTAAAATAAATAAAAGAAAGATGAACTTAAAAAAAGATAATATTTTCATGGTAAAAAAGAAGTAGAGAAATAAAGAGACATTATTTACATGATAAAAATTATAAATCTAAGTATAAAATATATACTTTTATAATATATAAGAAAAGATCTATAAATACAAATACACACAATCATCAAATCAAATTTGCATATATGTTCTGGGGGTTAACAGCATTATTTGGGGAGATACTAACAATTCAGTAAGATTGAAACAAACATTTAAATATTACAATAAGTAATAGAGCTATCATTACTTGGAGAATATGATAGTATACTGAGAAAATCCAAGATTATGAAGTGGAAACTAATTAATAAGAGAATTCAAGTGACTGGGTAACAAGGTAAATTTACAAAAATCTACTATTCATTTTGACAAACACTTATTTACTATTTACTGCACGTCAGGTGTGTGCCGGGCACATTACATAGGTTCAAGCTCCAGGTATGTGGTAGATACATGATAACAAAGATTCCATTCACAATAGCAACAAAATATAAAATAACTTTAACAAGAAATGTTGGATCCATCTGAAGAAAATTATAAATCACCTTGAAAAACACAGCATTTTTTTTTTAAAGACTGAATGGACAAGCATGCTTATTACTGACTGAGAAAACTAGTAATTCTAAAGCAACTGGATAGTATATACTCCTCTTTGGGAATTGAAAAACAAAATGTTCCAAAGTTCATCTGAAACAATTGGAAAAGCTAAGACATTTTTGGAATAAAAAGATTAGAAATTTTCCCAAGCCCTTAATAAAAAGGTTCTAAGGGTAAAATAATAACAGCACTGGCCAAAGATACGGAGAAGTCAGTGGAAGCAATAAGGAATCCGAGATAGAGATACTTCTGTACAAACAGAACACCGCGGCGCAGTGAGGACGAGACAGCCAACATCTGGTCATAGTCGGGGGAACACTGACCACGTGGAAAAGGCCTTTTTAGATATTTATATTGTATTGTTCAGAAATGTAGATTTAATTAGTGATGATTTAAAACATTAAGTGTAAAATGTTAATTTGTATAAGCTAAGAAAATGTAGGTGAATATTTATCTGGTCAACTCTAGCAATAGAGAAATGTAAATTAAAATATTAGGCTGGCCAAAAAGTCCACATGGATTTTTCTGTAAAATAAAAGACACATTTTTCATTTTCACCAATAGCTTTATTGATTTGGATGTTTTGAGTGTGTCAGCTCTCCCCTGTGTGGTATGACATTGACCGTTCTCAGTTAATGTCTCAATTTGATCGCTATCAGGGTCAACTGGTCTACCCAACCCTGAAGCATAGTCCAGCGAGAAATCTCCAGCACGAAACTTCACAAACCACTTTTGACACATTTGATCAGTCACAGCACCTTCTCCACACACTGCACAAATCTTTTTTATTATGTTTTAGTTGTGTTTTTACCTTTCTTGAAATAATGAAGCATAATATGCAAAAAAGTTTGCTTATTTTCTTCCATCTTCAATATTAAAATGGCTACACAAAAGTTCATCAGTTTTGATAAATCTTTTCTTAACGTATGCTGATATGACAGTTGTCACAATACAATCTAACCAAAATGTTTCAAATGAAGTTCAAGACAATTAAGTGCTACTAGAGCCATCTTATGGAAAAAACCAAATGAACTTTTTGGCCAACCCAATAATTAAGACACCCAACTTCACCTATCAAATTGTGACAGATTAAAAATTATGATGTTCAATGCTGCTAAAGTAAAGTGAGTATCTCAAAGGATAGTTCGGGAGCATAAATTGATGCCATGTTTCTGCATGGTAACTCGGCAGCGTGCATCAAGGCAAGCCCTCTCTGATCCAGCAGTTCCGCTCCAGGAAGTCTACCTGAGATCATCATCAAAGAAGTGGCAAAAGATCTATGTAACACAATTCTTGTAAAATTTTACAGTAACCAAAATTAGAAAGAGCTGTGTTAATAAGAAGTGTTATTTATTTATCAATAGATGAATGAGTAATTACACAACAAACTCTGACTCTTTTAAAGTTATAAATTTGATTTGAAGATTTTTAATTAAATAAATTTCTCCTATAGAATATCATATGAAGAATATGCAACTCAAAATTACACTGTAGACATACTGAAATTCATTTAATAATACATACATATTTACATACAACACAAATTTAGGACAGAAATAGAGTTGTAATTAATTTTATTTTATTCTTTATAATTTTTCAGTATTTTCCTGATTTCTACTATTAAAAATATATATTTTGTTTTCAGAGGGAGAAAACATTACTTAAACAAATAAAGTGGTATAAATAATATCAAACTTCAAAAGATAGCTTAAATAAAATCACGGATAAAAAAATCCACAACAGATTCATGAAATCTGAAGAAAGATACTTTAGTTACTAGTAATATACCAATGCTGTTTTCTGAGTTTTGATAAATGTAATATAAGGTCATTTAGATACTACTGGCCAGTAAGGTATGACTGGGAAACAAAGTTTATCACCTGTCCTTTAACAACCCGAGTCAAATAGCTGGCCTACTGGGAGGTGCAGGGGGCTTGTCTTTGGGGCTTGTCTCTGATTACCTTAGCAATTTTTCTGTAAATCTGAAGTTATTCAAAAATAAAAAGTTTACTTTAGAAAAACAAATATTCATAATGAGTATATTAACATGTTTGGAAGATGGACTTTGCTTTTGAGGACATTATCACCAAGGAGATCCATGTTCACTTACAAATCACCTCAGAAAACTAGACCAGTTGATTTTAAGTTGTGGAACTGGGGATGGTTTTATGTCTCATTTGTTGTTTTTTTTAAATCGCTACAATAATAAATGTAAATATATATTAAAATTTGAAGCCACTTAAAGACAAAATACTGGGCAACCATAGTATAACATTACTTGTGTTCTTGTCTTTTGTTTTTTATCCAAGCAACCTTCCACATTCCTAACACATGGTAACAATTCAACCCCTATGCTTCTCCAATCCATTTCTGAACATAGGTTTTCAGTTTACCATCAAGAAGCTCCAGATGTCAACCAGCAAACACCCGCAAACCCTTGCAGGTGTGCCACCTCTCACTATAACCGGCTTCCCTACCCAACACTCCAGGCACTTCTCTGTCTGAATGCAGACCCCACCGCCTAGGTCCTACCCCTTGGTTGTAGGAGCCCAGATGAGCAACACCAAGTAATCTACAAAACTCAGAAACCCAGAAACTGAGACTACCAATGGACCTTAGATTTCATTATATCCAGGGGTCTCCAGCCGCTCATTTCTAAGAGAAGCCAGACAATCGAATGCAGAACAAGAGTCCCCAATCCACCACTCGTGCAGTCAGCACCCCTCTGTCTTCCCTTCTGCATGTGAGAAATTGAAACAGACCTTCTTCATGAAAAACTCTGATGATTCCTCATCTAATCAAACTCCCCGTTTTATAGGGAAGAAAATAGATGGAAGCTAGGCATGGAGGTTTAAGGTAGAGGGAGTTAAAGTTGACTGTCTTCCTATTTTATTTACCTAGTTATTGATACCTCACCAATCCCCCACCCCCACACCACTATCCCTTCGTCCTCAGGGCAGACTCAGACCAAAGTTAAACAGGGGTGCTTTCAGTTTATGTTTTGTGAGGGTGTTATGCAAGAGTAACCCAAAGAACACAAGATAATGCTTAACCAAGGTGAAAGCAGCAGGGCCTGTTCACACTTGTCTCTATTCACAGATGGGGAGTGTGGGGTGGGTAGCTCCTTCCTATCACGGTGACAGCAAACCATGAAAACATATTTCTTCGATTTTCTGGCTTTTGAGCCTTTCTGGAATAAGATATCACTAGGTAAATTCAAACAAAAAAGTACATCTCCTTTGCCATATGAACTAAGGTATAAAAAGAAAGGGAATGTGTTTCAGGATTTAAAGGACCTACTTGAGCTCTTACCTGCTAAGTTATTTTCCCTGGTAAAACTTTTTTGTTCATTTGTAAGTTCTAGATCCAAGAAATGGGATAATTTAAGCATGGAAGATAGAAATAGAGAGGGAAAAGGGGAACAGTGTGGTTGCATAGAAAGACTGGTGGTGACCCCTGGCCTTCTCTCCCTTCTATCTCTTTAGGTCAAGTTCCCATATTCCCCAGCCGACCAGCCTACCTGATTAAAGTAGTTAAAAGACCAACAGTGAACTTGAAGGTGCTTCTTCAACCCATGTTATTAGCCAACACCTACTCCGTTCACTCCGATTTCTGGAAGCATAAGTACAGGAAGTACATTTGGTTCATTAATTGCCTAAAACTGCCCTTTCTCTGCATGTCTCACTACTTGGGGCAGTACGGTCCAACACAGTAGCCACTAGCACATGTGGCTCTTGAGCAACTGAAATGCGGCTTATCCAAATGGAGCCAAATTGAGTTTAAGTATAAAATCCACTGGATTCCAAAAACTTAGCAGGAAAACAAAGGTAAAATATTTCATTAATCATCTCTTTATGTTGATTACATGTTGGGATGTTAGTATTTTTAATATATTTGGCTAAATAAAATATATTATTAGAATTAACTTCACTACTTGAGTCTTTATTTGTTTTAACATGCCTACAAAAAACTCTGATGATTCCTCATCTAATCAAACTCCCCGTTTTATAGGGAAGAAAATAGATGGAAGCTAGGCATGGAGGTTTAAGGTAGAGGAAGTTAAAGTTGACTGTCTTCCTATTTTATTTACCTAGTTATTGATACCTCACCAATCCCCCACCCCCACTATCCCTTCGTCCTCAGGGCAGACTCAGACCAAAGTCTTTAAAACTATGTCTGTGGTTCACATCTGTGGCTACCATAATATCTCTACAGGGAAGTGCTGCTCTGGAGACAATGTGGGACCAGAATTAGAGATGTTTAAATCAAACAGCAAGTACAGCCTAATCTTTCTGATTTTTTTGGAATTCTGGAAAACATGTGGGGAAACTAAATCCTGATTAACTCATCCCAAGGTAAAACTCATTCATAGAGATCATCTGAGTCCCATCCATGAGTTCAACACAAAATACCACAAAGCTCTGATGTTCAATTCAGGCCCAGGGTAAATGCCTACAGTTCAGTGTCAACACCTCTTTCCTTTAGGGATACTTGAGAGCGAGACGTGGAGCGTGAGGACTCAGCTGTGATGAAAGTAATGAGGAGGAAATATGAAGATGGAGGAGAGAGGAAGGTTGGGGGAGAGGAGGGGAAGGCACAGATTGAGAAGGAAAGGAAACAGAGCGGGTGGTGAAAGTATGGATTGAAGAACCCAGATTAGGAAGAAACAGACAGGCAGGAAGAATGTCTCCATGGTGGAAAACAACAACAGCACCCTGTCCCACTGCACAGAGTAATTCTGGCAGCCAAGGCTGAGAAGGTCAGTATTGAGAACAAAGTGACAGCACCCAGGGAGGTAACTGAAGAGGATCACTCCATTCTGCAAAGACAGGCACAGAAGTGAAGGCAAAGGGAACACCTCTGAGCCCTTAGAATACCCCTGAGTAACACGAATGAAGCCTCAGCCACATCATGTAAATCACTGCTCAGCCTTTCCTCTCTGTCAGTGGTCTAAACCCACAATTTCCCTAAGCACAATTCCCATTTCAGAGTATTTAGGCAGCATTGCCTCATGAAGCCATAGAAAATTATCTTTTCACCTCTTCTCTTGAATTTAAAATATATATATATTCCTGCTCTGAAAAAGATGTACATTTCTTTGAGTTTTTAAGGGACAGACACAGCACATCATCACTAGTGTAGCCTCTAGTATGATCTCCAGAGAGGGTTCCCCACAGATCCAGCTAGTCTCCATGTTACGAAGGGCTGTGTTCTGAAGTTCCCATGTAAGGCAGTTGTCTAGTACTCAGAACACACTCTCAGGGAGAGGAAAATAAAACAGAAATGGATGGGTACAGAAAGACCAAGCTAGTCCAGAACGGCTCTTTGACCATAAGTCTAAACTACGTGACTAAGGGGAGTCCTGGCTCTAGGAGCCCTAGTGCACTTCTCCAGCAGGAGAAAGAGGAAATGGAGACAGAACACTTCACTCTTTTGGGTGGGAGGTAGCACTGGCCATTTGTAAGTAGGGGCCACCGGTACAGCTGTAACGTAAGAATGCTCATCAATACCTGTTCATTGTGCAAATTCACGCAATCACTCACAGGAATACTTGAAAGAGTACTAGGTAGCATACAGACTTAGGTGGGTGAAAGTAGCAACCAGGCCAGGCTGGAGATGGCAGGATGGCTCCCTCCCCTCCCATTCTCTTCTTGCCAGATCCCTAAACCAGAGGCTAAACCAGAGGTTCTCAGACTTTCTCCGTTCTCCACCCCCTGGGGTCTTACTAATTTTTCATGGCCTCACAAGGCTGAGAGAAATACCTAACAGTTCCGTCTGTTAAACGGGTAGGTCCAAACAATTTAATAAGTAGTTGTCTTAACAACTTAGTGGCCATTCAAAAAATAGTAGACATAAATTGATAGGAAAAGTGTGAAAGTGTGTTTTTATTTCATTCATAACTAAACATAATTATCAATGGGATGTGTATGCAACTGGCACCGCACAGCTTCTCAGACTTTGAAATCAGTTTGAACTCTGCCACCCATTTCCTATTTCACAACCAGTTTTACACAGTACTGTCTTTTTAAGGACAGTAATCCCCAAAAGCCTGGCTTTGCAAAGATATGACATCATTAAAAAGGCATGTACTGATCTAACACTGAAACTATGAACTACCTTGAGCCAATAGTTCACAGGGTAGCTGACAGATATTATTTCTGTTTTCCTCAAAAAAGCTAAAATACCCCAAGGCCTCCCTATGAATTCACTGTAGTACCCAGGGTACCTCAAAGAACAGTTTGGAAAACTGCAAGGCTGGACATCCCACTTCAATCAGTCAATAGTATTCTCGCTAGTTTTCATCTCAAAATAAGGAGGGGAAATATATATGTAGCACAGCCTAAAACATCCTGAAGTAAATTCTGATCTGTTTTAATAAGTGTTCTACACTGAAGCCACAGCAGCCTTTGGGTAACTGATAAACCTCTGGGTGACTCAGAAGGACTGCAGACTCAGGGACAGAGAAGACGGGGGTAGGGACAGTGTTAAATAAACTGCTCACTTTCCTTTAACTACTTCACTCCACAGTATAATGTAGGACATTGTCTAGAACTGTGCTGGTTTATATATTGTTCATTAACATGTGAGATAAATGTTGAGTCAATATTACAGGCTACTAACTGAGAAAAGGCAGGTGTATGTTTTATTATAATCACATGATTTTTCTCCCTGATAAGAATAAAAACTAAAGTCTAAAACAAGCAAAGATTGCACTGAGACTAAAATAAAGAAGGAAAGTTGGGCTTGTCAATTCATTAATTCATTCATGCAACATTCAACAGACGTTGTTTAAGTTTCTATCACGTTCGGACACTGTGTATTTCACTGGGAGCATGGCAATGAATAAGCCAGACACAACGTGGCCTTTGTTCTCTTGTCAAGGGCAACAGGTCCCTTCGTCTTCCCCAACTCAATGGAGAGTTCTCAGACTTTTATCTTTCCTGACCTCTTAGCAACACTTGACCAAGTTGACCGCTCCTTCCAAGACATCTTCTACACTGGTTTTCCTCTTACCTCAGTGGTTGCATCTTCTCAGTTTCTTCTTCTCGGGCTCCAATGTTGATTGGCCCCATGGCTCAGTTCTTGGCCATTTTCTCCATCCTCATCCTCTCCCTGGGTGGCCCCTTGGAGGCCCATGATATCAGAAGTCATCTACGCTGCTAACTCCCACATTTTTATGTCTAGTTCCCGCTTCACTCCAAAAGTTCAAGACTTGCAAACCCAATTACATATGTGACACCCCCACATGGGGGACTAATAGGTATCCCAAATGCAGTATGTTCAAAAAAGAAAAATCCTGATCTCTTCCCCCAAACCCAGATTTCCCCATCTCGGGAAATGGTGCTGCCACTCACTAGATGCTCAGGTCAAATACTTAGCATTCTTCCCTGATTCTTCTGTTGTGTAACCACATCCAAGCCTTCAGCAAGTCCTGTTGGCTCTACCTCCAAAATCTATCCGGAATCGAAACCCTGCGCACCATCTGTTTCACCAGGGCTGCTGCAATAACCTAACTGGTTTTCCTGTTGCCACTCTTGCCCTGACACTCAGTTTATTCTCAACACAGTAACCAAAACTTCCTCTTTAAATCATAAGTTCAATTCTATCAATACTTTACTTAAAACCCTTCAAGGAGTTCCCATCACACTTGAAATCTCTGAACTCCCTGCGTCAGCCTGTGAGGACCGAAATGATCTAGCTATACCTGAATCACAGCAGGACCTGTGCATTTGCTGTTACCTCTCCCAGGAAAACTTTTCCTTAAATCTACAGATGGCTCACTCCTCACTTAAATCAGAGAAGCATTCTGTGGATACCCTTTCTAAAAAATATGTGAACCATCCCTTTGAACCCCATTATTCTGCTTTGTTTCTCTCTGTGGCACTTATTACCCCATGAAGTTACATCTGAGGTATCTGCTGATTGCTACTCCCATTGGAATACAAAGCAAGTGCAGTTACTGTGTCTTGCTCATGTGGGCACACAGCAGGCTCTCAAATACTTAGTAAAAAACAATCTTCAACCTTCACAGAGTTTACTTACATGTGCTGGAAGATCACAGGGAAAAGGCCTTGGGCTCAAAAGACCTGATATTCAGTTTAAAGTCTGTTGCTTACGCTGCTAATCTCACAATATGCTACTTAATATATTACCATTTCTTCTGTACCAAGCATTATGCTAAATTCTGGACATACTTAAAATATTATCTTATTTAAGTATTTAAAGTTTGCAAGAGGCTAGGTACAAATATTATCTCTCAGAGAAGGTAGGTTGCTTCCTCGAGAGCCCAGAGGTGATCAGAGGGGAAGCCTGGGTTCAGTCTCAGACTCCTCACACTCCCAGTCTACGCCCTTGTGTTATGCCGTGTCCTGCCTACGTATGTCACAATTTGGAAAATGGAAGGGCTGGGCTAGCAAGACCTCTAATGCTTCAATTACACCTCCTATCAAAAAAAATGTTGTCACTTTTAGTGCTTAAAATTTAATTTCTATATTAAATCACAAGACCTCTTTTACTCAAATCCAATTCAGTGATGACAACTGGCCACAGATCAATGCAAACCATGTGCAAACCAAGACCAGGTGCCGTGTCAGAGCGGCAAGCCATGAAACGAGACATTTCTCATGCCCCTTCATCACCCCTGTTACCCACATTATGAATTCTCCTCTCTAAAGATTATAAATTTAAACCAGAGCTACTCAAGGTGACACATTTACAACCCAGAGTCAACTGAAGGAGACTACTTGAGTGAAACACATTCACCCTGGTTCTTCATCTTCCACCAGGAAAACCACATACTTGGCTTATGTCAGAAGAACCAAACCAATTCCTTGCCTCCACTTCCAATAACTGATAGTGCAGGATGGAGTGCCTCAGGTGAACTTCTCGTACAGTTCAACACAACACTAAGAAAACTTTCTGGGACCCTCCAGCTAAATTCTGGAATAGTACAAGACCAAAAAATAGGTGCCAAAAGTTCAGAGATGCGGGAAAGTGACTTTATTTCTTTCTTCAACTATAATATAAATTAAGAACTGCCCATCTGTATACCTATTAAGATACCATAGTTCTCACTTCCCATGCTACCTAGCATATACAGATGTGGTTCTACAGTTTACACACTCACACACACACACACACACACAGATCCTCCTTATCAACCTTGTGGCTCTTGATTGTGTACAGGATAGATAACCACTGTGATAATGATGTATATTTATTTCACTGAAAAATATTATAAGTAGTAAAAAGTATCCTGATACAACTCAAAGATTATAAAGAATTATATGGAAAACAATCTATGTATCTGTACTCAACCTTACCACTGAATATGAGCCAAAATTAATCTTTTGTTCTACGATTACCAAAAATACTATCAATTGTGACATTTGGTAACACTCAGAACTAATTTGAAATTGCTTTTGACTCTAAACACATAAAATTTATACAACTGCCAGTAAGTGCTACATACTACAATACAACTCATGTATGTAAAGGCTTCGAGGACTCAACTCATAAAAATCAAGGCTTTGGAAAATGTGGGTGGGAGAGGAGGAGCAAGGAAAAAGGAGAATGTCTGAGGGTAAAGGGGAGTGCCCCAGTGTAGAAGTTAAGAAAAAAGCTGTCCACCCACTACACACACACCTAGCCATGCTCCCTCCTTAATCTTACAAAAAGATTTTTTAAGCCACACAACACATCTCCCATCTTCTAAGATGGAAGTATTTTTACTAGACTTTTCCAGTTCCTAGGCATTTTCTGGTCTCTGAACTCCAGCTCTCCAGTCTTTAGATCTACAGATGGGCTATCTATAAATTGAGAAAGTAGACAGCCCCTTCGGAACAAGGGAAGCTAACAGAAGGGGCCGTCCTCTCTTGGCTAAATTCCCAGAGATGAAATGACTTCTAAGTAGTTCTTTGCAAGTTCCTGACAAGACTGACTTCTGGATGCAGAAAAATGAAAAGTCAGCATCAGCAAAAAATAGGAATTAAAACTACAGCGAGACCCATGGTGCCCAGAGGTCTAAAGAAAATACATCTTTAATCTCTTTTCTTTGACATTCTGGGCTACTTAGCTATCAATACCTTCAACAGCACTACCACTTCCCAGTCTGTGTCTGGCACATGTTAGGACAACAACAAACTCATTCTGCAAATCAGACTTCAACTCTAGCTCCCAGTTCCTAAAAGATCTGTACAACACAGAAAACAATGATCAAAGTCAGTTCATTCTACTTCCTCAATTTACAAAGAGCCCAGACTGATAAAGCGACTCTTCTAATGAGAAAGTTAGTAGAAGACCTGGGTTTTGAGCCTTGTTCTCTTAATCTTCAAGTATTTCTACCATACTACCACATTGCTGAAGAAATTAATGTATTTGCTATCCATCCATCAATCCACAGGTTTAAATAAGAACACAGATTTAAAAATTTGTGTGTGTCTGTGTGTGTGTGTATCCATCCAATTTGGCTTAGCAGTTAAGAGCATGTACTCTGTAGTCAAACTGGCTGGTTTATGTCCTAGCTCTGCCACCTACTACCTACGGGACTTTGGGCAAGTTACTCAATTAAAGCTCAGTTTCCTCATCTATAAAATGGGAGGAACAACAATAACAACTGTCATGATGGTACCCACCTCTCTGAGTTTTTGGATAACTCAGATGAGATGATACTTCTTATTCATATGTTGAAAATGAGATATCAAGCACTTTCTCTACCACATCGTAAGTGTTATATATTAGATATCATTGCTCTTTAAAATTTGATTGAGACTAAAGAACCATGAAAAGGAGTTTATAGTCTCACTTTGCTCTATTTCTCTAAGCTTGTTCTGAATACTTTTCAAATATACAAGCTCCATTTGATACAAGCATTTTGAAAAGAATTCAATAGAATGCTTCAGTGTATTTGCCTAGACCTAGTAACCAGTGCAATTATTCTAGGCAATTTCAGGATAAGAATAAAAAGGGGACAGGTCCTATTGGAGTTCAGATCTAATCCATGACTTCTGTTGTGAAAATGGTTATTGATTTGACATCTGTATAGAGTACTCCAAGGTCTTTGGTAATGCTTCACAGAGAACAGGAGATCATACTTGTTGGTTTGATTCTGGAAGGACAGTTCATCCCAGCTCTCCCAGGTACCAGCACCAGCTGGGTAGCAAGTCCTCAGAGGTCCGGGTCCCAGACCTGTGGGCTCCTCCTCCAAGTATCTATGTTCTGGTAACTTCCACCTTCTTCCTTTTCACCCTCCAACCCCAGGGTGGTAGCTGCCTCTGCAATTATTATTTGCATTACCTCAGCATTCTTTTATTTCATCTTTTCAGTCCTTCAATGCCTGCTTAACAAATTTCTGATAGTAGATTATCTTTGTTAAAACAACTGAAGTGGGTTATTTTTTTCTTGACTGGCTCCTAGCTGATATACCAGTGGATGAGCATTTGGTCCCTGCTTTTTCACAATATACAAAATCACCCTTTATCATTAATATTGACAGAGATGGCAACTTCAATCCTTCACCTGAAACATGTTAGAATGCCCTTATGTCCCTCAAAGGGAGCTCTTCTTAATGTAATGTCTAATTTCAATTTATCTGCTTAAGATAGGAGACCTTCTCTTAGTTTGCCATCAATATAAATGAAAGACACACTCCACACTGCCTGTACATATCCTATGCCAGCTGTACCTATTGGGTGACAAGACCTGTCCCATCACTCTTGGTAGGAAATTTCTTATATCTACCACCCTTCCCATTTTTTCTCTCTCTTTTTGATATACAAAATGAGCTTCCAACTACAAAAGACACCATCAAAAATTACCTATGTATGAAGATATATTTCTAATGAATAAAAAGTAGAAGTTGCCTCTGGGCACTTTTGCTGGTTAATTTAATGAAGGCTTTTATGTATAAACTGTAATATATTATATATACTAATATGTAATTGAATATAGTATATTTAATATGCATGGTATTTTCTATAGCATGTGAGGAGGGGACCCCCCAAATAACCTGACTTATCTTCTGGAGGATGAGCCCCTTGTAGTACAGGCTTCCCCTACTAGTGAGTGTTTTAGGAACCCATCTGTATCAGGTACCAGCTGGCATTTTGTGAGAGGCTGCATTCAGCTTCAGTGAATTTTTTTTAAGACTCTTTCAACGCATTTGCCCATTTCCTGACGGGTGATTTACAAGCGCACCTGCCCACACCATGCTGAGCATTCAGCAGTTTTTGACCCAAAACAGCTTGACTCCTTGTGCCCCACCCTCCTTATTCACCAATCGCACCCCCAGCGACTTCTTTTTTGTTTCCTCAGATGAAAAAGGTCCTCAAAGGGAAATGTTTTGCCAGTGTGGAAGAGGTGAAACAAGAAACAGCAGAAGAAGCACTAAAAGGCATCAAAATCAGCAAGTTCAAAAACTGTTTTGAGCAGTGGAAAAAAATCTCAATAGGTGAATGGCGACATCAAATGGAAAGTACTTGGAAGATGACTGAAGTTTAAATATGTAGGAATGAATACACAATTTTTATAAATAAATCCCGGTTTTTTAGGTCCCCTTCATATACAATATATATTATTTCACAGACTTTACATACTTGTAGGTTATTAGTTACATACTATATAAGTATATAAATCTTGTAAAAGTCACTTATTGTTATTAATTAACAATTGTGCATATAATTTATTGCTTTTTAAAATTTCTTTGTCTCCTCATATTTGATTGTGAGCTCCCTGAAGGCATATACATGTGTCTATGTGTATACTACATATGTAAACATGTATGTATGTATGTGTATCAGTTGACTGTTTGACATAGAGAAGCTCTTAAAATATCATCAGAAAAAAAAAGAATCTGACTTACAAAAAGACATCTAATTTGTCATGTAAAATGTATATGGAGCCAAAAGAAAAGGGATATAAGAAGAAAGGCTAGAATCAAAAATACAAAGAGTATGCATGTGCTACATAGTTTAAAGGGCTGGAAAAAGGGGATCGTCTTCATCTTTCGCTTTGCCGCTTCCCTATCCTCCCCCAAGTTCCACCATGAACAACCAGCCATTCTTTGTCTTAAGATTTTGACCCAGTTACAATACCAACACCTCTGGAAATTGTTAAGACTTTAATCAGTTGATCAGCTCTTTTACTGAAAGCAGATTTAGATTCAGATCTCTGAGCCTCGGGGACGCTGACCCCTGGGAGACATCTGGAGATTCTGGGGACGTTCTAGGTTGTCGCCATTATTGGCATTGAGCTGTGAAGGCGGGGATGACACACAGTCCTACACACAAAGAATCAGCCCACGTCCCACAGGAAGTTCACGTGGTAAAAACCTGTTATAACTGTCTGAGTTTAGAATCTAAGTCCATTTTATTTTCACCGTTCTTATTTACACTAAGTTATCTAAAATGAAGTGACAATACAAATCAAAGGAAGAGTGGTCATTGTTTTGATAGAAATATTATAAAGTACCATCCACCATTTCATAAAATATCACTGGAAGCAAAGCAACTAGATATCTGAGCCATCAGTACAACAAACACAATTCTGAATCATCAGAATTTTAGCTAATTCCACATTTAGGGGCAAGCTTATCTGACTACTTCATGATGTCTTCTAGCATAGTTGTGCTGAAACATTTCCACATTTAAGTGTATATTATTTTATTATAAATTATGTTCCTTTCTATTCCCTTATATTTCAGTTATGAGAGCATATTGATTTTTTTAAATTATGCACATAGGTACATAACACTGTCTATGAATTTTGTTTGAGAACAATAAAAAGGGCAATAAAAAATAGGGCTGTGATAGATAGAGGGCAGGAAAAGAGGGGAAAAGAATATCTGCTGGGAACAAACCACTGGGAAGAAAAAGGGGTTGGGGGAGAGATGCCTGGCAACAAGCCCCCAAAAGGTAGTTCATGAATGCTTAAAGACAAACAGTCTTTGTTTAATCCTGTCTTCTAGGCAAAAATGTCACACCAGTGTTTGTCATGGGTTACAGGAGTAAGCCTGACACATGGAAGAACCAGGGGCGCTGAGAGAAGATATTGTAACACCTGCATCCAAACCCTGGGTCTGCCTCTTAGGAGTCACGTAAACTTGGGCAAATAAGTTTAATTTCCCTTCTCTGAATGTTGACTTCCACATTAAGGTTTTGAAAATTACATCCAGTTTACACAAGTGGGCTCTGCTGAATCGTTACACCTATCACAATGTCTAGCATATCACAGGCCCTCAGTAGAGGTTAATTCCTGCCCTCCTGCTACCAGATATTGCCTAACTTTCTAGTACTTTCTGAAAGAGAGAAAAGGCCCAGACAAGAATTGTTTTAGTTATCTATTGCTATACACCAAATTACCAGCAACTGAGTGGCTTAAAACAATACATGTATTATCTCAGTTTCTGGGTCAGGAATGGCTGAGGTAGGTCCTCTGCTCCCGGGCCTCTCACAGGGCTGCAATCAAGGTGTCAGCTACAGCTAGAGTCTCACCTGAGGGTTCAACTATGGGAAGATTTGCTTGGAAGCTCACATGGTTGTTGGCTTCTGGAAGTCAGAAAGTTAGCTTCTGGAACTTTCTGGAAGGCTGTTGGGCCTCAGCCTTCAGCTCCTCACTATCTAGTGCTCTTTGCCACATGGGCCTTTCCAACATGGCATACAAACCAAGAAGACAGTAGTCTGACAGCAAGACAGGAAGTCAAATCTTTTATAACTTAATAATGGAAGTGACATTTCGTCACCTTTGTCATGGTTAGAAGCAAGTCAGTATAACCAGCCCACACTCAAGGGGTGGCTATTACACAAGGGAATGAATTCCAGGAGATGGGAATGGTGGGGGCCCATCTGAAAGTCTGCCTGTCACAACAGTAAAATGGATGATTGTACAGAATTTTCTTCTATATAAGTAGAAAAATTACCTGAGCCAAATATGTTTTCAACACCCAATCCATGTACCCCAACTCTTAAAAATTTAACTCACTGATTAACTGTATATGATTTGTGTCTGTTAGATTCTTCTTAAAATCTATCAGAAGTTTTCACATAGTAAGTGGATTCTTGTGATATGAATACTCTCCCTAATTGTATAACCCAAGGCACCAGGAAACAGCTATGCTGAAAATGTTCAAGTCTGACGCCAAATTATTTCAAATCACCATGTTGTTCAGGTGTTACACACAGAAACCGGGGATCTGAGCACTTACACCCTGGAAGTCCCCCCGCCACTAAACTCTAAATACAAAAGAACTCTAAAGATTTAATGGATTATCCATTAAATGTTTTCTTTTTTTTTTTCATCTTTTTATTGATTCTTTCTTAATTCTGGGTACTCTACAAAAAAAAAGTGTTACCTTATAAAATATAGCGGCCATTGCTGAAAAACTGATGCAAAACATTGCAATTTATATAGTTCAGTGTTTTATCTTTCAAAAAGGAGAAGCAACTCAAAAAAAAAAAAAAAAGCTTTTCCTAGAATTAACTTTATCTGATGGTCATATTGCTAAAATTCTCTCCCTTACTTTGGAGTCATATTGGCTAAAAACACAATTTCTGTGATAACTCTGAAAATGTCACTGTCATTTAAGACATGTCCCCACTAGCACCATTATTTAAGGGACTAAGTGCTAGGTATCACTCAGCTTTTCTGAGCAGGTGGGACCCTTGTTTATTCTGAGTCTCTGTTCCCTCATTTGGATGAACCACACCTGACCAACCTGACTCTCTTTCCAAAGTTCCTGAAAATGGGATAGAGGCTCATTATCTAGATGATCTCGTAGCACTGAAGTTCTGAGTACGTTACATGTTTAGGGCTGGGGAAGAAAGCTACGTTAAGAACATGAATACTGGGATGGTTAATTTTATGTGCTGATTTGATTGGGCCACAGTGTTTCCAGATATTTGGTCAAACACTTTTCTGGGTGTATCTGTGAGGGTGTGTCTGGATGAGATTAACATCTGAATTGGTAGAATGAGTTCAGCAGACCCTGATGTGAGTGGGCCTCACCCAATCAGTTAAAGGCCTGAATGGAACTAAACAGTGAACCCTCATAGTAGGGGGAACTTTTCCTGCTTGACTGCTTTGAACTGGGACATTGGTCTTTTTCTGGCCTTCACAATTGAACTTAAACACAAGCTCTGCCAGCTTTTGGACTGGAATTTATTCTATCAATTCGCCTGTCTGGTTCTTAGTGTAAAACTTGAACTAGTACTAAACCATTGGCCCTCCTTAGTCTCCAGCTTGCCAACTGCAGCTCTTGGGACTTCTCGGGCTTCATAATGGAGTGAGCCAATTCTTTATAATAAATCTCTTTATAGACTGGTTCTGTTTCTCCAGAGAACTCTGACTTATACAGATACTGAAAAACAGATTAAAATAGTTTACAGGGAGAAGAATAAAGTGATGTGTCAAAAGAAACAGAAATAAAAGATCACGTTGCCGAATTCCGGTCAAGATGGCAGCGTAGGCAGACGTGGCTCGCCTCTTTGCACAACCACATCGAAATTACAAATGAAATATAGAACAACCATCACTCAGACCATTAGAAATCGAGTTGATGGAAGTCTGACCACTACAAAATTAAAGAAACCACATCCATCCAGACTGAGTCGGCAAGCTGGTGCCATATCTGAGACCCCAACCACCCTTCTAACACTATTGGACCTGCCTTGAAGATCCCCAGAGACTCCACCCCACCCAACTTATGAGCCCACCCAAGCTGATTTCCATATGAATGGCTGATCTTGGCTCATGCTCCACAACTTCCTAAATCCTCTCAAACAAGCAATAGCTGGCCTCAGCAAGCCCCATGCCTGGCACTAGCAGAAGCCAGCCTAGATTCACAGCTTAGCTTTGCCTGGGAATCTCCAAGCCCAATACAAGTAGCAGCCATCTCAGATTGCTTTAGAGCTCAGGAAGGGTGGCCCTGGGCAAAACACAGGTGGCCTGCATCACCCAGGGCTAGTGCACCCAGTGGACAGCTACAGACCACATCAAGCACAACTACCCTGCCCCCTGCACAGCTGATCCTCCGCAGAGGGTGGAGATTGGTGGTAAGTAGTAACAGCCAATCCTTGCAGCTGACTGGCCTGGGTAAATCCCATTGATCTGCCAACAGCAACCAAGGCTCAACTACAGGAGGAGGGTGTGCTCAGCCCACACAAAGGGTGTACCTCAAGTATCCAGCTTGGGTGATAGGGGAGGCTGTGCCCCTGGACTCTACAGGATACCTACTACATTAGGCCACACTACCAAGACACAAAGTCAAAGCAGCTCTACCTAATAAATAGAAACAAACACAGGAAGGCCACCAAAATGAGACAAAGAAACATGGCACAAATGAAAGAACAGATCAAAACTCCAGAAAAAGAGCTAAACACAATGGAGATAAGCAATCTATCAGATGCAGAGATCAAAATAATGTTTATAAGGATAGTCAAGGAACTTAGTGAGGATGTCAGCATCACAAAAAAAGATCCAGTCAGAAACGAAGGATACACTAATTAAAATAAAGAACAATTTACAGGGAAACAAGAGTAGAGTGGATAAAGCCCAGATTCAAATCAATGATTTGGAACATAAGTAAGAAAAAACAACCAATCAGAACAAGAAGAAAAAAGAATCCCCCCAAAATGAGGATAATATAAACAGCCTCTGGGACAACTTCAAGAGGTCCAACATTCACATCATAGGAATGCCAGAAGGAGAAGAGAAAGAGCAAGAAATTGGAAATCTATTTGAAAAAATAATGAAAGAAAACTTCCCTAATTTGGTGAAGGAAAGAGACATGCAAGTCCAGGAAACACGGAGAGTCCCAATCAAGAGGAACCCAAAGAGGCCCACTCCAAGACACATCATAATTAAAATGCCAAAGGTTAAAAAAAATGAGAGAATCTTTAAAGCATCAAGAGAAAAGTAGTTAGTTACCTTCAGGGGAGTTCCAATAAGACTGTCAGCTGATTTCTCTAAAGTAATTTTGCAGGCTAGAAGGGATTGGCAAGAAGCATTCAAAGTCATGAAAAGCAGGGACCTACAGCCAAGATTGTTCTACCCAGCAAATGTATCATTTACAATCAAAGGACAAATAAAGAGCTTCCCAGACAAGAAAAAACTAAAGGAGTTCATCATCACCAAACCATTATTACATGAAATGTTAAAAGGACTTATTTAAGAACAAGTAGATCAAAACTGTGAACAATAAAATGGCAATAAGTACAAATCTATCAACAATTGAATCCAAAAAATAAGCAAAGCAAACAAGAATAGAAACAGAATCATGGACACAGAGATTGTTTTGATGGTTGCCAGAAGGGAAGGAGATGTGAGGGAATGGGTGAGGAGGTGAGGGGATTAAGAAGTACAAATAGGTAGTTACAGAATAGCCATGGAGATGTAAAGTACCGCATAGGAAAAGGAGTAGCCAAAGAGCACATACACATGAACCATGGACATGAACAATAGTGTGGGGATTGCTGAGGGAGTGGGGGGTGCTGGGTGGAGGGGAGCAATGAGGTAAAAATCAAGACAACTGTAATAGCATAGTCAATAAAATATAATTTAAAAATAAGTAAAATAAAAATCACATTGCCTAGGGAGAAGCAGCGTGGGGAAGTAACTTGTTCTTATAGAACATCCCTTCCTTGGGTTCTATGAAATACTCCCGCTTCTTTTCAATAAATCTCCCTTTACAAAAGCTAGCACAGTGGGTTCAGTTACCTTCAACCAAAAGAACCTTGAATAAGGTACTTGGTGAATTAGTACACTTTCAGTAGAAAGTTCTGGTCTCCAGCTTCCTCCCCATTATGCTACAAGGAGCAAGGCTTTCTATCTCATCCCAAGAGAACACAATAGAATGGTTAAAACAAGGCCCTGGGGTCACACAGAACCTTCATTTAATTCCCAGCTTTGCTACATATTAGCCATGTGACCACTACTAAATTACTTCACCTCTCCAAGCCTTAGTTTTCTAAATCTAATGACACATGGGGTGGTTAGAAGAATTAAAGAGAATGCCAAGCCCCAGAGCCACCATGGAAGGCTTTCTGGGTTGTGCTATAGCTGGGTGGCCCAGCGGCTCTGCTTACTGCAGCAGCTGGCCGGGAGAAAGGGCTCAAAGTTAGCCGTATCTGTATCCTCCTTTATTCTGTCACATTCTCTACCTCATTGCCACCAAAGCCACTATCTTAAGCAAGTAAGGAGGGGCACTTTTAACACAATCAACACAAACACCTGCAACAATTTATTTGGAAGTGGTTCTTCCACTTCAGCTCACTGTTCTTACAAAATAAATATATGTCAGATGCTACACCACCATACACAGGAGAAATTCTGGTAGACATACTGGGTTTTTAAGGAAATCATTCTCAATTGCCAGGAACCTAGCCTTTTGAGGCAAACCCCGTGCCAAAAACAAAACAATATCCTATGAAGTATTTAGGGCTGTGAAGTCAGGGAGACATGGGTTAAAATCCCCACGGGTTCTTGGTCAAGTTTCTTAATCTTCCTAAGCCTCTCTTTTCTCCTGTTTTCAATGGGATACTTCATAGGGCTAGGAAGGACGGAGATATGTAAAGCTAAGAGCAGTAGAAAATAAAAAGTGCTAAATAATTGCTAGCTGCTTAGTTTCAATCCCAGGATAACCAGAAACTAATGTATTCTACTTAACATAAGAATAATCACTCAATGGTCCAAAGAAATAATTTTGCTATTAACTATGAGGTGAATCCTTCCTGTCATGTACATTGAACTACTTTACCTTAAAGCAATTGGGTAAAATTCTGAATCTAAATGCAATTAAACTTTCCCCTAAATATAGGGTGACCCCTGCATTCCAGTTCACCCAGGATAATCCCAGGCCTAATTACAATAGGGCCCCATTTCACTCTTGAAAAGTGCCCTGGTTGGAATAAATTGTAAGATCACCCTATCGAAATAAAATAAAATCTTTGGATGGAAGATAAACTTAAAATATGCTATTTCACCTCAATGTTTCTTTATTGTGGCTTAAATTTTTTCTCTCTAGCTTTTGAGGCAAACTGTGAAAACAGAGAGCAGTTAGGTTCTATATCCACCCGTCAAATAGCTTTTCATACTTCGCAGACTTGGGAGTTACGGCTAAGCTACAGGCCGTGATTTCAAAGGACATGTCACCTGAACACGCAGGGTAGGGGCAGGGCCATCTCACTCAGCAGCAGTTGCTGTGGCTTATGGAGATCCATACCACCCACAAGGATTTGTAATCAGAGAACAATACTTTACCCGTCTCTGGAAGTTTGTAATATGAAATGCACTTCCACACTTACCATCTAATTTAACAATTTCCTGTTGCACCACCTCACGTGCACCTGAAACTGCCACATAAGTGGGTGACCACCTAAAAAGCCATAGCTCACAAGTTCTCGGATGCTCAGTTCCTCCCTACCCAAGATCCCCAGTCCCTGCTAAAGCTCTTGGCCTCAGACTCTCCTTAGGTAGCAAGGTTCTACACCATAAGTCTCATTTGTAACTTGTTTCTTATGTCAGAGCCAATTACAGATCTTCTATTTCATTCATTATTCAAATAAGGCAGCCATGAAAATAGGTATTAAATGCAAGTCACCAACCATTTATCCTTAAAATTTTATAGGTCAGAAGTAGCAAAGCTATTCATACGCATGATTTCTTCCTCTCTGGGTTTAAACATTTCATAGACAGAGGCATCGAAAGGTACCTGTGCATATACTGATGTCACTCAGGTTGACATCGCACTAAGACTGCCTGATCCTGCCTGGGTAGGTAATGCCCTCCCAGCCCAGAAAGGCCAGAAGTTGCATACTGTCAAGTACAATTTTCCAAAACAGGAGCAAGGGCCCATTTCCTCTGCTCATGGATGAAAATGGCAACTGAATGGTTTTGAGTTTTTAAAGGTATACTCTTTCAGGAATCATGGCAACCATAAACTCTAACAGATAGAAAGGGTAAGATTTCTCAGAACTCCTGTAGCAGGAGCTCTCAGATTGTGGAGCCCTATACAATGTCAACCTAGGCAGCAGATAAGGTTGAGGTCTCAGCAAACTGAGACTCAGTCTCTTCATCCCTAAAATGGAGCCAATTTACATTTGCCCTCCTCCCAGAATGCCACCTTTGATTAAATCACAAGACGATCAACATGCGAATTTATGAACTGCGAAGTACCATACAAGTCCAAGGCTATTGCTATTTAACAGCAACAATATGCTAGAGATGACTAACAAATGCTACAGTTCAGGTTCACGTCCTACAGCTTTTGAGGTGTATATAGAAGGCAGGGGGTGTTAATGGAATATGTTCTTTTAAACATGGTATGTTATGAGAATGACAAATTGCTTTTATAACTGGAACAAATCATGCCTGCCATTCAGTAATACTTGGAAATCCATCATCAATTTGATTTACACCCAGCATCAATAAATCACACAAAGTGTACCCTGTATAGTCCAAAGAGTAAACAAAAGTAAACATTGTGTTTCACCTGCCTTGTTGGCGAGACGAAATGAAAACTCTGGCTATTTCAACTGGAATAATGCCTTTGGTCTCTGACTGGTTTGGTTATTTTTGGAACCTTTCACAAAATATTAACTTTATTTGCTCTAAATCTGCAGGAAGCCACATTGGAAGTGCAAGGAAATATAAATGATTAAAAACCAGAAGTGGGGGGGAAAAAAAGTAACCAAGTATTTTGCCCTAACTTTCTTCAGCTAATATGTCAACTGCATCTCTCAAAAAATGTGGGACCCCAATTGCTATTCTTGCCCCACTTCTAACATGACAACATTCAAATGGTTCACTCACAGGTGTTAGCAGATTTTTTTCATCGCCCATTTTTCCAGGGATAAGCAGAAGAAAGAAATGGTACAGGAAAGTAACATTTTCAATCAGTGGCAGTATTTTAAAATTTATGTTGTGGCAGTAGGGGGTTAGGAGGGGGCTTTGAAGTTAGCTGACCCACTAAAGAATCAAACTCTAACTTAAGCTCCAGGTTATAACCAATTGAATTAGCAAACCAGAAACAGTAAAAAATAAAAATAAAACTTTGATGCATTATTTAAAGTACATTAGTTTTTAGACCTCCCAGGTTCACACAATACATTATTTTTCTTAAACCAGGTCTTTACAACACATGCCAGCCTTAAGAGACACAACAGAATTTTTTAATCCCAATTAGTGTGGTGTCTTTTGTTGATATTATTCAGCTTTTTCTGACCAACAATAATGAATAACCCACAAGCACTAATGAATAACTAACTCCCTTTGTCTCCAAGGACAGCAGAGCCCAACAAGAAATGTCAGAGGCCCTGAAGCAAAATAAAAAAACCTTTACAATGAAAATCTCCCCAATTATATAGGCCTACAAGCACTGTGAATGCGGGGTTGTCTTCAATATTGAAATAGCTATGTCAAATGTGCTTAAAGTAGAGATCATAAAACTGATTTCCCAGATGCTTTGAAAAATGCATTTCTGCCAGTCTAATTACAATTCATAACTGTTGAAGAGGAAGTAGGGGAGATGCCATTATTGGTACAATGTAACTGGGATTCCATACTCACCAACCCTAGCAAGGCCAGGGAGTTGCCAACTGGAGAACGTCTATGGCTTATATAAATACAAACACTCTCATGTCAGCACATGAAAATTGTATCTGTAGTAAGAAATCATTTTTAAACTAATTTCTACTATCTTAAAAATGTAAAGCTAAAAAGTAACTCTTATCTATTGTAGGGAAGAGCAAATAAATACACTGGCACTGCTGAGAACCCGGGATCCCACTGAGGAAGCGTGAGGAAGAACTCTAATGTAGAACTCTAATGTAGGTGGGTTTTAACTAGAACTCGTTATCTTGTTCTGACATATGTCCTAACACTGTCCGTGCACGGGGCCCAGAGGCAATGACACCCAAGTCAATGAGAACATCCTTTCATCCAGTTTTCAAAGATCATTTCCCTCTAAAAGTCACCTGAGCCTTTTGGAAAACGGCTGATTCCAGGTCTGGAGAGATAAATGCAAGTGATCCTAGAATATCCTGTTGATGTGTGAAAGCAAGGAAGTGTTTAATGGGAACATATCGAAAAGAACACAGGGACTGACTTAAAGGGGCTCCCACTGGCTAAATCTGGGACAATTTGAGCATCAGAAAGAATGGTGACAGTAATAAATTATATCACAGTAAATTTTTTAAAAGAATGAGTCTACAGTGATAAGGGAGAGAAGCTCTTGTTTCCAGAATAACACTAGCTAACAAACATAGAAGAAATGTTAGAATCAGAAAATCAACCGTGTAATAACTGATCCAGACAAGGATCATCAGTGGATGCTATAAAAGCTTACTGGAAAATAAGATATTCACATAAGATTATTTATTAATTTTGAAAGGTAAAATGCCCTTTACAATGCAGAGATCTGGTGACACCACTTTAGCCAGGAGATCAAAAGCAACATCACAAATACTAGGACAAATGAGCACTCAATGCTTCCTGGTGTAATGCGATGGGTGGTACACAAAACACCCATGTAGTAACCCTGCCAACACAGTCCAACCTGAACCCAGTCATGAGGAAATACTCAAACCACCTTTGACATTTTAATTATGATGTATCTTGGTATGGTCCTCTTTGGGTCCAACTTGTTTGGGACTCTGTGCTTCCTGGACTTATATGTCTATTTCCTGCACCAAATTAGGGAAGTTTTCTTTCATTATTTTTTCAAGTTAAGTTTTCAATTTCTAGTTCTTCCTCTTCTCCTTCTGGCATCCCTATGATTTGGATGTTGGCATGTTTGGAGATGTCACCAACACACATCATAATTAAAATGCCAAAAGTTAAAGATAAAGAGAGAATCTGAAAAGCAGAAAGAGAAAAGCAGAGAGTTACCCACAAAGGAGTTCCCATAAGACTGTCAGCTGCTTTCTCAAAGAAAACTTTGCAGGCTAGAAGGGATTGGCGAGAAGTATTCAAAGTGATGAAAAGCAAGGACCTACAACCTAGATTACTCTATCCAGCAAAGCTACCATTTAGAATGGGAGGACAGATAAAGTGCTTCCCAGACAAGGTAAAGCTAAAGGAGTTCATCATCACCAAGCCATTATTACAGGACATGTTAAAGGGACTTATTTAAGAAAAAAAAGATCAAAACCATGAACATTAAAAAGCAATAAATGTACAACTATCAACAACTGAATCTAAAAAGAAAAAAAAAAAAAAACACTAAGCAAAACAAGCAGACCAGGAACAGAATCATAGATAACGAGATCATTTGGAGGATTATCAACTGGGAGTGGGAGGAGGAGAATAGGGAAAAGGTGCAGGGAATAAGAAGCATAATTGGTAGGTACAAAATAGACAGGGGAAGTTAGGAATAACATAGGAAATGGAGAGGCCAAAGAACTTATATGCATGACCCATGGACCTGAACTAAGGGGGGAGACTGCTGGAAGGAAGGAGGAACGGCTCCAGGAGGAAGGGAGCAAAGGGGAAAAAATGTGGGACAACTATAATAGCATAATCAATAAAATATACTTTAAAAAAAGAAATATTCAAACAAAGCAGATTGTATGACAAGGCAACTGACCTGAACTCTTTAAAAATATCAACTTACTTGCCATGAAACACAAAAGAAAAGGCAGAAGAGAAGACCGTGCTGGATTAGAGGCTGAGGAGATACGACAACCACGTGTAATGCACTGTCTTTGATTAGCTCCTGGATCCCCCCCCCCAAAATAAAAGTGGCTGCCAAGGACATTTGGGTTATAAATGGGGAAAGAAAATAATGGTATATATTTTAAATGATAATATGATAAGTAAAAATATATATATAAAATAATATAAATGACTTGGAGTATGTACTATATTTTAAGATACAACTATATGTAAATAATACTACTGTAGCAAAGTTAAATTCTTTGGTTATTATCAACGGATTTGGGTTATATAGCATGAAAGTTACCAGCTTAGGAATTTGGGGGTGAAGTATCACAATGTCTGCAACTTATTTACAAATGAGTAAGTTCAACCTACTTGAGAGGAGAGAAATATAAAGGTAGCAAATACAAAAAAGTAAAATACAATATAAGATAATACAAAAGAATGTAAGACAAAATCTAACTTTTTTAAAAAAGATAAATTCAGGAACAAAGAATGAGTTTTATTTAAGATAAGTTATGTATGGTTGGCTAATTAAGTTGGGTGGGACTCCTCCTGGTAAAGTCAATTAAAGGGGTCTATTTGGGGGTAGTTGTTGCTTTTGTCTTTGTTGCCTTTTGTCCTTCTTCTTTCCTCCTTCACCATTCTCAGAATACAGACTTCATAGCAGGTGCCACAGTGAGGAAGCTATTGCACAGCCAAGAGGGAAACACTTAAGAGGAGCTCCATGACCTTGGACCTGACATCCCTGAGGTTCCAGCCATTAGCAGCATCACCTACTCCAGCCTACACTCTGAAAGAAAGAAACTTCTGTGACAGAGGTCCACAAATGTTCTCAGTTCATGACATTCTTAACGTCTCAGTGATTTTCTTCCTGGTGCCCCTAGGCCAAAAGGAACACCTAACACTTCTATGTATTAAGTAATTAGGTGTCAACAACTTAAAAAGAGTATTATTCATGTGCTAAAAACTTATTAGCTATTTGGGAAAAAATAATACACAGATTAAAAATAAAAATATTTTTATTTTATTCTTAACCACAATTACTAATGATATGTGTGTTCCAATTGTGCCACCTACTACTTCTCAAGCCTTGCAGTCGCATTGGATTTCACCACCTTCACCTCCTACTCCACATTAAGCAGACTGCCTTTCCTAACATGACGGGCCTCACCCAATCAGCTGAAGGACTGAACAGAACGAAAGTTTGATCCTACACTAAGAAAGAGAAAATTCTTTACTGAATGACTTCCTGTGAACTGGGACACTGGCTTTTTCCTGCCTTTGGACTCAAAATAAAATATAAGTTCTTCCTGGTTCTCAAGTCGGCTGGCCTTCAGGAAGGAACACCACCATTCTGTCTCCTAGTCCCAGGCCTTCAGAGTTGGACTATAACTAAACCATCAGCTTTCCTGGGCCTCCGGCTGACTGACTCAACCTGCAGATCTTGGGATCTGTCTGCCTCCGTAATCACATCAGCAAGTATATCTTGTTATAAATGTCTCTTTAGATAGCTAGGTAGATATAGAGAGAGAGAGACAAATAGATAGGTAACACACATTCTATTGCAGGTATAAAGATATATCACCTATTGATTCTCTTTTTTTGAGAAACCTAACTAATACAGCCACAGAGTCATAGGTTCTTTGCACCCATCCCTCTGGGTCACGGCATTGTTAATAATCCATGAAAAAGAACAATAACAAAGCCAGGGAGAAATGTTAACCTCAGGCTATCACATCACTCCCAAGGTTAAAACCCTTCCCTGACTGGCCAGTGTCCTCAGGTTATATCTAAACCTCCTCAGTGTGTCATTCATGACCATTCATCATCTGACTCCTGCTTATTCCTTTCCCGCCTCACCTCCTACCGGAGTCTTTATACCCCCCATGTGGAACTAGGTGGAAGTCCATGAAATGAACCATGACCTCTCCCCTCCAGGTTGTAAGTATGCTTTTCTCTCTACCCCGAATAAGCTCCAGACAGCCCCCTCACACGCACACACACTTACTTACAGACATAGGACATACACACTGCAAGGCCAGCTCTCATCCTTCAAGTGTCTGCCTACATACCTTACTCTCCTCCCAGATCCGCTTATGAAGCACCAGCTGGGAACCCTCCCAACGCTGCCGTATAACCCTGAGTGTATCCCTGTCAGAGCCCTAATGTGCTTTATTTTAACTGTCCATTCATTTGTCTGAATTCAACTCCTTGAGGGCCACGATTAGGTTTTACTGGCTATTGTATCCCCCAAACAGTGGCTGATCCATGATATATGCTCAATAATTATTTGTTAAGTAAGTGATTGGATGAAGTTCAAACAGTCCCAGATCACCATTCTCAGCCAGCCACTGGCTTTGTTTAGGAACTGTTAACCGAGATCGGAAAGGGGCACTCAGACGCCCCTGGCACCACCCAGACCACTGGTGAGATCCAACCTGCAAGGCTAGGGGGATCATAATACGGTTGTCCTTGACCCTTTACCCATGCCTGCGAATGCCCCAACCATGCAGAGCCAGTACAAGCACTGTAAGCTTGGAAGCTGAGCAAGGAACCAGAACACTGAAAAGAGAAGAATCAAAAAGCTGAAATATTTTTTAAACCATTATTATAATTATAACCACTCTGGTCACCATCAAAGTAATATTCCCAAACCCCTTACAATGCTGAGGTTACTTATTCTTTCTAGACCTTAGTTCCCTGTTAGCTGATCAGCAACAACATAAAACTCAAGGCAACTCAAGGCTGTTATGAGGAATAACTGAGACTACGTACTAGAAAGCACTTAACACAGTGCCTGACACATGCTGAGTTACGATATAATAAATGCAAGTTATTAATATTATCACCATTATTATTGCCAGTCAGGATTTCAAACATAAGTACATATAAAAGTAAGCTACAGTTCACTAGTCAAGCATGAGCTGTAAGATTTTGCTGGGCCTCAGACCCTGAAAATCCAAACACATGAGCTTGACATTAAGGAACTCAGCTTGCCTTGCCATGAACATAGCAACCTGACAATGACAGAGCTATTTTGGATGCAGTCACCAGGGAAAGTTTTTCCTGTACTTACGCTTAGCATCAGTAGCTCTAAGAAGTAAAGCAACCAAACCTAGACCAAAGTAAATAGATAAAATAGAAAAGAAAAAAGCTACACATATACTTAGTTTTTTTTTTAATCTACCAATTTATACCAACTTCTCCATACACAGAAATATACACAGACACTAAAACAAACAACTTTTTGGTTACTTGCCTGATATAAATCATTATTCACCATAACTGAGTGAATTATGAGTTAACTCAGTGAATGGCTATTCACAGGCTGCTAGTAATTTTATTTGGTGGTATAACACTTAATATAAACATTTAAAACTAAACTCTAAAAATACCTAAAGGAATATATAGTTGTGCTATTTTATATAACAAAGCTATATTTTTACATGGGATACATACTCTTTCTTTTTCTAGCCCAAACACACATATCATATGCAATATAACCTCATTAAGTCAACATTAAGTTTCTACAGACAGTATGTCATTCAATTAATTTGCTAGTCTCCAACAATTATTCTTTAATTTAAAATATACAGTAATTTGGGAGCATATGAGATCTTGCTTCTCAGCAATTGTCATCAGTTTTGGCTCAAATAAAGTCTTATAAAAATTCAAAAAAATTTAAAAATCAAAAAACAAATTAAGTACATAAAGTATATGGTAATTGAAACACTACTGAAGTAAAAGCACATTCTCTCTGAATTTCAAATTAACCAGGCATTCTAGATCTCCACAAACACAAAAATACACCTTTTCATTATACTCTTCTAGTTGCCTCCTCTCCAGTTACCAGCTCTATTAGAAAAATTAAAGGTTCTGCTCTTGAATAATTTTTCGTCATCTCTATGTATTAATTCCTCATTTTTAAAAATTTCTCCCTTTTTTCTCACTTTCCTTCCAAACACTACCTTTCTTCCAGCACCCAACTAGCGCCATGGTAGTTCTAACCAGCCCTGTCTCTCCTCCATGGCCTGCAGAATCTAGTCCTTGCTGAGCCAGGACAGAAATGTGTGTATCCAGAGGGTAGGGTCTTGCTAAACCTTGCCCTTGCCCTTGCCCTTCCATCACTATCTCCACCCTGCCTCCCCATTTCTGATCTTTCTATCTTACCTTCCACTCTGTTTCACAGTTCCACGAGATGTCACATTTACTACTGTGGCCTCCTGGTCCTCACACACATTTACACATCCTCCCTCTTCCCAAACAAGCCACATATCATTATGAGACCTTCAACTTTGAGCTTGACATTGAATTGTGTTATTTTTCCACAGGATTTTCTGGGAGAAGGGCCTAGAGGGGGAGAAAAAAGTACTTTCCACTTTTAAAATATCCCAGAAACACAATCCTACCTTTCCCAGGATTTGGAGGAAAAGGACTTCCAAACTCCTGCTGCTTTGGCTTTAAAGTGTGTGGCCCTGACAAGCCTCCGGCCTGAGTGACCTGGAATCGTGACTTCCCATTGGTGAGCACTTGTCTCCTGGGACTCAAGGCGGGCAGATGGATGGGGCTCTCAGCCATGTTGTTCTGAGGAACCATCCCTCCTCCCGAAGGTATCTTGAGATGGAGATTTGGTGTGGTACCACAGGACGAGGGCCCAGGAGTCCCCGAGTGGGCTCGGATGGGAGGAATGTGTTGGCCACTGACCATCCCAGGCCCCTGTGGGGTTCCTGATATCCGGTGGAGATTCATGCTGCATGACCTTCCATTCATTCTGAAAAACCCTGTGGCCAAGATGGTCAAATATCCAGTGGCACTAATGACTCCTTTCAGGCAAAGTCCAATAAGTTATCCATGGTGTGGGTTTTTAGCCTGTTTAAAAAAATAAATGCAGGCATTTTTAAAAGTAAAATGGAAAATAAGCTACCATGAGTTTTCAACTTGTGCAGCATTTACCTCAGGAAGAAAAGCAGCACTCTCAGCATAAGGGCCTTTTATATAGGGCAGGGTCATCAAAAACACGGTTCACTGGCAGGCACTCTCCCCTCCTGCATTCAGGGTAGACACGGGCTATGGATCACCACATTGTTCTGTTGGCCGTCGAGCCCTTCTCAATATAGTGCTCTTGGCAACTACAACCAACCCACTGGTGCCAGCTTGCAAAATGAAACTTATTTTGTTCCCAAGAGGATCTGTCTGTACTAGTTCACTTCTGCTACAGTGAGTCTTGGAAAACCAAAAGGCATCACCTTCATGAGCTGTGAGCCCAAGGCTTCAAAGGTTCCAGTAAACAAACTAATGGCAAATTGGCCTCTAAATGGGGTTATGGGGACATTGAACCATCTCTGATTTTCACTCTAAAAGCAAATTTTTCATAGTCCGTATATTCACATAAGATAAAAAATATGGGCCTGGGACTCTCACAAAGGTTTCACACAGCCACAGACCAAATATTCAGAGCAGCATTAGGGTCTTGGTTCCATACTGATCTTGAGTTAGGGGGATGAAAATAACATCAACATCACAATACTCTCACCTTCCATTAAGGTACTAGAAAAGGAAAAGGCTATAAAATATGCTTTGTAGAAAGTATAAGGAAAGAACAGCCCGTTTAAAGGTATGTTCATCATGAACCAAACATGGTAAATCAACCCGTTCCACAAAGCGTCCATCCGCAATGCCACCACCCCTGTCTAGAGTAGCAGAGGGGAACCAAAGCACTGACGTGACCACAGGATGCCATCATCTATCTGTGTGCAATAACGTTAGTGCTCCCTGGTTCAAACCTTTAGGGAAAAAATCCTTCCCCCTTGACCCACAGCTCCCAAAAATGTCTGTGCAGTCAATGAGGGGACTAAGCGCCCCCTCTCCTAATGAATGCAAACAGGGTCACAACCTGTTTTCTTTTATACAGACACGACAGCCATGGAAAGAAGCCGAAGTTGAACAAGCACGGGAAATACAGACTGACTATATTAAGCAGTAGCAATCGGATATCCTCAACTGGATGATTTCTGCTTTTTCTGTATGACCCAGTTCATGTCTTAGACAAATATATCCAGTTCAACTCCCAAATGAAGAGCCACATCAACCATCAAGGACAAGATACCAAGAAGGGCAAATTTTTGCAAAAAGTTTCTTCTTCAATAATTTTAAAAACTCAAAACTATTTAATTTTCAAGTCAAGTGCTCACTGTGACCTCTGCAAAGTTGACTATGTGTGCCCATATGTTGAAGAACTTCAAAAATTACTAACAAGATAAAATTTGGAATGTTTTCTTCATCTCTGCCAATTCTCTGTTTTATTAAGAATTCTATCCGTCTGTCACAGTTAATACTGCCAGACCATCTAGTCCTCAGAAGCACTGCTAGGCCTTTTTCCTGCCCTTCTCTTCACTACAGTTCCAGAGAACGGACAAATAAACCCAGGTTTATCCAAACCTGTATCATTTAAGTTTGTTTGCAGAATAAGAAATGAACCCTGGTATAAGACCAGTTTTAAGATTTTTTTTTTACATTTGAAAAATTCCAATGCCTTTTCTCATGTCCTTTTAGAAGAATTTAACTGTTATTGCCAGCTGGTCTATTGATTTATTGGTTAATTGTGGGCAAGAATCATATAATGTCTCTATTCTTTGCCAGATTATATTAGCCATCTATTCTCCACTCACTGATAAAGTAGTGTTTTCTGAACACTGAATCCTGCAAAAGAAAGCACTTATTCAGTACCAACCAAAAAAAAAAAAAAAAAGGCAAGATAAATACATAGTATTGGCAATTGGTTAAAAATGAGGAATTACCCAACATGACTGGAAATATGACTCACTACGACCATGGTCCAGTGACAAATGTCTGCAGATTTGCAGACTATGCCCATTTCCAAATTTTTAAAAAGAAGGGAGTCATTTTTGGCAGCAAGATCATACACAAAGCAGGAATTATCATCAAAAATCTGGACAAAACCACACAGGTAGCTACTTAGCATTACACTAGATCATTAATAAGGTTAAGTTTGTGAAAAGGAAAAATGATTAAAACACTAAGAACTTAATTATCAGATACTCATTCCTGCCTATCAGATTAGATATTTTTTAATAAACTATACTCCTATTTTAAATACCCTTAGGTTGAAAGTAAGAACAACAAAACTATACTTAAATTTTATTACTAAAAAAGTAACAGCCAGAAAGTAAAGTGATTAATACCACACAGAAAAACCAATAGGTCGATGGTATGTGAGCTGAAAAAAAGCAGCCTCAAGACAAAATATAATTGTATGTGAAAATATTCTTAATGTTTGTACATTAATCACACCAACATGTCAAGCATTAGATACCAGAATTTAAAAATCAATTTTGTCTATTCATGTTATAATATAATGTACATTCAAAGTCCACTTGTAAACAAAAAAGGAATAAACTGCTCACTTTTAAGAAAGATACATCCTCACTGAGTCAGAGTGAGAAGAACACTCAACTAGAAATCATGACACCTGAGTTCTGCCACTGGCAAATTATTTATAGCTTCCCTGGACTTACAGTTTTCATCCATAAAATGGGGAAGTCTGTGATAATCATTACAGTCTCTGGAAATTCTGCTCTCCCAGATAATTAACATTAAGGAAGATTATCAAAAATACCCAATTATTTTAATTAAGGGTAAAGATGTAGATTTTATACCTATAGCACTTAAATCAAGGAAATTGGGTAGAAATGGAAGCAAAAATAGTATCTACCCACTCCGTCAAAGCGACAAGACTCTCATGCCAGTGAAGTGCTGGAAGATAACACTTACCTTAAACAGATGGATATTAGGGTTAAATTTTCTTGCCCTTTGCCAAAAAGTAAAATCACAACTAATCGGTATCAAAGCCTAACTAGTAGAACATTGGAAGAACATCTTTCTATTTAAAAACTTAAGGAAGTTCTCCAGCACTACTTTCTCCCTGGTCCTCCATCCAATTCCTCAACCCCAAGGTATCAACAGAAAAAAAGAAGAAAAAGAAAAACAGCAAGGAACATCCAAAAGTACAAATTTAGGGTACTAAGGATCTGACATATTGATATGTTTAAATTTTTAATACTCCATTGGTCCAAACAATAAAAATATTCATTCTGCTACAGGAGTCAACATGAGTTAATAAATCTTTCCTTTTGATCACTTTCAAACTCTTACGAACACTCCTGTAGGTCAAGCCAGAGAAAAAAGTTACTTAACTCCTAAGGAAACTAAGGCACAAAACCATTGAATAATTTCACTACTTTTCTGGGAAACCTGTAACTTTAATCAAAATGCAAAAATCATGACTCTCTTCTAACCAAGGCTCTAGGCACTGTTTCTCATGGATTAAAAGATAAAACAATAGAGGAGCAATGTTAACTCATCCATTCAAGAAAATTCCAAAAACACGAGCTCTATAACGCCTATTTATAGCCAAAAGCCCTTTCTTAGTAAATATCATTAATAAACTCATCTAGAGTCATAATTCATCTGATGAGCCAGTTAATTATTAATTTTCATACATCATTTCATTTCCTTAGGCTACATTTAGCCTTTGTTACATTTTCCATTCCTTATGCCACAAGCATTTCTTACCCTGCATAGAAAACCTGGTAATGAAGCACAAAATACTGGTCAGCAACCAAACTGCTCCCGAGCTGGCTCTGTCTCTCTCTCTCTTTATATATATATATACATCTAAGCCATCTAAAGTAGAGTTTTTATTGATCCTTTTTATTTTTTCCCTTCGGGTTAATGATTGTATAATTTCATTAACACTGCCCTTTCAACATCACTGCCTTGATCATTAATAGGACCACGCTATTCCCATGGGCTTCTCTAGTTATAGTTTCTGTAGCCAGAAGAATATAGAAATGAAAAGCCTATTGATAGATAATAATATAAGTTACTCTCATGCACGGCTGCCGTGTGAAGCACACTTTGCAATTGACCAAGGAGAGATAGAGCTGAATGTTCTTAGATCCCAGAAGTTCATTTTAATAAGCAGAATGTACCTTGTCCTAACACAGGTGACTGACTCCTCAGAAAAGATTGTATAAACAAAAACCAATCGTGTAAGTCATTTTATTGGCAACAATATAAACACAGCTATATTAGATGTCACCAATAAATCAAAATTATTCTTGTCTGCAATTTTAACAAGAGGAAAGTGCAAACATGAGCCTGTGAAGCTGGATATTGTAGAGGAAATGCATTGCATATGTACAATATCTCTTCTGTAAGTTGAATGGGAGGCTCTATATTATGATAAAGTACTCCACAACAAAGTATAGTTGATCACTTCTGTGGTTTCATAACTTAATTCAGTGAAACTGACAGGTTCACAGACTTTAGAACAGAAATTACACAGAAATAGGGCTGGGATAATTTCATATTACTGGGATGTGGAACAAAAACTCAGGGAGTTTACACCTGATAACTAGTACATACAGACCATACAGACACCTGAACAGTCCCCAGGTGTCATGTTGCTAATTCAAGTCTATCAACATATTTACTTTGAAAACTAAAATGTACAGATAATACTCAAGCAACATCATCACTAATATGATGAAATCAAAAACAGAAAGTACTTTTTCTAAAGCAGGCTTAGCTCTGGTTCATACCAATTAAAAATACGAAGACAAATTATAGTGTTCCCTTCAGAGTTCAAGACCATTTTTCCAAAGCCCACTTGAAAAGATAATATCATGAACAGTATGGATCCCATCTAACAGAACCCCTGACTTTGTTTTGTCTATGAATTCCAACCCTTAGCTATCTAAAGAGAGATACATTTTAACTTTTTAAAAAATCTTACATTTCATAAAATTTTCTCAAAAATGAAAACATATTCCCTAACTTTATAGAGTAAAATATCTGGCATTGCCTTTAAATTTAAATTAGTGGCTATGACATTCAAAATACGGGTAGTAAATATGGACAGAACACAGATGAAAGGAAGGGCAGGAGGGGAAGGAGAGACAAAAAGAAAGGGAGAGGAGGAGGGGAAGAGAATGGGGAAATAGGAATAACCAAAGCCAATGCAGAAATTTATTCTCTAGCTAGTCCATCCCAACTTAAAAATCAGAAGCAGCATTGAGAACCTCACACACAATGCTAGTAATTTGGGAATTCTACAAGAAATTCAGAACCTTCAGGAAAATATCGCTGTAACCTCTCCTGGGCTCCACTTTCCACGCTTCGGTGCATCTGTACAACTCTCATATCCCCCAAGCTTACTCGATGCCACTACTTTTGGTAGTAATTACCTACAAGTATTTCAGTTACTTTGCCTCAGTCATTAACTCATCAATAAGCACAGCAAGTTCTAGAAAACGGTGGCCCTATCAAAAATAACAGGGGAGAGGGGGATTTCCTTGGTCACCTTTAAGAAATCACTCGTAATAAAAATTACTTGGAACCAAAGATATTTTTAAGACAAACATGGATAAGTTCAGGAAGAACCATGCCTTTGCCCATGCACTGGCCCAAGTTGAACAGGGAGCGTAGTTCTTTGACATGTTTTAACAAAGTATTCTCTCTAAAGCAGTGTTTTTCAAAATAGCTTCAATCTACTGGTGGGCCCTGAAATGAATTATTCAATAGTGAAAGAATTTTTTAATTAAATAGAACGAACTGGAATAAAATATAAGCTATCAATGTGCATCAATGTATTAAGTATTGTTTATTTCTATATGCATATTGCACATTATGGTCAAAAAAGCATAAAAGCCAGTTATACATGCACTTGGACTACCTGCCCACCCAGGTGTCTATCAAGAACAGCTGCAGATGCCCTGGCTGGGTGGCTTAGTTGGTTGGAGCATCCTCCCATGTACCAAAATGTTCCAGTTTAAGACCTAATCAGGACACATAACTAGGTTGCCAGTTCCATCCCCAGTTGGGCTGCATATGGGAGGCAACCGATGCTTCTCTCTCCCTTCCTCTCTCTCTAAATTCAATAAGCATATCTTTGGGTAAGAATTAAAAATTTAAAAAAAGAAGAGGTACAGATATAGACAAAAGTTGAACAGCCCAAGTAAAAATGTATAAATAAATAACTATAATGAAGAAAAGATCTCAATGTTCGACACTTTTAGCTTTCTGAAAAATAAAGAATAAACCAAAGCTATACTCCTACCACTGCTATCTTTCACTTTGCCTTTTACATAGTATATATCAATTGATCAATTGTGCTCTATAAACATCACTTAATCAATTGATTAACAGAATCAGGATCAAAATGACTGACAATTTTAGATCTTCCCCTTTGCAGAAGGTAGATGACTCTTCCCTGAAATAAAACTTCACTCTTACAATGCTAAAGGGGGAAAAGTTTAAATTAACACACCTGCATTTGAGAACCGAGTTTTTCAAAATGTGTTCTTAATATGAGTTAACCATCAGATACTATGAAGAGGAATTTGAAATGGAAAAATGAACACATACCCTATGATGTCACTGCTGAATTAATTACCTGAACTGAAAGGAGTGAACACCACATGGCCATGGTCTGAGACACAAGGCTTCTTCAGAAATAAAAGAAAAGTAACTGGCTGGAGGTTTTTCTTTAAAAAAAAATCCATCCTCACACAAGGAGATACACAGGTGATAAAATATGGCAAATGAAAAGCACATTCTTTGTCATTTAGTGTATATAAATAACTACTCAGCCCATGTGGATAGCTATTTGCAAAGCTAAAAATTACAATCCTCTCAAAAGGGTAATAAATAGTTACCTATGGAAGATTCTAAAAATAAATTGAATTTATCACTCATTAAACCAAATATTCAATTATAATGAAGTGTCCTTATCATATGTGTAACTGAGCAAAGTCTTTCCTTCAGTGTAATTGGTTATTGCTTAAAAGTGACCAATGTAACTATTTTTAGCTGTTGGTAGACAGAAGTTTTATACAAGTTAAATAATGTTCAGTGACATCACTGAAGAAGTATGAATGTCCACAACAATGACTAGGCCCTTAACCAACATGACAACATATTTATTAAAAAAACCCCTACATGAATGACTCAGTCAAGTTACAGACAGAAATGGAATCTATTGGTCATGCTGAAAAGGTTGGGAAAACATTAATC
Organism: Desmodus rotundus; assembly: GCF_022682495.2. Taxonomy (NCBI): domain Eukaryota; kingdom Metazoa; phylum Chordata; class Mammalia; order Chiroptera; family Phyllostomidae; genus Desmodus; species Desmodus rotundus. The sequence continues at coordinate 52,853,944 of NC_071387.1, forward strand.
CATTTCTTCACACACAAGAATAACAAAAATTCATACGTAGCCCTGGCATCTGGTTAGTTTTTTCTGTACACTATTCCACAGGCCTAGAAATGAAACTTCACAGATCTGGCTCAGAATTTCAGGAATAACTGATACTCAGAAAGTCTGATCTCTTTATCAAGGAGCCTGAGACGGGGTCTGACCTGATTCTGGAACCCTATCTGCCCATCTGCAGTTTGGCAAGACTTACTGCACCTGAAGGAACGTGCAGTTGTTCCTGTCTGTGGCCTTGAAGAGGTCACATCAGACAAGAATGGCCCCACCAGCTTTCTTCATCTCAAGTCTGCTCTCAACTACTTAGAGCTTTCATGGGTCCAGTTTTACAAATTCCCTGATTTTGTTCCCAAAGTGGAACATGGTTGGATCCTTATTTCTGTTCATCCTACAAATGGCCTTAGAGTCCACCTGGGTGGTCTTTCCCCTCCTCCCTTCTTTTGCCCTCTCTTTCACCAAATCCAGATCCTACTTACTCTCCATGCCTACCCCAAATACTCAGGCCCTCCCTGATCCTCTCTTAATCTCTATGTCTCTGATCTGTAAAATGGTGAGACTCACACTACCCAACCTAGTCCACAGCATTACAGAATATTAAATGAGATAATGCATGTTACTTGCTTAGCACCGTACCTGGTACATAGAAGGACCCGAGAAATGTTACCATTTTACTCTACATACCTCTCTTTCGACATTGATAAATTTCTACATTGCTTTTTAGTTATTTGCCTGTGTTTATCTTCCTGTCTAAACTGTAATTTCATTAAGCTTTGGTGCTATATATAATTTATCTCTGCACATTCCCCAGCTATTATACATACATAGATTGTTTCAGATTATACCTATTTATCTTTTTCACACCACATGTAGTGTACATATAGACTTCCCATGCCACCTTTATATGTTCACATATTTATATTTTTATACAGTTTTTCTCATTATACTGAAAAAGATGCTATAGATACAATGTGTAATTATATATTTACACATTTGTATCCTGTATTTATCATTTATTACATGAATAAACACAGTGTAAGTAAGGTGTGACGGCACAATCATGGATCCTATACTCTGTGTCTTGTGGAACCACTTTAATTACAGTTGCGTATTTCCTAGTCTATTCCTCCAAATCTATTTCTTTCTCTATTAGGAAAGAGCTGCATAAAAACTCTACTCCACTCTTCTGAGTAGGCACATTGCTCCTGCCTTTATCTTGGCATACACATGAACAATGGAAAATCCTAGCTAAAAGCCACAAAACAAATAGCCATTTCAGTGTGAGGACCAGGCACTCCCTCTGCTGTGGGGTTGTCGGTCCTTACAGAGGGACTGCCAAAAGCATTTTGGATCATTGTGGTGAAAGTCTCTCCTCAGCATTCCCCACTCACCTCCAGCTTGCTTCTTCACACTGTAAGTTTCCTCCTGTCTGTTCAGTCTCCCTAATCAGATAGTCATTAAGGAGAGAAAATAGGGCTTCTGTTTCATTAGTGTCCAAATTATCTGACTTACTAAAAGGTTACGTCAGAGAAAGAAGCCAGGCCAAAGAATACATGTTGAATTATTCCATTTACATAAAGTACTTTAAAAACAGGTAAAACTATGCCCTAACCTGGTGGCTCAGTTGGTTGGAGCATCATCCCATACACCAAAAAGTTGTGGGTTCAATTCCTGATCAGGGGATATACCCAGTTTGCAGGTTCAGTTGATGTTTCTCTCTCACATAAATGTTCTTCTCTTTCTCTCTCTCTCTCCTCCCCCCTTCCCCTCTCTCCCCAACCCCTCTCTAAAATCAATAAACATATCCTGGGATGAGGATTTTTAAAAAAACAGGTTAAATTAACATATGCTTGAAGTCAAGGCAGCAGTTACTCTGGAAGGAACATAGTGACTGAAAGGAAATAATAAAAACATTTCTGGGTATTAACAATGTCCTATTTCTTGATCTGGATGCTAATTATCTAGTTGTGTTCAGCTTGTGAAAATTCATCAAGCTTAAGGTATATGTACTTTTCTGTGTCAAAGTTTTATTTCAATTAAAAAATTAAGATTTGTGTCAATTCTGTCTGAAGTACAATAAATGGAAAAATTGGAATTTGGGCAACTGTTAATCAAATTTCATGTTAGTGTCATTTTAAAGATTTTGTTATATGTCTCAATCTCCTGGAAGAATAAGGCAGCGTGTTTTTGTTGCAGATTTCCAATGTGCCTTTTATTATATATTTGTTTTTTAATTTTATTTTCAGTCCTGATTGAGTCTATCAGTCAACCAAACTTAGTGAACAGTTAAAGGGTCGAGTCCTGTATTTCCACGTTCTTTAAAATATTGTCTACAGAAAATAATTACAGAAAATGACTTCTCCAGGAAAGAGAATGTGCATGGGATGCCAGTTTCTGAAGATCTCCCTCAAGAAGTACTTCTTCTGTATTATGAAAGAATTACAAATTAACACCCCAACTCCAGAGATCAGTAACTACAATATGAGAGGGACCACAGTGGCAAAAATGTCCTCAGATTTAACTTACTAGCAGGAAAGACCACAGAGAAAAAAGACTGAGAACACTGAGCTCTCCTCTAAAACGATGGGAAGACCACTTGCTGCCATATAAGAGAAGGCGGGGCTGGCACAAAACATATTTAACCTCCCCACCCTGACTATTTTGGCCCAGAAGGAATTTCACCTACTAGGTGGACTCTGGAGTCCATCCAAAAAAAAAAAAAAAAGGTATTTTCCTATTTGGAATAATAGTCATTCCCCCCAAGGAAACCAACCAATCCCAGGCATTAAATCACTGACCAACTGATTGCAATTAAGAAACTTGGGTGGAATCAGGGGTCAGAGGAAAGATTATCCCTCAAAACTGGGCTAAGGTGAACCAAGGAGAGGGGAGGTAACAGCAGCACTTAGATTTAACTACTCAAGGATTGCTGGCCCTCTGAGCAACAAAAGAAAGAAACTCGACTACCAATAAGTCATTTTGAAAGTAACTGGAAAAGGAATGCCCCCCACTCTTCTTTTCAAAGGCAGCGTTAGAGCTAGTCTGGCTGCAAAGACTAGTGAAAACATGTAGCAACTAATGCATTTAAAGGCGACCCCTAAACTTCAGCATGTTCCCAATTGCAAAAATAACAATTTCACACACTCCTCTCTCTAAATGGCTTCAAACTTTCCCCCAACAACCTTCACTGCAGCCTTTCTCTGCAAACCTTTGCGGGTTGCACCTGTCTCACACATCACCACTGGAAACAAACTTGAAAGAGGGAGAAGGAATGGGGAGGATTTAAAGTAACACAAACCAACTTTATACCAAAAACAAAAAAGTTTTCCAGTTTAATGTAAAAAGGGAGGTCTAGTGGGGAACGCGACAGAAGGGGGAAACAGACATCTGGCTACCTCCCAAGGCAGAAATCATGACTCATCAAGGCTTTCAAAGGGGACAGGCGACTGCATTTGTCTTGAGTTCACCTTCAGGCCAATAAAGTGTTCTCTGAACTGAGACTGGGAAACTCGAGTGTTTGTCCTGTGTCTGTGACAACTGGCTGCGAGGGCTTGGGCAAAACCCCTAACAGTGTCCCTCTCGGTTTCCTCATCCGCAGGTGACTGCCGAGGAAGGGTCCATCTAGCTTTAACAGTTTGTATTTGAGATTTCCAGTTCCCATAACTTGAAGGGAATCGGCCCACTGCGGGCAGCTGCACCACATCCCTCTCCTCACAAACGCCAGGGCCCACGGGCCCAAGTTCTGGGAGATGCCGATGTCCTGGAAATAGGTGGGGAGAGGGTTCAAAGCCCGGGTCCCCTTCAAGGGGAGCCGCAGAGGCACAGACCGGTCGCTGCAGCCCCGCGCACCGCGACTCCGATTCCGGAAGTGCCCTCCACACCCCACCCCCGCCCCGGGTTCGGAAGCTCCGGGGCCGAGGGCCCACGGGGCGCCCGGGAAGCCTTCGGGGGGCCGTCGGACTCCAGAGCAGGGGGGCGGGGGCCTCGCTTCCTGGAGGAAAGCTGGAGAGATCCGGAGAGGTGCTGGGGACCCGTCTGGCAAGGGAGAGGCACGTGGGGCAGGGCAGGAGGAGGGCACCCCTATCGGTTCCGAGCCCCCAGCTGGGTCCACGCTGGGGGTCGGAGGCCCGCGACCCTACCAGGCTCCCGGGCAGGGAACGAGGGGCGTGTCGGGGAGCCCAGGCGACACGGCCCTGCGCCCGGTGTGCTGCTGCCGCCGCTGCCCGTCACTCCCCAGCCGCCTCGGGCCCCAAACCCTCAGCCCCGTCCCGGAGCTCGCCCTGCAAGACAAAACAAACTCGTGCCAGCTTCCTGTTGTGCAACCCAGTCCTGAGTGAGTCGGGGCTGAGAGCGCCGCCGCGGGCCCTCGCTGGGAAGCCGGGCGGCCGGGACCAGCAGACTTCCCGCCGGCCGGAGCCGGAATCCACCGGGAGCGCCCGCCCGCCGCGCTCGCGTCTGGACCCTCAGCTCTCCTTTCCCTCCGCGCTCCCCAGGAACCCCGCCGAGTCCAGGGCGCGACCCTTGAAGCCAGAAACCCCCTTTCCCAAAGTTTCTCCCTCCGGTACCTAGTTGAATCATCCATAGGATGACAAATCTGTCAGGGCCAAGTTTTCCAGACACTTGGGTGACTTTCTCATCCCTGAAGTGACTTGTCAGCTCCAGTGAGTAACTTGGAAGTGTCGCTCCAGGCAAGGTGTGTGTCTAGGAGGGAGACGGCTGCCCACTCACGCTTTCCAGAGAGCAGCCCTGCCGACTTCAAAATACACACAGGGTCATTTATAGGAATGGAACCATGCGCAGGACAAAGTCCCTGAAACCGAGACATTTTCCAAACAGTGCTGACATTTTGTCAGGCCCCATAAAAATGTAAACGCGAGGTGACGAACCCAGTGGGGAGTGTGCGCATCTGAATGTGTCTGCGCATTTCGCAGCGTGGGAGGCCAGGATGATGCGGGTCACCAGCCCGTCCCGAGAGGAGTTAGCGTACCTCCAACCCGGAGACCTCCGGGAGCAATGGGGAAATCGGCTTGGGCAATATACACAAGCGTGGAAAACAGCCTTCGTGGGCCTCCATAAACACGTGGGACTGGGAAAGACAACGACAGCCCCGTGTGCGTGAGCGAGACCTCGCGTCACCCCATCAATGACCACTTTTCTGAAGTGTCCCTTCAGTGAGGACCCGCGGGCGGCACGCACAACCATGCCCCTGCGTCCTGTAACTTGTCCTGCTTATGTAGCCCTCGGGCCCCTGTAGTTTAAAAGGGAAAAAAAATCAAAAACTCTCCCTAATTAGAGAAACTTTAAAACCTTGTCGATTTCCTTTCTGTTCTCGACTCTGAACGCTTAAGCAGCTGACAAGAGCACAGCGTGATCCCTCATTGAGGGTCACCATCCCAGTAAACACATCTTTTAGAGAATCCGGGGGTGGGGTGCGTGTATCCTTAAACCCGCGCGAACACCGGCTCAGCACGGAAAACTATTTCTAATCCCTAGTTTGTGTCTCTGAGCGTTAACTCCCCCGCACTCGAAAGCGCCCGTCTCTCCCGTCTCTCGCCTGCCAGCAAAGTTCCTATGGCATCCACTTACCAGGCAACCGGGATTTCCACAGCAGAGTCGGCGCGCGGGTCCCTGCCCCGCCAGCCTGCTCGAGTGACAGCAGGCGGCCAGCGTCGGCGAGGAGAAATCGGGGCTCCAGCCCTTCAGCACGCTCCGCGGGTTCTGCCTCCTTCTGAAATGAAAACTCCCATCCAAGCCTGCGGACCGGGCGCGGAAACCCGGCCCCGGTGCCCTGCGTGCGCGCGCGTGTGCGAGGGCAGCCGCGGCAGGAGGAGGAGAAGGCAGAAGGGGGTGGCTGGACCCTCGGCATCAGCTCATTCTGCCCCCCCAACCCCCACTCACACACGCATGCAGAGAGTGTTTTAAAAAAGTTGAGTTTCGACTCTATGCCTCGCCTGTCCGGCTCATCCTCCCCCTGGGCCGAGGGATGCGTCTGGGGGCCGGCCCGGTATACAGGCTAATTGGTTTCGGCGGATTCTGTCGGGGAAGTGCGAGCCCGGACGGCCACAGGCAGCGGAGGGGGGCGGGGGCGGGGGCTGCGCTGGTGCCTCGGCGCGCTCCGGGCTGCCCCTGCGGCGCGGTGCGGACGCGGCTGCGGCGGGGAGAGGGGGAGAGGGGAAGAGGGAGGGAGGGTGGGAGGCGGCCCTGGGAGGAGTGTGGATGTTAGTGTGGCTGCGAGGGCCGGCCTGTAGCCAGCTGCTTCCTGAGTGTGAGCTCCGAAGGGGGAGGGGGGGAAAGAGTGGGGGCGGGCTCGCTGGTCACCAGGCTGGCCAATTCCAAGGCCGAGCTCGTGTCTCCCTCTCGACGTGTTTGTTAACACACACACTCCTAACCGTCCGCCAAAGAGTGGAGGAACTCCAGAACCGGGTAACAACAAACAGCAGAGAGACACTTTGCCTTCTTGGGCCTTATTTGTCGAACTAGGTTTTTTCTTTGACATGAAAAAAACATGATGTCAAATCCTGAAGAACAAGAGAAAAAAAATACCCAGTAATTACACGGAAAGAGTAAAATCTAAGAAGTGAAAAACAGATAAAATGTCTTTCTAATACACAGGATTGGATGCGCGTAATTTCGCAAATGCATAGGTGAACACTGAGGACGCATTTGGTATCTTTTGCAGAGCAGAGAGGAAGGTGATGGAAGTGTTACAAAGATGTAGAATTCTAAACAGGCTGCTAGGAATGGAGGCACATTCCCTGCACATGTTGCATCTATTAGCAGCACTTTCCCCTTAAGAATTCGACAACCTCAGCTTCATACCCCATCTAGGCTGTGACCCCAGTCCCTGTGCGTGGCTTCATCTGAGCCCTGAAGAGGTAGGTAGGTGGGTCCACTGTTAGTGGTCCCCCACATGTATTGCCTCAGATGCACAGACTTCTATCTTGGGAATCAATGTATACAAAGTACACATATAAAGCACAATGCATACAATGCAAGTATCCCTGTTAGGCCTTTCTTCTGTGGGAGTATTATTCACTCTCATGAATGAAATGAATGAAGATATCTCAAGACACTTAGAATTTAACCAGTCCTTATATTCTATTCTTGGGCTGTCACTCAAATATAAATTAGCATGCAGGTAGTTGATGCTACAATCAAAATAGAAACCCTCAAGCACACAAATGATCCACCCCAGAAAAGTATGCCAAAAAGATTGTTGACGATTTTCATTTATCTTATTTCAGAAAGACATTTTTTGAATTGGTCTGCATCCATGATATTGACCCAAAAGAGGCCAATTTTCACAGTACTTCCTATGTCTTGTTATGTATGATCTGCTTTTCAAGACTCCCTTTAGGGAAGATTTTTTTCCCTTTCCTAAAGATACAAACTCATCAGAATATTAATCACCAGAATATCTGTCAGCAGAAGTGGAGGGAGGGAAATAAATTTATTTATAAGTGCTTAGGATATATCATTCTGTCAGCTTTCTAGTTTCTCCCTCTGTTCATCTCCTTTTAAATGCAAGTATCCAAGCCCAAGTGGCAATCTATGGGTTCAACCACACACACACAAGGAAAGCAAATGCTCATAAAATGAAGCGTGCAGCAACATCACAAAAACAAAGAAACCAAGTGCTGGAAATTGCCATGACTATTCCATTGTGGCCAGTTATTGCAACATGCCTGACATTCACATAAAAACTCTTCCTCATTAACTCCAGCCTTCAGGAGGAGAGCAAGATGGGAACACTGACCCTTCAATCCAAGGGAAGGTGTCTTCATCCAGACTCTTGGCCTGTATAGACTGCTCCGCAGCAACAAGACAAGGCTGGGTGGAGGCTGCAAAAAATCTTTCTAATGTCCTTCAAATACTACTTCAAATACGATGTTTTTGATGCATGATATGATATCCTAGGGGCTTAGAGAAGCTTCCAAAACTTCCCACTTAAATGGAATAGCTTAGCTGGAAGAGAAAAAATACAATACTACTCCCTACTTTAATCAATGGCTCATGGAAATAAAACAATGGGAAAGTTAGAATCATCAACCTGGAGATCCCCAAAATTCTCTTCACTTACAACAGCCCAAGAGTAGGAGTGTCATTTTTTTATTTAGGTGGAATTTTCATTCCACCTAACTTTCCCGGGACATTTACCACTAAATAGATACAGTGCTTTGGATAACTTTTTCTTTTCTTTTTCTTTTTTCTTTTTTTTTCTTTCTTTCTTTTCATTTATTTTCTTTTTTCTTTTTCTTTTTTTTTTTTTTTTGGCTAGGAATGTAGATCTGCAATGTCCTTACATTCCATGGGATATGGTAAAAATGCAACGCTTTGAATACAACCCCAGAGTGACTCAGAGTAAGATCTGCACCTCTTCTGGACTGACTCCATCAACATGGGCGGGGGAGGGAAGAATAATGAGAAATGGTGGGAAAGGAAACAGTGTAGTTCAGCAACACAACCTCTCTTCCCCATGAGCTTTCCATCATGCTTAGGAATCACACTCTGGCAGCCTTTCAGACAGATAGGTGGGAACTACAACCCATTGGTATCTTCCCTTTCTGAAGCTGTCAGTTGTATGCATTTCAGGTGCTGACTCAGAGAGGCTGATTCAGCAGACAGGGCCCTGCTGCCAGCTCAAGTCTAGTTCTCGTTCATTTCAGAAATATTCAGTGACTACCTACTCTTTCCCAGGATTGGGAGTAAAGGAATTAACACTTGCAGGCATTGTGCATGGGAGGATGTTCCATAAAGCATTTTGCCCAATTCCTGGGATATAGCAAACCCACAAGAAATGATGGCTCTTTGCATACATCATCTCATCTACTCCTCAAAGTACGAGATGGCCATCGGTAGTCTCCTATTTAGAAGCAAAGAAGCTGAAGCTCAGTAAACAGTTAAAAGGAGTGAGAGGCAGAGCTAGCTTTGTTAGTCTAGATGCCCCAAGTTCTTTCAACATTGCTGACCTACAAAATAACTGTGCATGCTCTTTCAACGTGTATAAACTACGCCGAACTTGTATAAAGTGAAAGGCATCTTATGATCAATGTCAGATAAGCACAGATGAGTGTGTAAGAAGCAGGAATAATTTCCTGCAACAGGACATGGAGTAGCTTAGCTATTTGAGCTGGACTTAAAAGAATGGGAAGAAAATTGATAAAGAAGACCATTCCAAGTACAGGAATCTGTATAAGAAAGGACACAAAAGGCACTGATCCTGTGTATCTGCTCACACAAAGCTAGAGTACAAAACAAGAACACTGGCAACCTCATAGCTAAAGCCCTGAACACGGTGGACTCCCAGAGGGAACATTCTAGCAACACACTTTCAGAACTGTTATTTGTGTCAGTCTGAGTGATCTGCAGTAAACTACAAACTTCCAAAGAACCATGATCAAACTCTTACTTCTCAAAAGTGTCTATAGAGAGAAAAAGGTTTTAACCCCAGAATGCAGATAGGGTGAGCCAACAGCCCCAGTGATAGTATGCCTAGCTATAAACACACATACGCGCACACACACACACAAGCTGGCAAGAGTCCAGTTATGTAGAAATGCAGTGGAAAAAGTCAGTGTTTGCCAGCTTAAAGAAGGGAACTAGATGTGTAAGATGGAAAATCTCCATTTTACCTTCCTAAGTGAGTAGTACAAACAGCAGAATGTTATCAGTGCCTGATACCCTAATAAAACTTTTAAGTTGATCTTTTTACTGATTTTGCCACAAGTGCAGTCAGCCCAGACTCTCCTGCTTACACATCAGTGAGACAGTGTTTAAAAATTATGATCGACATCATTATATTCACAGCATCATACCTCTCTTCCTTTCTAAGGTCAAACTGTAAACAGAATCTAATGCAAAATGTGAAATATTTTACTCCATACAATGTCTCCACATCTATTTTGATTGGTAAATATTTCCTTCCTTTTTTATACAAACCCCAACTGAAATGCATCTACTATTCTACAAAGATTTATTTGATATTCCTTGAATATTACTAAAGCATGTATACAAAAAGTTTACCAAAATAAAAATAAATTCTTAATATATACAATATTTCACAGGCAGCCAGTTTCCTACTCTTTTACCACTTAGCATAATCCATACTGGCCACTTACATATGTTGCTGTAATATTAATTATCTGATCATTATGCTATCTTACCCAGAACTGCCTTCTCTAAGTACCTTCATAATACCCCAAATTTACATTTCTTCATGAGCTTTTCATGGCCTAGCTACAATACTGGGCACTGGCAAGTATTTAATGCTAACTGAATGAATGAATGAGGAAGTGAAAGAATGGTTTCCCTACTTTCAGAGATGATGAATGGCACTAACAATTGTCGTTCTGTACATATCAATACCACAAAAGAATCTAAACACCTATCATTCTTTTTCTGAGCCCCAGGCTCTTCATTGAAAACTGAAGATTAAATGTTACTTCCTACTTCTTAAGAAAGAAAATTCAGTCTCTATTCAATGCTTAGAGTTAGGAGGGTGAGCCTCCAGTTGTCCGTTACCGACACCCCACCCCCTCCTCAACCACCGCGCACCAGGCCATTTGCACCATACCTTGAATTCTACCAAAAAGAAAAAGGAGATTATGTACTAAATTATGGAGGGAAGGAAAATATGGAATGAGTTTGCATAGAGGAAGATTAATTTTTTTAATGAGAAGAAATAAAGAAGGCAGAACAGCATTAAGTTACCATCAACATAATTGGAAAAAAATAAGTAAGTTTTGGGTAGAATTAAGCTCTGGGGAAAAAAAAGTGATTCGGTGACCCTTCAGACTCCTGCCTCACCTCAAGATACACCTGCAAGGAGTTTGAATACATTTGCAAATTTTCTATAAATCCTAAATCCCCATGATGCGAAATCACTCAGGGGGGTTTCACATGTAAAATACTTCTATCCCCTTTCAACTCTGCAGAACAAGCTTAATTTTACTGTCCACTGGACAAATGACCAATTGTCCCCAAATCAGACCTGCCCTGAAAAAAAGTGTCAGCTCCTTTCAGGGTGGGGACACTGTTCCAAGTTCATTATCTACATTATCTCACTTAATTCTCACAACATCGTAGTAAGGTAAGGTCTAACACAACTGCCATTTACAGTTGAAAAAAAAAGAGACAGAGAGAAGTGAAATATCTTCCTAATGTCTCTCAGCTCATGGGAGAATGGCCCAGGCTCAAACAGAAGCAGCCTCCTGTGTTAACCATTATTGTATTATTCTTACAGGGCAGGGAACCCTCTTTCCACGAGACATTTATTTGTTCATTCACTCAGGCAGGGTGGTATGTTGGAAGGAGGGTGAAATTTGGAATTAGAAAACCTAGAAATCCAAACTGCACCACTTCCTGGAAAATCTTGGGCTAGTTCCTGAACCACTACCTGAATTACTGCAAGGATTGAATGGGAATCGCAACACTGACTAGCACGCATGCCCAACCAGAATTTCCTTTACTGATGAGAAACACAGCCCAAGAGCCTCAAAGGGAAATCAGCCCCAACCCCAGCTCCAGGAATGGGCTCAATGACTGAGAAATCCCCTTCCCCTATTCAAAGTAAATGCATTCATTGGTTGGTTCTTGTCTGTGCCCTGACCGGGAATCAAACCCACAACTCTGGTGTGTCAGGACAATGCTCTAACCAACTGAGCTACCTGGTCAGAGCCCTGGTTATTGTTCTTTAACTAAGTTATAGCTCATGCTCTTTTCAAGATCCTCCTACCATTTGGTCAATATAATATTAAGCAAGAGACATTCCACTTCCCCAGTAATTACACAATGCCCCCTTTCAGACCAGCTGGTCACCCTTTGGGGGGTCAGATAGAGTAGCTTATCCGTTTGGTTTTCAGACAACTGCTTTGAAAAGCCAGGCCATTTCTACCAGTTACTGGTTAACAAATGTAACCACAGAACTCAGCACCTAATAGGAAATATATGCCTTCCCAAATTCCTATTCAAATTGGACTTTATCTCATTCCCAGATAAAACAGAGCCAAGATTTTCCTGGAATGACATTCAGAAATAAAAGTTTTGTATAGAAGTACCTTCCCAGGCCCTGGCCAGGTAGCTCCGTTGGTGAGAGCACTGCCCTGATACGCCAAGGCTGTGGGTTGATCCCCGGTTAGGACACACAAGAATCAACAAATGAATGCATAAATAAGTGGAACAACAAATCGATGTCTCTCTCTCTCAACCCCTTTCCCTCCCTCCCCACCTCTCTATCAAATCAATAAATTAAACAAAGGAAGAAGTACCTTCCTAGGCATCTCTGAGTCCCACTCATTTTTCTCGTTGTTACTGATGTTATTAATCCTACCTTAGAAATTTCAGTTCAGCTTAGAACACCCCTTCCCCCACTCCATGTCTTCTGTCTATTGTCTCATAACCAAATGTCATTGAAAACTCAGCTATAGATACGATTTGGGCCTTTTGGCATAAGAGACAGGGGCAGAAAGTCCATACGTTCTAGACTGAATTTAGGTCCTGCAGTTAAGACAATTTGAACTTGATAATAATGATATTATCTGAGCAAGTTGCATAGATCAAAAACGTTCTTCCTGCCACTGTTTTCTTTTTACTTCCAGCAAGAAGTGGGCAGTAATGAGAAAGTGAGGGTGGAAAGCTGTAAGCCATAAGCTTCAGACACAGTTTCATTATGGCAATAAAAACAGCTCACATTTATTTGGGGTTTATTATGTGCGAGGAGCTGAGCAAAGTATTTGATGTTCTTGATCTCATCTAATTCTCCCAGGTGTCAGTCTAATAAAGGTAGAGATGGGCCTAGAATCGATTCCCTCTGGCTCCAGGACATGTGCTCCTGGCCACAACACTGGACCACTCCCACAAAGCATTGCTTATTATAAGAAATTTTGATGAAATATGTAGTAAACATAATTGTATGTAAAATTTAAGAACAAAATATATTACATAAATGGTACATGTAATGGCCTGTTATATGACAGTACCAAGCGATAGTAAACTACTGTAGTTCCTCAAAACCGACCTCAAACACTCGCCAGAGTCCCCAAGCCTTTGTATCTGCTGTGATGTTCTTGATCTCATCTAATTCTCCCAGGTGTCAGTCTAATAAAGGTAGAGATGGGCCTAGAATCGATTCCCTCTGGCTCCAGGACACGTGCTCCTGGCCACAACACTGGACCACTCCCACAAAGCATTGCTTATTATAAGAAATTTTGATGAAATATGTAGTAAACATAATTGTATGTAAAATTTAAGAACAAAATATATTACATAAATGGTACATGTAATGGCCTGTTATATGACAGTACCAAGCGATAGTAAACTACTGTAGTTCCTCAAAACCGACCTCAAACACTCGCCAGAGTCCCCAAGCCTTTGTATCTGCTGTTCTGTCCATCTGGAATGACATTTACTGTCATTTCCCCCCTACTCTGTCTGTGAGGCATTCAGTTGTAAGGAGAATAATGCCCCCTCAACCCCACAAATGTCTATACCCTAATCCCTGAAGCTTGTAAATACATTAGGTTACACGACGAAAGGAAATTAAGGTACAAATGGAATTGAGATTGCTAATAAAGTGACCTTAAAATAGGGATATTATCACAGATTATCCAGGTGGGCCCAAAGCAATCACAAGAGTCCTTCAAAGTGGGAGAGGAGGCAGAAGAGGAGAGGCAGAGAAAGCAATGTGACACCCTTGAAAACAGGGCCAGAGAGATGCTGTGTGAGTGGCTTTGAGGATGGAGGAATAGACCACAAGCCAAGGAATGTGGATGGTCTCTAGAAGCTGGAAAAGGCTATGACACAGAACCTCCAGGAAGGAACACAGCCGTGCTGAAACCTTGATCTTAGCCCAGTGAAACCCAGGTCAGACTTCTGTCTTACAGTACTGGTAAGATACAAACTTGGGTTATTTAAGCCACTTTGTTGAGGGTAATTTGTTACAGCGGCTACCTCCCAAGCTCTCCTCTAACCCCCAAAGCCAGGCTCCATGTGCTCTAGGTCCTCAGCGAATATAGTCCTTACCAGTATTTAACTCTAATATACTATTTGGGAACCAGGTCTATACATTCCAGGCCTTCCCTTATTTCCTTCAGGAGCTCTATGAATGGGCCTCAAGATTGATCTGAGAGCCTCAACTCTGCCTCTGCTCACTTTCTGCTGGGGGGAAGGGCAGTGTTAAGTGAAATGACCAAAAAGCTGGAAGAGGTAAGGCAGCAGGAGGATGTAGGAAAGAAGAGGGTACAGGGGTTGACAGAGGAGAAGAGAGAAGGAAAGGAAAGAGGGGGACAACGAGGTCAGGGAAGAGAAAGAAGAAAAGGGAGACGGAGGAAGACCCAGAAGGCTAATGTGGGAGAGAAGAGGGAAAGAGAGGAGAAAGAAGAGGGAGCTCATTCTCTGCTTCCCCATCTCCCACCTGACCACACTCTCCACCCTGCTTCCTGAGTGCAGCCCACCCTCAGCATCCAGCACTAGTGTCTCCTCCCTGCCGGGGTTTCCATGCTGGCTGCCCTTTAGATTACCTGCAGAAACTCTTCATACAACTGGCCAGGTCTCACCCCCAGAGATTCTGGTTAATCGGCCTGAATGTGATCTGTGCACTGGGACTTTTCTGACCTTCAGGTGACTGGAATGGGCAGCCAGAGTGAGAACCACTGACACAGAGCCCTCTCTGACCTGCCCAGCTCAGCCAGAAAGGGCCCTGCCTTCAAACTCGGCGCCTTTGTTTCTGTCCCACTCTTTGGCACCATCTCCTAAAGCTGGAGAGGCTGCCTTGAGATGATGTAAGGACCCAGCCCCTGGAGCCAAACTGCTGGGATTCTGCCTTGGCTCCACACTTCATAGCTGAGCAATGCTGGGGAAGTCACTTAACCTTTCTGTGCCTGTCTCTCCATCTGCAGAACAGGAATGAAAGTAGCAATAGTATTGTGTTGTTTTGTGAAGACTAAATGAGTTAATATTTTTGAAGCACTCAGAAGAGTGCCTGCCACAACAAATGTACAAAAATAAGCATTTGTTAAATAAAATAAAATCAGCTTGCATCACTTGTTTCTGGTACTCTACCTTGCCATACAGTTTAACCTTTCATGTGTACAATTCCTTGCCGCCCCACAGTTAACAGCTGAGCTCTCCTATAATTCCCACCTCCCCAAAGCCATTGTGCTCTGCACGATGGACACTCAATAAAGTCTGTTAAAAACAATACAAAATCAGAAAACACTTTTAAAAACATATAACCTGTTCCTTAGAACCAATAAATGGCTATGAGTTAAGAATGTTTTAAAGAGCAGCCACTTAAACGACTCTCACTTACCTCTGGCGCCGCTCCCTGACTAGCAAGACCCACAGAAAAGGGGCACAAGACACGTACGTGTGTTTGAAGCGGGAGTAGAGAAGTAAAAGGAAGTTTGTGATGAAGGGAGGGATCCTGAAGTGGGTACTGAAGCTGGGGCAATTCTGATTCGCTAGCTGAGGTTCAGAAGGGTCATAAATTAGACAAAGAAGGGTGGAGGTGGTGGAAAAATATCCAGGTAAGGGGAATGAAAGGCCACAGAAAGCAAACTTCACTAATTCCTAATTGTGCTTAAGGCTGGCCGCGTCTGGACTCCCATTTGGATGACTGGTTTACATACACACTCATACGTTTTTCACTCTGAAAGTTAATGCTCCATATGTGTTTTATTTACTTTCATGTCTTTTTTATCTTTACTAGTTGGCCAATTCTTTTTCTTCCCATTACATCAGAAGACCCTCGTTGCAATAAGCTACTCAGCTTGGGGACGGTGGATTAACTCTGAAAAAGACATTTGAGAAAAAATGTAAAGCTTCGTATTAGGGTACAACAACATTTACAAGGCACAAATTGGGTGGCCACAAGATTTCTCTCAAAGGTATGAAAAAATGTCTGTGCTCTACTTTCAAAGAAACCAAATAAGACATGGTCCCTGAATCACTGTCTGAATGCAAACAGCATTTGGCTTTGATCTGAGTTGTTGAAAACTATGACCAATTTATCCTGCGATGCCAAACCATTAGAGAATATTTTTAAGTCTGGATTTCCATATCAGGATTCAGCTACACACTTTTTCTCTTTATTTCACATTACATAGGGCCAGCCCAAAATAGTACTTCCAACAGTGTATGTAGTTGGGATGATGATTTCAATTTCAAGTTACAGACAAAGAGAAGAAAAACTCTTTTCCGATAGACATATTCCTTTGGCCTGAGAAAAAATATAAAAACATAATTAAACACTAAATAAGATTATTTGATATAAACCCTCTTTCTACTATATTAATAATGACCTCATAGGCAGGCTCAGCTGGTTTCCAAGTGATAAGGAAAGTATCAGAAACACATTTTTCTAGTGTATGTGTCCCAAAGAATCCGCCCTGGACCATGGCTGCTACCAGCCTTCCTCCTGCCCACTGCCTGGTCCAAGAAAAGTCACTGGTGATTTTCTGAATTTTGTTTGCAAATTTAACCCCCAAATATGCCCATATGGGTGAGGGGAAACAGATCCAACCCCACGGGGAAGCACATCAGCATCTTCCAAGCATGTGAAACATACCAAGAACCTCCTGTAATGAGTCAATAACCCAGGACTACCCGCCTCTGTGTCTGGGTGAAATTTTTTTTCGAATGCCAAGAGGTTTTGGTCAGCACTTAGAGCCTCCAGAGCACTTTCCACTCTGCCAATACAACTCTGAAAGCAGAATAAGTTGAGGTGGTGATATTGATGTTTTATACAACTTCTCTATGTTTTAGGTTACCCAAATCACCTGAAGAGAGGTCCTTGTCTAAAATCAGGTTGGTCCTAGAGATTTGGACTCAGCTTCTAAGGATGGAAACCACAATAGTATCACATCTTAAAGCTGAAAGTATCCTTACAGGAGTTCTGAATTTCAAGGGGTCTGCGGATAGAAGAAATTACCTTCTATAATCCCATGTCTTATTATTTTAGGTACCTCATTCTGAGCAGAGGTCCCTAAGCTTCATCAGCCCTCTGCCCACTCCCTCCACGCCAAATTCACTGTGAGCCTAACTACCATACCCGCATCACAGGCCACTCCCATATCTGTCCTGATGGCCCCTCTCCCTCCTCCCCAACACCGAGCCTTGCGGCCCTCACCCTCCTGCATCCAGCCTTATCAAACATCTTTGCTCTTTTGACTTTCTACCCTGCTTTCTATGATACTATAATGCCCTACATTTGGTTTCTTTGGGGGTTTTTTCCCATAATCTGCACATTTCCTTTTTCAGCAATGGCTGTCTGACAGGGCATCAGGGAAGGTAGCTAGATCAAGGAATTTTGTTCTATGATGTTTTAATGTTTAGAGTGAGACTGCTGTGATTTAATAGTCAGAAAATAGAAACTATATTGTTTTAAGTTCTGTACTTCTGTTCTTCTTACTAAATTCTCCTTGTTCTCTTTCTTACTCCTCTCCTCCTTTGGCCACCTTAATGTGCTGTTCGTACAATCCTCTTTGCCTCCTTCTCATCTGAACAAGATGCCTAGATGTTCCTGCACATTTTCTGTTTTTCTCTGTTAGAACTTTGCTCTCACTCCAACATGTGAGTGAAAGTTAAGGAGGCTTTGGAGCTGCATAGGCCTGGGTTTGAATCCTTACTCTGCTACCTGTACATCCTCAGCAATCATTTCGTTAGTTTACTCATCAACAGAAATAACCAATAATTCCTATGTGCTTACCAGGCCAGGCACTTTACATATATTAACTCATTTGATCCGCACAACAACCCTAAAAGGTAGGTAAGGTTATCCTCATTTTACACACTGAGGTACAGAAAGATTAAATTTCTTGCCCAGGCTATGCAACTAGTCAGTAGCCCCTCTACTTATTCTAGTCTTCTGGCTTCTGAACTCTAAAAACTCTAAAATGAAAGCCACACACCACATAGCAGTACTCTTCTGTTGATTAGAGATAACATCAGGGGTGGGGGATGCCTGGCACAGAGCTATGATTATCATATTTCTCTAAAGATCATTACCCTGAGCTTCAGCCATACAAGTCCAATAATTCCAGCCAAGCGTGTCTGCCTACAGAATCCATAGGAATTCCAGCTTGGAGAAGTCAGCAACTGAACTGTCTTCCCTCATAAGTGATTGTTACTCTCTCACTTGGCCATTCTGCTCACTGTACCACATACCGCCTTCTCTATCCTTTCTCACCCTCCCCATCCTGCTTTCCTGATGTTTCTGGCAGTTTGTGAACAATCCTCATGGTTCAGTGTCCCTTGTCCCACTCAACTTGACGTCCTCAGTCTCTCGGCCAGACCATTTCTCTGACTTCCTCCCCGGTCTTCCTGCCTCCAGCCTGTGCCACGTGTGTATTGGGGGGGAGGGCATCTGTGTGAACATTCCTTTCCATCTTTACCTGATCTGTAAGGTCTAACATGAGCTTGGGACTCAATATTTGCTAAAAATATGAATATATAAATGGGAAAAACTAAAGCCCAGAAAGGGTAACTGATACACTTTGCAAATCAGTTAGCCAGGAAGCGGCATTAGATAATAGTTAATGCAGTGAGCCAGACCGCCTGAGTTTAAGCCAGCTTTCTACCAATGATTAGCTAGAATGACCTTATGCAAGTAACTTAGTGAGGTCTACCTCAATTTTCTCAGCAGTAAAATGGTGGTAATAACACTTCTCCATAGAACAGTCATGAGGACTAAGTGAATTAATAAGTATAAAACATTTGGAACGGTGCTTGACACATTGTAAGCATTCACCTATTAGCTGCTGTTGTTAGTAGTGTTGTAAATGCCAGAGTCAGAATTAGAATTGAAGGCCTTTGACTCCTAGTCCAGTGCTCTTCATGCTGTTTCTTCAGTATTCCTGTTCTTGGTTCAAACCCCCACTCCATGCAAAAAAGATGCACGCATATGCACCTGTACACACACACACATGTTCAGGACAACAGGTAAATGCTGCTTTTACATTTAAGCTAGTCCAGGACTTTGATGGAGCTACATGGTCTTCAGTCAAAAAAAGAAAAGAAAAAGTAGGGGGTCCTCTGTCAACCACAGTGCGGGATATCTCCTTAAATCTAAGAAAGACACAAGCCCTGACATCTACATAACTTCTCTAGCTCCAGGATAATTCCACTAGCAATTTCTGAGATAACATAATTAGAGGGTCAGAATGTCACACGGATAAGAGTGTCGATTCTGGAGCCAGGCAGAACTGGACTCAGATCTTAGCCCTGTCACTCACGGGCTCTGGGACATTGGACAAGTTCCTTAACCTCCATCCCTGAGCCTGTGCTAATCCTGCTTCACTGGGCTGTAGAGAGCATCCATGAAAGGATTTGCGGAAGGCTTTTAGCCCAGAGCCTGGTACTCAGTAAGCACTGGCTATCATGCTAAGCCTTTGAACTAAGCAGCACTCCCTTCCTCTCATTCTAGTTTAGGTATAACGCTCTTGAGGGTGCATCTTTTTTTTTTAATCTTCATCCACAGGACTTTTTTTTTTTTTTTTTTTTTTTTTTGCTTTTAGGGAACGAGGAAGGGAGAGAAAGAAAAAGAAACATCAATGCAAGAGAGAAACATCGGTTGGCTACCTCCTGTACACACCCAAACTGGGGATCGAACGAAAAACCCTAGGAATACGCCTTGACAGGGAATCAAACCTGCAAACTTTTGGTTCCAGGATGACATTCCAACCAAATGAACCACAGTGGCAAGGCAAGAGTGTATATTAATGGAGGGCTAAGGTTAATGTGACTTTGTTTATCAGGATCTAGAGGGCTGGAATTCCCCAGGGATTAAGTGCTGCTGAGGATGGACATGGGAAGCGCCCAAAAGTCAATTTGCCGAGATGCAGCTTGTGAAGTCCATCTCAGGCTGCCGAAGGAGCACTTCCTTCTCATTCCTCACGGTCCTCCCATGCTCTCCCATTCCTTTGTGCACCGCCTCAATGAAAGTGTCTTTTTTTTACGATACCACCTCACCAAAGAACTGAAAGAAATTAACTTTAGGTGTCAGTTGATTTAGGAAGTGGCCTTTCTCACACCTACTATCATGTGTCCCAGATGCACTTTCTGGTAGAGAGGAAACAAATCCCATCCATCCATCTTATCAACCTCTACTGGGCTTTTCAAATTGACGGGACAGGGGTTGAGAAGACAGGTGATCATGACCCTCTCCTCCATCAGGAGCTCCGAGTAAATGGTTAACGGGGAGACAATGGCGCCCTTTCAATCAGTCAGTGTCTCCTGACTTCAGGTAACATTCTAAAACTCTACTGTATGTGTAGCAATGCTTTTTAATGTAAACTTTCCACTTACTATTGTTTTAAAGAATGTCTTATCTTTAAATAAAAATGGACATCTATTTTTAAAACCTTTAAACAGATCAAAGCCCTCTAAAACAGAATGAAGTCCTCAACTTCGCCCTCTGCCTCCTCCACCCCTGAACAACACAGCTGTCTTTGCATCCATGTGATGGAACCATAACTTTGTGTGATAGTGTTCAGTCAGATATTACTTCTATCATTTCTGCACCAAGGCTGCTGATATTTTTCCTCAAGTGAGAACTCACTTTCTGAGAGATTCTTATAGAGTACACACATTTGGAACACCTCACTTTGTGTGCCTATGTCCTTATGAATTTCCCCGGGAAGTAGGGTGGGTGCTGGCACAGAACTTCCTGTGCCTCCTGGGCCAGCCTCCTCCGGACAACCCTTGCTCCCAGCCCAAACAGCACAAATAAAGTGTGACTATGTCTAGTCAGTAGGTGGCACCCTTTCCCCAGTGTTGGCTCCTATCCTAGCTCAGCGGGACCTGGACCTTCCCCTCAGTCTGGGCTTCCAGAATGCAGGGCTTTCAGATCAGAAGTCTCATGTTACTTCCTAGGATGCTGTCTGTTGTCCCCAAACATTGTGTTACCCTTACACCCGGAAAGGAATCAAACAAGCATTACACATTGCATTTTTTTTAAAAATATATCAATACAGTCTTATCTAGAATGATGAACACAATGGAAAAATTTTTTGAAAAACCATTCCCCTTTACAAAGCATACACTATACCTCCATCTCTCTTCCCCAATGTCAATGTCATTCCATTCCCACCCCCCCAAAAAATACTTCCCTACCTTTTTCTGGGTTTGGAAGAGAGTAGGAATCCTACACATACTAAAGAAAAATCATTAGGCATAACCAATAAAAGGTATTTTTTAAAAAAAGAAAGAAAAATCATTAAATTCATCTATCCTTGCAAATCCAATGATTGCTCCTGTGATAGTCAGTGTAACTTTATCAGAGGTTCTCCCAGCAAGTCCCACACTTATATTTCTTACTTTTAAAATTGATGTTAATTTTCTGTGGATCTTTAACTAAGTTGACTGTATTACAGGTCACCGATATTTTAGCAGTTCCTACCACTTGTCCAGGGACAGATGGCATCTTCAAGGAGCTTAATCTAGGTGAAAGATTAAGACACTCGAGCCGGGCACTCAATTTCAGGAACCAAATAGAAGGTCCACGCCACAAGCTTCACCATAAGTACCAGAAGGGGGAGCTCACTGAGGCCCAGTTGGTCAGGGAGGTTTGACAGAGGAAACTAGACTGAAATAGAATCTTAAGGCACGGCTGAGTTTGCAACCGTTCTAGGAGAAGAGGGACAGTCCTTTGAGGGGAGAAGTACGGGAAGGGTAGTTAAGAAGCCTGGAAGACCAGACAATGGAGAGATCTCGTCAGTAAAGGCGCTGTGAGTGCAAACATAAAGGCAGCACTGAACAAAGAGAGGTCAAGGATAAGGAGTAAAACCACTTTGCGGTGAAGAAAGTCTGCAAAACCAGGACAAGATTATGGATGCCATTTCTTAAATGGTGAACCAGGCATTACAAGAACAACGAGCTCCCTGTGACCCAGCCCACTCTCGCCAAACAAAACTGGGCACAGCCTTTCTTTGGCCATAGTAGCTGCTCCATAGAATCTTCTGGACAGCCGTAGAAAGTTCTGATGCCTGCCCTAGAGATTCTGATTTAACGGATGAGAGGGGCAGCCCCCACTTCCATCTCCCCAAGCCATTCCATGTGCAGCCACCTTTGAGAACCACTGCTTTAAAGGCACTTGTAATTTGGTATATGTTTAGGAAGCAGGCATCTTTTCAGAATATCAATCTAAGAAGGACACAAAATTCCTATAAGATAACGAGGACCAAAAATGAAAATGAAACAACGCCAGTGTGAATATAAAACTTTTAGGTTATCTGTTTCTGAGGATTATTCATGCTTTTATATAATATCTGTGTTCATCAATCATAGATTCTAAATGCATCTTTTTAAAAATCAGAAGGCATTAGTTGAGCTCTACTATGTCGAACATTCAAAAAGCTCTGGTTTCATCTATTATTCATTTTGTCTGGGACCTAAGGAGTTCAAACCACTATGAATGAAGTAGTACATGTAAAGAAGTACTTCGTAAACTGTAAACTGCCGAGCAGATGGAAGTTATTAACAACAAACTCTATTTCAGCCTCACTCAAAGAAAGGGAATTGTTCTATGTATGATTTATGATAAATAATATTAGTGTAGAACTTCTACATGGTGAAATCTCCGCAGATATGCTTAGGGAGGGAAACCCTGACATGCTTGTAATGTGTGAAAATTAACTAGAAAAACTATAGAAATTGAGGAATGTCAAAATAAATGATCTCAACAGCTGGGAAAGGAGGGAAGGAAGGAGGCACACTCTCTTGCTTTAAATGAGCAAATACATCGATGTTGTTAGGAGGCTGGTGCTCACTGCGGGAGAAGAGAGACGGCAGGATAGGCCCTCTGGTGTCTGACTGAATTCAGAAATATCAGCACGAACCATGAATTTTTAAAAATAGATGCCTCCTAGTTCTGTCCACTGAAAGCATCTAGAATGAAGGACATTTCAGTAGTAATGAGTATACTTGGTACCCAGATTTTAGTTTCTAAATATATTCACCTCTAAAAGGAAGCAGGTGTCCTTTGAAAAATGGCTGATTCCAGGGCTAGAGAAGGGAAAGTACGAAGTGAACCATAAGTCTCCTGTGGCAGAAAGCAAATACTCAAAAATTGATGACAACATGCCAAAGAATGTAGAAGCCAGCTTGAAAAAGCTCCCACTGGCCAATTAGAAAACACTGGATACAAGAAAAATCCAGGTGTCCATCAGGATACAAAAAGATACAACAGGAAATAAATAAGGAAGAGAAAGGTGTTCTTTACCGTGGAATGTTAATAAATGAAGAAACGTTAGTTTTCAAAAATCACAAATTTGCCATTTCCATAGTAATAATATATTCATATGGGAATTTTCAATGAGTGCTAATGCTAAAATTATCGGGTTAAAGTTTGTTGGTAAATACGATATTTGCAAGTCTTAAACTATCTCCCCATAGATTACTTGCTAATTACAAAGGGGCTAAATTCCTGTGAGCAGGGACATCTGGCAGACACAAGTCTCCCTGAATGATCAAAGTGACATCATGTACCTCCTGATGTGATACACGGAGGACACAGTAATATTACATAGTATTCCTGCCCCTCTGGCAAATGCATCACCTGAATCTAATCATGAGAAAACAATCAGGCAAACTCAAACTGAGGGCCATTCTATAAAACAGCTGACCTTCACTCTTCAAAAATGTCACCGTCATGAGAGACAATGAGGAACTGTTCCGGATGGAAGGAGACTAAATATACATGACAACCAAATGCAATGGGTGATCCAGCCTGGATTCTGGGTCAGAAAAAATTGCAAAATTGAATATTAACTGTATGTTAGCTAATGGTTTTGTATCAATCCTGCATTCGATCACTGCACTGTGGTCATTTAAGAGACTGCCATTGTACTTCGGGGACACATGTGGCAGTATTAGAGATCATGAAGTCTGCAGCTTTCTCTGGAATGGCTCAGATGCGGGGGACAGGGGCTGAGATGGGGGTAAAAGAATTCAAATGTGGAGAAATGCTTACAAATGGTGAATCTGGGTGAAGGTATATGGGAATTTGTTATTCAATTCGTGCAACTTTTCTGAGAGTATTAAATTTTCAAAATGAAAATTTTATAAATTAAAAAATAATGTCCTAAAATTGAGTATATAGTACATTTTGGTAAAATTCAAGCACAAGTATCTCTTACTAGTGCTATGCTATCAGAAAATTTCTATCTCAATAATTGCATTGAAAATGTACTTGACCAATAATATGAGTAAATTAATAGTAATGAATGATTTAGGACCAAAATTCTCATCTAGCTACCCATGCATGGGTCACAGATCAGTTTCATTTGGCCCACAGGACTGTGCCTTACAGTAAGTTTTTTTAAAAATGTTAAATTAGTTGCTTAAAAAGTAAACATAATTATGATGATTATTTTGCTCCTCTGGAAACATCAAGAGCCCTCAACCCTTGGCCTCCCAATAGTTAGGCCAAGTTGCAGCCACCACCCACCCTTTGATGGGGCATGTTCTCTACAGGTCACCAAAGTCCCCTCCATTCTGAATGTCTCCCTGACCCAACCTGCTTCACTCACTCCAGTGACCCTCCTGGCCCCAGAAAGAATTTGACTTTGTGAGCTCTCATTAAGACAACGAAGAGAAAAGTGAGATCACCATCTCTAGAAAGGAGTTGAGAAAAAGGTGAAAGCTGGAAGAGCATCTCAAATTCAGTATGCCTAAAACTGAATTATTGGATTTCTCCTTCCTGCTCCATCCCCACTTTATTGATAAGAAAAAAAATCTAGTAATTATCCTTGATGCCTTCCTCTCCATCAACATATATCAAATCTATTTCTAAATTTTATAGATTTTACTTCCTAAACATTCTCAAATCTGTCCATTTAGTTCTATTTCCAACATTAAAGTCACCATCATCACCAGCACCACCAACACCACAACTACTACTACCATTACCATCATCAACACTAACACCACCATTACAACCATCATCACCATCACTAACAACCTCCACCATCACCAGCATCACTATCACCACTACCATTGTAACCTCTACCCTACTCTAAGCTTCCCCTCCCTTACGTCTAGACAAAGCTTTCTCAATGGTTCATCCATGTTAATTCTGGCCTCTCTTCACGTCTCACTACATGGGAAGAAAAGTGACTTTTTTCTAAATACAAATTCTGAAGACTGTCTCCTGCTTAAAAACCCTTCAATGGTTCCCACAGCTAAAGGGATAAAGAGAAAACTGTTTGGAAAGGCCTGCAAGGCTTGGCCTGGTTCAGAGCTCAGCCATCTGCACCCTCATTTCTTGTCTTTCCCTCTCTGCTCTTCTCCAGCCATCCTTATATTCTTTAAGTCCAATACTCAGCATAGTCCCTTTAAAAAACCCTCAAATGCCCAGAATTGGATTAATCATAATCTTTGGTTTATCACACCATTAAAATTGGCTTATGCATGGCCCTCTTTATTCATGTATTTAAAATGATAAAATGAATTTTTTAGAACTCCCAGTCCATCTCAGTTACCTTGAACATTACCAATAATTTGCATGTCCTTTTGTGAATCTCCTATCCTTCCCCCATCACTCCTCTGAATTTCCACTTTGTCTAATTTAAAATTTATTTTTTCATTGCCTTTTTTGTTTTATCGCATATATTTTTATATCTAAGCAATGCATTGATTAGCTTTTCTTTTAAGTTTCAGTCTATATACAGCATGATAAAAAAGTATCATGCTGCGTATAGACTCTAGAAATTGCCTTTTTTCACCCATTATTATGTTACCAAAAGTCATTCATGTAGTTGTGAGTAGCAGAGATTCACTCATTTTTATTGCTATGTCATACTCCTTCATGTGAATGTTGTCCTCTTAGCAAATGTGCAATGCTCTTTGCATTCTTGGCCTCGTTAACTCTCTCTTACCCTTCAGATCTCAGCTCAGGTCTCACCTTGTCAGATGTTTCCTGACTTCCATAACCCACTCAGACCCCCTTGTTTTTTTTACAGACCTTAAAGCACATTGTATGTCTCCTTTGTTGCCATTACCACAGTATAAATTTCATATAATTTTTCAGTCTATATGTCATTTATTCTGCCTTAATCTTGATTACTTCCTTCCTTCTACTCGCTCTGGGCTTTGTTTATTGTTGTTCCTCTAGTTCTTTTAAGTGTAGGGTTAGGTTGTTTTTTTGAGATTTTTCTATCTTCTTTGGGTAGGCCTGTATTGCTATGAACTTCTCTCTCAGGGCTGCCTTCATTGTGTTCCCTAGTTTTTGAGTTGTTATGTGTTCATTTTCATTTGTTTACAGAAACTTTTTGATTTCTTCCTTGATCTCATTGTTAACCCATTCATTATCTAATAACATGTTATTCAGCCTCTACATATTTGAATGTTTTTTTTTTCCCTTGAGGTTGGTTTCTAGTTTCAAGCCATTGTGATCCAAGAAGATGCTTGATAAGATTTCATTTTCTTGAATTTGTTAAGGCTTGTTTTGTGTCCTACCATGTGGTCTGTCTTTGGGAATGATCCATGTGTATTTGAGAAGAACATGTATTTTGCTTCTTTTGGGTGAAAGTTCTATAAATATCAATTAAGTTCATTTGATCTAGAGTGTCGTTCAATTCTGCAATATTTTTGTTGACTTTTTGTTTGGAAGATCTATCCATTGTTGACAGTGGGCTGTTAAAATCCCCTACAATGACTGTACTGCTGTCTATCTTTCTTAAAGTCTCCAATATTTTCTTTTTAGGTGCATCTATGTTGGGTGCATATATGTTTAAAAGAGCTATATCCTCTTGTTGGACTACTCTCTTAAGTATTATGTAGAGATCTTCTTTGTCTCTTATTATGGGCTTTACTTTGAAATCTATTTTGTCTGATATAAGTATTGCTACCCCAGTTTTTTTTTATGTCCATTTGCAAGGAATATTTTTTTCCATCCCTTCACTTTCAGCCTATGTATATCTTCTGTTCTGGGTCTCTTGCAGACACTGCAGGAGCTGGTTCTTTGAAAAGATAAACAAAATTGACAAACCATTAACCAGCCTCATCAAGAAAAAAGGAGAGAGAACCCAAATAAATAAAATCAGAAATGAAGAGGAGAAATTACAACTGACACCACAGAAATACAAAGGAGTGTAGAAATTACTACGAACAACTATGTGCTAAGAAATTGGACAACCTGGGTGAAATGGATAAATTTCTAGAAACATACAATCTTCCAAAACTGAAACAGGAAGAAGTAGAAAACCTGAATGGGCTGATAACAACTACCAAAATTGAAGTAATAATAAAAAAACTACCAATACACAAAAGCCCTGGACTACATGGCTTCACAGGTGAATTTTACCAAACATTAAAAGAAGAACTAACACCTACCCTTCTCAAACTAATCCAAAAAATTCAAGAGGAAGAAAGACTCCCAAACTCTTTTTATGAGGCCATTATCATCCTAATCCCAAAACCAGGTAAAGACACCACAAACAAAGAAAATTACAGGCCAACATCTCTGAGGAACATAGATGCTGAAATCCTCAAGAAAATATTGGCAAACCGGATCCAACAATACATCTAAAGATCATGCACCATGATCAAGTGGGATTTATTCCAGAGATGCAAGGATGGTACTGTATTCACAAATCAATAAATGTGATACATCACATAAACAAATCGAAAGACAAAAATCACATGATCATATCAATAGATGCAGAAAAATCATTTGATAAAATCCAGCACCTATTTATGATAAAAAAAACACTCAGCAACATGGAAGTAGAGGGAACATATCTCAACATAATAAAGGTCATATATACAAAAAACCCACAGCCAATATCATAATATGCAAAAACTGAAAGTGTTTCCCTTAAGATCAGGCTCAAGACAAGGGTGTTCACTTTCACCACTTTTACTCAACATAGTACTAGAAGTCCTAGACACCGTGGTTGGACAAGAAGAAGAAATAAAAGGCATCCAAACTGGGAAGGAGGAAACAAAACTGTTATCATTTGAAGACGACATGATAGTGTACATAGAAAACCCTGTAGGCTCCACAAAAAACTACTTGACCTAATAAGTGAATTCCGCAAAGTAGCAGAATACAAAGACAACATTCAGAAATTGATGGCATTTTTGTACAGCAACAATGAACTATCAGAAAGAGAAACTAAGAAAACAATCCCAGTTACTACAGCAAAAAAATAAAATAAAATAAAGTACCTAGGAATAAATTTAACCAAGGAGGTAAAAGACCTGTATATGGAAAACCATAGAACACTATAAAAGAAGTTAAGAAAAATACAAATAAATGGAAGCATATACGCTGTTCACAGATTGGAAGAATTAACATCATTAAAATATCCATACTACGCAAACAATCTATAGATTCACACATTCCTATTAAAATACCAATGGCATATTTCACAGATCTAGAATAAATACTTCAAAAATATATATGGAACCAAAAAAAGTCCCAGATAGCCACAGCAGTCTTGAGAAAGAAAAACATAGTTAGAGGGATCACAATACCTGCTATCAAACTATACTACAAGGCCACGTATTCAAAACAGTCTGGTACTGGCACAAGAACAGACACAGAGATTAATGGAAATGAATAGAAAGCCCAGAAATAAATCCACATCTCTATGATCAATTAATATTTGATAAAGGGGACAAAAGCATACAATGGAGTAAAAATAGCCTCTTCGATAAATGGTGTTGGGAGAACTGGACAGCTACATGCAAAAAAAATGAAACCAGACCACCAACTTATACCATACACCAGAATAAACTCAAAATGAATAAAACACTTAAAGATAAGTCATGATACCATAAAAATCCTAGCAGAAAACATAGGCAGTAAATTTTCAGATATGCCACATAGCAATATTTTTGCCAATATATCTTCTAGGCAAGGGAAATAAAGGAAAGAATAAACAAATGGGACTATATCAAATTTAAAAAGCTTCTGAACAGCTAAACAAACCATCATCAAAATGAAAAGGGAACCCACTCTATGAGAGAACATATTTGCCAATGATACATCAGACAAGGGTTTCATCTCCAAAATGTATAAAGAACTAATACAACTCAACACCAGGAAGACAAACAATCAAATTAAAAAATGGGCACAGGCCCTGAATGCATGCTTCCCCAAAGAGGACATATAGATAGCCTCACATGAAAATGCTCGGCATCACTAGCCATCTGAGAGATGCAAATGAAAACCACAGTGAGATATCTCCTCACACCTGTTAGAATGGTCATCATTAATAAATCAATAATAACAAGTACTGGTGAGGATGTGGAATAAAGGCAACCCTAGTGTACTGTTGGCGAGAATGCAGACTGGCATGTACACAATGGAAAACAGTATAGAATTTCCTCAAAAAATTAAAAATGGAACTGCCTTTTGACCCAGTGGTTCCACACTGGGAATATACCCTAAGAATCCCAAAACATCAATTCAAAAGAACTTATGCACCCCAATGTTCACAGCAGTACTATTTACAATAGCCAAGTGCTGGAAACAGCCTAAGTACCCATCAGTAGATGAATGGATTAAAAAACTGTGGTACATTTCTACAATGGAATGCTATGCAGCAGGAAAAAACAAATTCCTACCCTTTGTGTCAGCATGAATGGAATTGGAGTCGATTATGTTAAGTGAAATAAGCCAGTCAGTGAAAGACAAAAACCGTATGATCTCACTTATTCGAGGAATCTAATGAACAAAATAAACAAACAAGCAAAACAGAATCAGAGACATGGAAACAGGGAACAGACTGACAGCTGCCAGAGGAAAGCGGGGAGGGAGGAAACCGTGGAAAGAAGGGAAAGGGGCTAGCCAAAGAACATGTATGAATGACCCACGGACACGGACAAAAGTGTGGGGATGGATTGTGGGAGTGGGGGTGGGCTGGACGGAGGAGGGCAAAGGGGAAAAATTGGAACAACTATAATAGAATAAACAAGAATTTTAAAAAAGAAATTTCATATTATGACTGGATTTCAATTTGTCCCCCCATCTACTTGTCTGTAAGCTCCTCAAGAGCAGGCTTGCATTTGACTGCAATTAAATGCCCAGCTCCTAGCACATCATATGACTCAATAAAAGCTCTTGCTCATCATGGACACAGACAAGAGTGTGGTGATTGCTGGGGCGGGGGGAGGGGAAGAAGGTGGGAGAAGCTGCCGGGGATACAGGGGGTAAATGGTGACGGGCAGAGACTTGACTTGGGGTGGTGAACACACAACACTGAGTACAGATGATGTGTTATGGAACTGTACACATGAAACCTGTTTAATTTTGTTAACCAGTTCATCCCAATAAATTCAATAAAAGGGGGAATAAAAAGCTACTGCTTGGATGAATGATCATGAAAACAAGTATCTGTCTCTACTAAACAGTACATCTGACTAAACATGTTCAGAGACAAGTGACTGTAAAACCAATTTCTTCCTAACTTAACTTTCATGTATTTTTAATGCCATTATCATTTTTTCATTGTCATCTGGGCTTAAAAATTTTGACATTAGGTTTGGTTTTTGTCTGTCCCCAATCCCTCATATTTGACTGTTAGCTCACATCGGTTCTTTCTACTCTGCAAGTTGTGCTTACTGCCGCGCACCATCCCAACCTGGTATGACTTCCACGTGCACTATTTATGATTCACTATTTATGAAACGATGCCTGTTAATTTCCCAACGCCCTACCTTTGCTTATGCTGTTCCCTGCTCCCAGCGAGTACTTTGTTCCTGAGTATTTAGATCCTACCCAATGCACACTTCACACACCACACCCCCTCCAAGATACTTCCCTGATTTCCCAGACAGAACAATCTCTTCTTTCTTTAGGACCTTATCACGCATTCCCTTTCACAGTGCTTTATCGTACACAATCAAAAGTCCTTCTTGGTGTACTGGAGCAAACATGGACTTTGTATTCAGACCCAAATTCAAATCCCGTCTACCACTACCTATTAGATGCCCTTTATAAATTACCTATGTAGAAGTAATCATATCTAACTCTTGGAAATGTTGGTCCCATTAAATTAAACAGATAAACACCTGGAAAATGCTAGATAGGAATCCCCTTTCTACTTCCTGCATGTTTTCCTGGTGTAACACTTTTGGTTCACCCCCCATCCACCTCTTATTCATGTTTCCCTTAAAAAGAAAAGGAGTGTTTTTAACAGATTAGTGAATTTAGGGGAAGAAAGTGAACATCCTAGCTTAACCTCTCCTCCTCCTCATTTTCCTCCTCCTTGTTCTTCTTCAACTTCTCCCCTTCCCCCTCCCCTTCCTCTTCCTTCTTCTCTCCCTCTTTCCTCTCCACCCCCACCCACCAACCCTCCTCTGCCCTCTCCACCCTTTGCCCATTCTCATCGGCCTGTCTGCAGAATTCAGACACTCTGTTCTGCCCCTCTATGCCTAGTGAAACAGGCTCTACATGGGGGTGGGGGTGAAGACTGTGACTGGGAGGTAAAGCTCTCTCACTGTGGACTGGGTTGTTGACAACCCTTTTGGCCATACCTCTCAAGCGGGTTCTTCCATCAGCTTATCAGTGTGAAAAGCTCACGGTTTAATCTCCATCTGCTTCCCTGTCTCATTTTTCAAATGGTACTGAGCTCTGGTGAGGAAGAAAGTTAGTTATTTATTGACTTCCTAAAACCACAACCATAAAGTAACATGACCCTCGTGTTTAAACAAACATACCAGACCTTTCACACCCAAATAAAGGACGCCCTTCAAAATGGTCCCCTGAGGAAGTGACACATCTGCTCCTCTACATTCCAGCAAGGCAAGTCTGGTTTGAAACCATCCGGATGTACAGTTAGAGCCTGTGGGTTTTATCTGAGTATTTTCATTGATCTCAAGTCACATCTGAGAAGGGCAGATTTGAGTTTTGAAAACAACGAAAAGTCATTTGAAACCAAGGCTAGTGAATAACTGGGCATTTTATATAAACAATGAGAAGGCATTTAAAAAATAATGAGGAGGGCGTGTGTGTGTGTGTGTGTGTGTGTGTGTGTGTGTGTGAGTGATAACTGGAAAAGCCTCCTAAAATGCCTGCACAACAGCCACATTTTCAAAACCATACACAGCTCCCAGGAGTGACACTGTGAAAAACAACACTTATCTGGCTACATCAGACAGGGTGTGTTTATTATTTAAGTCGCTTCTAAGACCCCCCACAGATACCTCACAAGATTTTTTGAGAACCAAATGAACTAAAATAGGTGAAAAAGCTCTTTGTTAAATAGAAGGGACAATACAGTTGTATTATGGTAATTATTATTATGATTAATATTCTTCCTTGGTAGTTTCAAGCCTTTCCCCTCATTTCACACATATATTTGGCAGCAGATTTGGATTCTAAAATATCTTTTCATAAAGAGACTGAGGTCAATCTGAACACATATTCCAGAATTCAAATAAATTGCTAATAAAAATGCAAGGAAGCAGAAAGCCTGCCAATGACTTAGTAAGCACCATTTTCTGTAAATCACTTCATTTGCTTTTGCCCCATTTTCTGTAAGTCACTTGATTTGTTTTGGCTTTGGGTGATTTGTTTCAAGTTTCTAAAAAAAGGATTAACTTTGGTCATCATTTTCTCCTACCTTGCTTTTACAATCAAAAGATGTTCCCGTACAACCTCAAATAGCATCTTTTTGGAGCGAATGGCAGTTAACATCTAGTGAGAATTTACTATGTGCTGAGTAATATGTTAAATAGTTTAATTTAATCCTCAACAGCCTGATGCTGTAGGTACTATTGTTGTCCCCATTTTACAGAGGAGACCACAGAATCCCTCAGAAATAAGTAAGTTGCCCAGGCCTTGCAGCAGGTAAATCCTTAAGCTGAGATATGAATGCAACTGGTGTGACTGCAAAGCCCATATTGTTTAGCTCACTCTAAACTTTTAAATGAATAAATCTGGGTTTTCCAAACTGCAAGTCCAGTCACATCTTTTCTCTTTTACATTTTACTTTTGAGGCCAGCATAGGACCTATTCTAGGGCTGTTTGTGTGTTCTTGATGAGTGACAAGTTTCCCCTTGAAATCACTTTAGAAAGGAGAGGATCCCCTGATGTGGTGACTAGAACTCTGAAAAATGTGCTAGGGCAGTGGTCCCCAACATTTTGGCATCAGGGGCCAGTTTAATGCAAGTCAATTTTTCCGTGGACTGGGGTTCAGTAGGGGTATGGTGTTGGGATAATTCAATCGCATTACATTCACGCTCACCTCCTGCTGTTCCACTGGCTTCCTAACAGGCCTGGACCAGTACTGGTCCGTAGCCTGGAGGTTGGGGACCCCTGTGCTAGGGCATAATATTAGGCAAACATGGAAAAAGAAAGGTTTAAGGAACAACATAGTTTATCTTTAAACCTGCATATGCAATGGACTTTCAGAGACCACTGTGAATTTTTACTAAGCCCACATCCCTCAAGACCAGTCCCCACTGAGCCTTCTGGTTACTGTCATTTTCTGGTATCCATCCCTTTCCTGGAAATCACCTCCGGAACGAAGAACGCCTCTTCCACCTTCTCTAACCCTCACTGCACTGGAACCACACAGAGCGCACTTCATAGTTACTCTCACCTAGAAATCGCACTACAAGCTCCTTTATTTTTTTTAAATAAATACAGTGGGGTTTTTTTATTTTTTGACTATAAAAGTAATCCTATTTACCATTTAAAGCTTGAGAAATAAAAAAAAAGAAAAAGATGCCCTCTGTGTAATGGCTATGTGCATGTTATCTGTGTCCATAAAGCTTGAAGTAATGCCTTGAGTTGAGCACTTGGAGGTGCTCGATAAATGTAGATGATGAGTGAGTATTTAAAAGACCCTTGAGCGTTCATTGCCAATGGTCTCCATTTCTGTTATTCGTCCAGGGATCAGGACATTGCTCACTGGTCACAAACACTTAATGGGCATTTGGACAATACAGAACATGCAAACAGGTGCAACGAGGAGGGTCCTGACAGGTCTCACAGTTGGCCCTGGACACATGTCTGTGGAATCATACATAAGAAATAGAAGATTCTACAAAGCCTACTGTCTAGCTGGGGGCAGACTACATAGCACACATCTACCTCCTCACTAGAATGTGGTTCCCCCACCACATCTCCTACCGTGCCTGCTGAGAGTTAAGGCCAGCCCACATGCTTCTAGGAAGCCTCTGTGGTAGGCTGAATAAGTCCCACCCTCCCCCCCTGCCACACACACAATAGGTCCACAACCTAATCCCTGGAAAATGTTTTACCAAAAGGAGACATTTGGGGCAACACCAGGGAAAAACATTTTGATGTGGGAACTTCTCAGATGACTCAAATCATACCTGGAATCCTGTGGCCAGGTCTGATTTGCTGACCCTTACAAGGTAAGGAAAGGACTAGATTTCCTGTTGGCACTTAGACACTGAAGTGACCTCTTTATGAGGAAGGCTATATGCTAATCTAATAATTGGGGGGGGGGTTAAATTTGAATCTCAAGACAGGTACAACAAGTGAGACTTGGCAGTGTGATCTCATAGGTAAGTTCAGTCAAATTTGGGAAATGGGAATGAATTCTTTTACAGGTAAAGAAATTAAGTCAAGGGGACAATGAAAGACCTTATTCAGTGCCTAGCAGGTTCTAAATCTTCTGTTTCTCACCATAAAACTCCTAGAAGAAAACACAGGCAGTAAAATCTCTGACATTTCTCTCAGCAATATTTTTTCTGATATATCTCCTTAGGCAAGGGAAACAAAATTAAAAATAAACAAGTGGAAATACATCATACTACAAAGTTTTGCACTGCAAAATAAACCAAGACAACCTCCTGAATGGAAGAAGATATTTACACCAATGATACACCTGATAAGGGGTTAGTATCCAAAATTTATAAAGAACTCATACAACTCAACACCAAACAAACCCAAAAATCCAATTAAAAAGTGGTCAAAGGACTGGAATACATACTTCTCCCAAGAGGACATACAGATGGTCAATTGACATACGGAAAGATGCTCAATGTCACTAATTGTCAGGGAAATGAAAGTTAAAACCATAATGAAATACCACCTAACACCTGTCAGAAGGCTATCATCAATAAATCAACAAACAAGTGCTGGCAAGGATGTGAAGAAAAGGAACCCTTGTGCACTGTTGGTGGGAATGCAGATTGGTGTAGTCGCTATGGGAAACAGTATGGAGGGTCTTCAAAAAATTAAAAATGAAACTGCCTTATGGGTATATATTTGAAGAAACCAAAACACGAATTCGAGCCCTGGCCTGTATTGGCTCAGTTGATTGGGGAGTCATCTAGAACACCAAAGTTGCGGGTTTGATTCCCAGTCAGGCCACATCCCTAGGTTGCAGGTTCAGTCCCTGGTCAGGATATGTACAAAAGGCAACTGATTAATGTTTCTGTTCTTCTCTCTCTCCATCTATTCCCCCTTTCTAAAGGTCAATAAGCATGTCCTCATGTGAAGACTAAAAAGAAATCACTAATTTGAGAGAACATATGCAACCCTGCATTCACTGCCGCATCATTTGCAACAGCCAAGATATGAGAGCAATTTAAATGCCCATTAATAGACAAGCAGGTTAAAAAAAAAAAGTGGTAGTACATATAAACAATGGAATATTACTTGGCCATAAAAAAGAATTCAATCTTAACATTTGTGACAGTATGGATGGACCTAGAGTGTATTATAAAATAAGTCAGTCAGGGAGAGATAAATACCGTATGATTTCACTTATATGTGTAATCTAAAGAACAATATAAATGAAAAAACAAAACTGAAACAGACTCATAGATACAGAGAACAGACTGATTATTGCCAGAGGAGGGGGTGTTTGAGGAACTGGGTGAAAAGGTGAAGGGATTAAGGAGTACAAATTGGTAGTCACAAAACAGTCAAGGGGATGTAAAACAGGGAATGTAGTCAAAAGGGGATGTAAAACAGGGAATGTAGTCAATAGTATTGGACTGGGTTGGCCAAATAGTTTGCTTGGTTTTTTCCATAAGATGGCTGTAGTAGCACTTAGGTGTCTTGAACTTCATTCAAAACAATTTTGTTTGATTATATTGTGACAGTTGTCATATCACCAGGCATTTAAAGAAAAACATCAAAATTAGTAAATTTTTGAGTAGCCATTTTAACATTGAAGATGAAAGAAATATGCAACATTGTTGGCATATTATGCTTTACTATTTCAAGAAAGGTAAAAACGCAACTGAACTGCAAAAAAATAATTGTGTAGTGTGTGGAGAAGGTGCTGTGACTGATCAAAGGTGTCAAAAGTGGTTTGCGAAGTTTCCTGCTGGAGATTTCTTGTTAGGTGATGCTGCACAGTCAGGTAGACCAGTTGAAGCTGATAGCGATCAAATCGAGACATTCACTGAGAACAGTCACCATTATACCATGGGGGAGATAGCCGGTACACTCAAAATATCCAAATCAATAAAGTTATTGGTGAAAAATGAAAAATGTGTCTTTTATTTTACAGGAAAAATTAGACCGCTTTTTGGCCAACCCAATAATAACTATGTAAGGTGCCAGATGGGTACTGGAAATCCCAGGGGGATCACTTTGTAAAGTACTGTATTTTTCGGACTATAAGATGCACTTTCCCCCCCAAATTTGGGAGGAAATGGGGGTTGTCTCTTATAGTCCGAATGTAGCCTACCTGGCTGGCGGGGACGGGGCGGGGAGGGGAAGGGGGAGGGGGAGGAGGTGGAGTCGGTTTTTCCTATTTTCCTCCTCTAAAACCTAGGTGCATCTTATAGTCCAAAAAATACAGTATATGACTGTCTAATCACTATGCTGTATACCTGAAACTAATACAAAATAATATTGAATTAAACTCATTGAAAAATAAACATTTAAATAAATAAGTCTTCTGTTTCTCAGTGATCTTTCAGGATACAATATTCAGCCGCTCTACAAATTAAAAAGAAGGCATAGAACCAGCTTAAAACAAGCAACTGTAAACGAGGCAGTTTCAGCGTAGATGGGTGGACAGAACAGGTGGTTGTCAGGGAGCAAATGACTGAAGAGGAACGGAAGTTGGTGAGTGCCCTCTGCCGCCCCCCCAGTCCTTTCAGAAGTGATCGCAGTGCAAACGCATGCTCATTAAGCAGCAGGCTTACTCGAGGGTGGACTTTTCTGGCCCCATTTGCAATGCCAGGGGCTTCGCTCTAATGTTGTCATGGGGAAGTTATTGTCATCCTCCTGCCAACGGGTTACCTAGGTGAACCCCAAACAGCCCAACTTGGCCCAATGAGCAATGGACCTGATGTAGTGACTGTCCCAACACTGCCTTGCCCACCCACTCCTTTGATTCTCTCACTCCCTCATCCACACCACTGCTTTTACGAGAGGCAGCATTCACTCTTGTGCACAAAGACACTGTAAATGGCAATTTGCATGAGGAAGCAGGGTGTCCATGGCTCTATTCTACTTCTGACCTTCAAAAGCATGGCCAGCCATGGGCAGTCACACCCACTCCTTTCAACCACATATAAAATGAGAACAGCTCCCAGAAGAGAAACGCCTTTCACCTATTTTTACCGAGTGTCTCACTGCCATAATTAAAACAAATTAGAAGTATAAAAAATACCTCCAATGACAAAGTCTATACCATAGAGTGAAATGAAGCCACATGCCAATTAACCTATGAATTTGATCAATTAATAGTAGACAGTTAAGCCAAACAATTCAGTTAAAGCAAATCCTCAACTGGTAATAGGGTTGCTAGATTTAGCAAATAAAATACCTGGCAACACATTTCAGCAAAGGGTTTTTGCTCAAATCATCTGAAGTGTCACCTCAACTCCGAGTGCTTCCTGTGTAGACAAAGGCTTTGGGTGTGGAAAACAAAGACAGAGTGTGACAATTTCTGGGTCTGTCTCTACCTCACCAGCCCTGGGGATGGTGTTGACCCAGCTTATGTCTGGCATCACCCCTGTAGGACCTTACATAGCCCAGAGCTAAATGGGTACATTTGAAATATTGTTTAGGGGGTTGGTTTAAACCTGAAATATCAGGATCCATTTAGACGTGTCCTAGAGGGATCCAAGAGTGCCTTCCCCAGGTCTCCCATCCTTTGCTGACGAACCCTAAGGTCCCTTCCCCCACTGAACCAGATTTAAGTAGACAAGGTGAGTGGCTGAGTGATCCTTCCCTCATCCTGTTCTTGGTGTTTCTATATAGTTATAAGAAATTCAAGTAGTTAACACTATACTATGATCATCTGATGTAAAAGTTTTTTGACTTGAGAAATTTCCTTGGCAACAAGGAGATGTAGAAAAAAGAAGGAATGATTGGTGAGTCAGGAGACTTGGGTCTGAAAGCAATGGGCTCTGTACACCTTGGTGGGCCTCCATTTCCCCACCTGTTTGTTATCCATGGGCCACATAGCATGATGTTAAAGTGGACTCACAGTAGCAATATAAAATAATATTTTTCTGGCTCTAGTGCACTGCAAAAATCCTCTCCCTGCTTTTAGTAGTCTCCAAATAGTATATCATGTGGATTAAAATAAGACCTCTCCATCACCATGGATCATCCATACCTTTCCTCTTTGGCTCTGGATACTTTTAGAGATCTCTGTGGCCAAGACTGTCCACTAAACCCCTGGCGCTCGTGCAACTGGCACTGAAATTGCTTCACAAGGCCAAAGCCACCGTGCCATGCCAGGCCACCAATATTTGGGGTGTCAGTCCTGGGCCAGGACCCTCAATATCTTGGTATCATTGCTACTACTTCTGGTTTCTTACCTTGATGTGTGTTTTAGGGTATTTATAAAAGCACCATGTCACAAAATCTTGCCACAAAGCCTGCTAGATATAATAATTTCCATTTTATGGAAGAGGAAAAAGAGACTCAAAAAGATTAAATAGCAAAACCATGACCACAAAACCTGTAAGTAACAAAACCACGATTTGCACCCAGGTCCATCTAACTCCAAAACTTGCCATAACACCCAGCCACCACTTATGGGAAACAATGCTTTAGCTGTTTAGAGTTAATGTCTCAAGTTCTATAAAACTTGTATATTATTTCTTTATGATAATATATAAATGTAATATACTAATTGTACTATACACAGGTTAAAAGGATCTGTGAAGATAGGCATACAAAATTATCTGTCAATTACCTATGAATACTTGTGCAAACTGATAAGGAAAACATTAAATTCCAAGAGAAAGTAGACCAAGTTAACAGATAATTCTCAGAGGAAAAACACAAATGACTAATAAATATATAAAGATCCAACATCACTGGTAAATCTTTTAAATACACTAAAATTAAACTCTGTCTTTACCTATGAAATTATTTTAAATTATTCAAATTTGGTAGCATCATTGGCTTCTGGTACAGAAAACAATTGATACACCTTTTCCAAAAAGTAATTTGGAAATGTTTAGCCAGAATCTTTAAAATGCATATCCTTTAACCCAAAAGTTTCCATGCTGAAGAAATAACCAGAAACTTAGAAAAAGACTTATTTACAGGCTTTCAATTCATCAACATTAATTATTGTAACAACAATCAAAACAATATAAATTCTACAAACCAGAAAATGGTTAATTGAATGCAGTCCTATGATTGCATATCATGCAGCTATTAAAGTCAAGAAACTGAATGACAGAGAGAAGTATTTGTAATATTTAATTTGAAAATAAAGATATAAAATTGTGTGTATATGATCATACTTATAAGTTAAAAGAGTGAAGGCAATATTTTCCAATTATTCTAAACATTTCTAGTGTTCTCTATAATGATATGTACTTAATTTATAATGAGAAAACATATCCAATAAAAAGTTCAGGTGCCTGCAGGTCTTTTCTTTTTTCCCCCTGATGTGCTAAGTTGGATGAGGGCCTCCAGCATCATCAAGCTAAAAGGTTATGGTGGATCCCTCTGGGGTCATCATTCTGGCTCTCCATCTCCCATTTCGCAAAGCCAGACAAGCGCTAAGGAATATAAACAGTAATTATAATAATAGAAACAGTTTTGAGTTTTTACTCAGTTACTAGGTTTTATATGCAGCCTTTTATAAATATAAATATAAATATGTATATATTTATATATATTTATATGATATATATGTGAGGATTAAATGATTATAATATATAATTATTAAATCCTCACATATTTTATACTAGATACATTATAATATATAGATTATCATTTAATCCCCACAAAACCCTATGAGACAAGTAATTTAAAAGATGTAGAACTTGGGGCTCAGAGAGATGCAAATATACTTACCCCAAACCACACAGCTAATGGATGACTAAGCAGGGGCTAGAATCCAGATCTGACTTTCCACAACGCTTTGTTCTTTCCCTAATGTTGGTCAAGTTGGAAAGAAAATTCACTGGACTGTTAAAAATATTTTTGAAATATAAAAATTATATTTGTCCATGGCATGACATATTTTCATAGGAGAAATAAATTTCCATATATTTCACAGGATACTGGACTCTAACCTTGTTTCTTCTGACTAGCCAAATGACCCTGAACAAGTCATATCCCCTCTGCAATTATGTTACCTCTATTGGGCTACATCAGTTTCCCCTAAAAGTTTAGCCTATTAAAACACAGTGTTTTGGGTCTTTTCCAGACCTACTGAACGAGACTTTCTATGGTTGAGTCCAGAAATGCCTATTTTAAAAGTTCCCTGGGTTATTCTTATTCAGGATGAGAATTAGCCCCTCGACTGGTACTTGGAAGCCACCACACTAGACAATCTATGAGCTATTTTTCATACCTACCAGTCAATATTGCGTGGCTACACCTTGCCCCAAGGTCAGGGTCAAGGTGTAGCCACAATTGAATTTCAGACAAGTCTGAGATGGTGGACCTAAAATACCAGAGATGGGCCACTAAGGACCAGTGTGCATGAGGTTTGGAGAAAAACCAAAGGATAAAGAGAAACTGGGAGCAAGAAGTGTGAGTACTGGAGATTGGTCCCTGTATCCAGCCCCTGGGATTAGCATTTGAATTCCAGGGGAAAGAAACTGCAAACATAAAGTGAAAGAACCGAAGAGGTGGCTTCACACTGTATCACCTAAGGAACTTATAAAGTGCTGCAGTCTGGGTCGCCCTCCAGAGCCTGACTTAGTTGGTTTGGGATATATGGCCCTGGGCCTTGGCACATACTGAAATTGATATTTCAAGGACCCTCCTGATGAGTTCCTAAGGAAAAATAATCACCTTTTCAGTCTAAAAACAATTGAGACGTGCAATACAAAACTTTCTCAATATATTTTGGGCGACAAACTCAACACTTCAATCATGTTTTAGTGTCTCGGCTTATATGTTTAGCTGCATAAAAAAGACTCAGTTCTCCAGGCGGGTGAATCACAAGCAGCCCATCCTAACTGACTGGGTTTTTCTTCTTCACTGAAGTGAGTGAATTGATCTGTTGTTTTGTCACTGCCTAGCTAAAAGCCAGTGGGAGGGTGCCAGCGATCATTTGGAGAAAAGGTATCATTTTGAAGCACCAAAGACAGCGGGTGAATTGTGTGTGTTCATGAAATAGATGTTTCCCTCTACTTTTTAATTTGCTCCTGTTTGAGTTAACTGAAAGTTCCGTCTTTATTTTTAAAGAATGACATTTACACAGCCGCTCACACTGCCAAGCTTTGTTACATAAACAGCCTTGTTTTCCAAAAGTCTGGCACTGCCTAGAGACCAAATATGTGCAGCGTTTTGGATTTCTGTTCCGAAGGAGCCTCTTCAACCTGTTGCTTCCGGCCCCTGTGACTTGCCCCAGTCATGAGCAGTGAGGGTCAGGTTAAGCAAATTGGATTTTTCATACAGCAAAGTTTCCCAAGCAAGGGCGGGGACACCAGAGTGACATTTCAAAGCCAGACTGCAATGCAATGATGGGGCTGAGGAGGCCTGGAACAAAAGAAGCTTCTCACAGACATCAAAAGCCTTGCTTTGGAACCAGACACTGGGAGGAAGAGCTCAGCCAGCGACTTTGCGCATAGTGACCTGGGTTTGCTACCCATACACCCATGGAAGAGCCCAGACCTTCGGAAGCTGAACCAGGGCTAAAACCTGAAGGTCTCACAAGTTGGTCCCATAAAGCCTTCAGACAACAACCTGTAAAACCAAGCAAGGTTTTTCAGAATTTGGTTTACACACCACTTTACATCAGCACCACTGTGGTTGCTTGTTTAAAATACTCTTTCCTAGTGCCCACCCCACACCCAGATAACCAGAATCTGTTGCTGTGGGGCCCAGGAAACTGGATTTTAACAGTCCACCACAGGTGCCATCCCTGGAACAGCTGTTGAAAGCACTTGGGTTACCTTGGGTGGTCTG
Source organism: Desmodus rotundus (assembly GCF_022682495.2). Lineage (NCBI taxonomy): Eukaryota > Metazoa > Chordata > Mammalia > Chiroptera > Phyllostomidae > Desmodus > Desmodus rotundus. The sequence goes on from NC_071387.1 coordinate 52,896,254, forward strand.
GGTTGTCCTCTGGTAGAACATGTCTTTTCAACTGAGAAAGAACCAGTGTGTGTAGAGCTGATCTCAGAGCTCTTCATTTTACAAACATACCGGGAGCCTGGCCTTTCTGGGCACCCCTCACCCAAGGCTGCACCCTGCCAGCCTTTCCCACTGTCTCAGTGGAAAATGACTGGGCCAAGCCCCTTGAATCAAAGTGTCAACCAGCTAACCTGATCCATTAAGCCCTGCTAACTGATTCGTGTTCATTAGCGAGGTCTAGCCCCCTGCTTCTCCAACCTTAGCTCACATAAGAATCACCCAGAGCACTTGTTAAAGTACATTCTACTGGGCTCCACCCCCCAGAGTAACTCTGGGTGAAGTCTGAGAACTTGCATTTCTAACAAGTTCCCAGAAGATGATGCTGATGCTCCTTGTCCAGGGACCATGGGTTCTCAAGTTTGTTGGATATTTAGATTCCCTAGAGAGCTGTAAAGAATTTTTAATGAGCAGGCCACAGCCCATTCCAATTCAATCAGAATATCTGGGGGTGAGACCAGGCTCTCTGTTCCTTTTAAATTATCCCAGGTGATTCCAATGTGCAGGCAGCCAAGCTTGAGAATTATTGGTCTAGAACTGTGATTCTAAAAATTGATTGTGCTTAAGAACCTGAGGAGTTTGCTACAATGCTGATTCCTGGGCCTCCGACCAAAGATATATGGTTCAGATGTCATCGGTACAGCCTGCACATTGGGATTTTTTACAAGCACCTAGGTGATGATAATAGAAGCCAAACTATAGAACCTTTAGTGGCACATTAGGATCTCACTGGGGAGCTTTTTAACAATAAGTGTCTTCCTGCCCAGAGATTCTGACTCAGTTGATCCAGAGTGTGGCCCTGTCATGTATAATTTTCACAGCTCCCCAGTTATTCTAATATTTTAATATATAGCCAGGACTAAGACTGTGCACCAGTATCACCTGTGGAACTTGTTAAATTGCATGGATGCCCACTCCCTACCCGAACGCTAGTGAATCAGAATGTCTGGGACTGACACCATAATATGGTTTATTTTTATTTTTATTTCTTTAATTACTTTATTGTTGTTCAGTTACAGTTGTCTGCATTTTCTCCCCCCCTCCCACCTCCCACCCCAGCCAAGCCCACCTCCCTCCCTTGGTTCATAATATGTTTTTTAACAAATCTCAGAGAATAGTCTAAGCACAGCCATATCTGAAAACTATTGGTCTAAATTAAATTTCCCTTTTTAACCATGGACTTTTGAGAAAATCTTTGAAAACTACTGGCTTAGACTAATGCTGTTCTCATTGTTTCTGTTAATAGTGAGCATTTCTTGAGCACCTCATATACGCCTGCTGCTTTAAATACATTATCACTGATCTGCACAGCAACCTGGCAGGGTTAAATTTTCAAAGCAAAGCAGGGATAATACATTTGTCCAAATCCAGATGCCACCTAACATGAAACAGTTCCAATTCTAAGGTGAAACATTTTGTCATGCTGGGCTCTTGGTAAAGACAGAGATGTGTCCCATTGTGGCCCTGGATGACCCGTGCTCTCTGGTAGTGCACTGGATTCCAGCCGACAGCTTCCTAGCTGCTCTTGTCTGCTCACCAGGTCACTGATGAACACACAACTTTGAACACTGAACAAAGTCCTTGGAAAATATGCTTTGACCTCATTTTACCTTCACCCTTAGGGTATGGTGATTCTCCTGAGCTACAGTGGCCTATGGCTTGGATTGAAAAAAAAGGCAAAACCCTCAGACAGTTGCAGCACTGTCAAACCACAGGACATGGCCCATTCAGGTCCTGGTGACATCTAAGATGCAGCCCAAGGGCTAAGGTGTGGTGGGGTGGAGGGGAGAGTTCACAGGGTGTGAGGGCCAAAGTAGAAATCTACCTAATACATGTGATGCTGAAAGCTCCACGCAATTTTTTAAGAGCGAGAAAGGAAAGAAAGAAAGAAAGAAAGAAAGAAAGAAAGAAAGAAAGAAAGAAAGAAAGAAAGAAAGAAAGAAAGAAAGAAAGAAAGAAAGAAAGAAAGAAAGAAAGAAAGAAAGAAAGAAAGAAAGAAAGAAAGAAAGGAAGGAAGGAAGGAAGGAAGGAAGGAAGGAAGGAAGGAAAGAAGGAAGGAAGAAAAGAAGGAAAGAACAGCATGTTTTTGATGGTAAAGTGGAACTCTTGGAGCAGACATTCTCATGTTGATATTGATCAAGATACAAAGATGGGGAGAAGTCAAGATCTAACACCAGCTGGTGACAAGTGTCTTTGCTGTTTGTTCACTGGTGAATTCACAAGATCTTTATGGCTTGATCTAGTATGAGATTAGTATTCCTCTAGAATGTCTGGATCTATTCCCTTTTTCTCTAGACTTCTTCATACTTCTATTTTCTTACATAGCCAACTTTAATTACCACAGGGGAATAGAAATAATATGTATTTTTAAATCCCTAAATAATCCAAAATATCTATACACAAGTAGAAGTTCATAAATTACAAACCAAATGAAAAAAAAATTGTGTTGCTTTTCTTTACTTCCCACAACTAACATCATCTGACTTTTGAGCTCCTACTCTGCCAAATGGGTAGAAGTGAGAGAGGTAGAGGAAGATTTCAACTTACCAACTAAATATAAGTCCATAAATTCCAGTATGAAACAGTGTTTTGGCTCACCCCAGTGGCTTTGGGAGAAATGCTCCATCTTTCAGAATGTATCTTCCCTCCCCATTTCCCTTACCAAGATGGCTCCCGGGCCTTCTGTGTATGCCTCCCTGTACTTGTAGGGGCAGGAGCAGGAGCAGGAGGGGTGGCCCACATGCTGGCCTCCATGTATTTGCAATTGTCTGTGCTTATCCTCTCCCTGGACACCTGAACCTACTGACTATTGTAGGGACTTGATCCCACCTGATTCTTTTGGAAACTGCATTAATACCCACAGGTAGAGTTTATTATCCTTGAAGTATCCTCTGGCTGTAAATCCTGCTTATCTGTAATCCAGATGCTCTCTTATCTCTCCTGATCCATTGGTTCCCTTAGCATTTTTGTGTTCCCTTTGAGGGGACAGATTTTCCTAGTTGAATTCTGTGACCCCAAAGGCATGTGCTACATTCCGTGAATCAGGACTGCTTTCTTCCCAACTATCTCCACCCTTCTTTAGCCATTTCCAATCTGGTCCTCTGGCAACACTGGAGCTTAAAGTTTTCCCAGACTACACCCAAGGAAGTGAAGGCTAAACTCCATTACACTGAATTCCAAACTCAAAGTTGTCTGGCAACATCTCACCCTGGTTCAATCTGTCTTTCTACCCTAGTCTGGAATGTGCAAAGCTCAGTGCGGCTGGAGAAAAACTCACAATTATGAAAACTGGTCTTATTTTAAATTCAAGATCATTGAGCTCAAGTAGGCCTTAGTGCTGCCCTAGATCATAGAGTGCCCTAGGTACTCTATCCGTGACTGATTTTATACTTTCTCTCCTCTCCCCAAACCCCCAGCACTTCCTAACTCATACTCACTTTCAGCTGAAGAAAGGTCATCCAATTCATTGAAAATATGGAAACTGCTAGCAAAGCACCCACCACCTCCACCCAGCTCTCCCCTGCTGTTACTATGAACAAGCAACTCATTCTTATAACTAAAGACAACTCCTCCACTCCAGCATCAAATCCCATTATTAGCAATTCTCCCCTATCTCCTGCAACACCTTTTTTCCTCTCTACTGGTTCAATCCCATAACACTTAAACATACTGCAATTTCTTCTCCTACCTTGAACCACATCCTCTTCCAAGCCCCTTCCATTTAACACCCCACCTAACATTGCACTTCTCTGCTTTCCTTTACAGCAAAGCTCCTGGTAAGATTTAGTACACTCACCATTTCAACTTCCTCCATAGTTTCCCTCCTTCCCTCTTACCACTATTCTACTGAAACTACTCTTTTCAAGGTCACTAATGACCTTCTTATTGCTCAATCTAGTGGTCAATTTTCAGTCCTCATCATACTTAACATATCAGCAGCATTTGACAAAGTTGAGTTTTCTCCTTGAAATACTTTCTTTACTTGGATTCCTGAAAATTCTGGTTTTATTCTGACTTTATTATCAACTCTTCTCTGACTCCTCCTCTGACCTCTAAATAAGTGACATAGAGCTCAGTCCCTAGGCCTCTTCTCTTCTCTTCTCTTCTCTTCTCTCTCTTTTTAATTTATTGCTTTTAGAGAGAAAGAGGAAGGGAGAGAGAGAAACATCAACTCATTGCTCCACCCATCCATGCATTCACTGGTTGATATGTGCCCTGACTGAAATCAAACCCACAACCTTATTGTATGGGGACAATGCTCTAACCCATGGGTCCCTAGTCTTTTTGGCACCAGGGACCAGTTTCATGGAAGACAATTTTTCCATGGACAGGGGTCGGGGGAGGAGATAGAGCTCAGGCTCTCACCCACCACTCACTTCCTGCTGTGGATGAGGGGAGAGGGACAGAGACAGGAGGTAGAGCTCAGGCAACCTTCACTCAGGGACAGGTCCTAACAGGCTGATGATGGGGGGTTGGGGACCCCTGCTCTAACTAACTGAGCTACCTGGCCAAAGCCTTCTGTCTTCTTTTTAATACTCATTCATCCCCTTATTGTTCTCATCTACTCTCTTGGCTTTAAATATCATCCATACTAACGATTCCCAAATTTCACTTTCAGTCTAAACCTCTCCCATGAACTCTAGATTTGAATTTCCAACATCTAGTCCAGTTTCACTTGGATGACCAATAGGCATCTCAAACCTGACCTGTCCAGAAGTAAATTCTAATCTTTTTTCTTTAAAATCAGCTCCTTCTACAATCTTCCTCAATGAAAGAAGTAGCAACTCTCTCCTTCCAGTTCCTCAGGCCAAAATTCCTGTCTCTTCCTTCCAAACTGCCAAAGCTCATCCGTTAGCAATGTCGTTGGCTCTACCTTCATAATATATCCAGAATTCGCACTTCTCCTGTCTCTGTCACTGTAACTCTAGTCCAACTAGTACTTATGTCTCAGAAGGAGTACAGCATTAATCACCTAACCAGTCTCCTATTCCCACCCTTGTCTCCCAGTCTGTTCTCGATATAATACCAGAATTATCTCTGTAAATTAAAGTCAAATAGGTCATTCCTGTATTCAAAAGTCTCCAGAAGTTTCCATCTTAGAGTAAATGCTAAAGTGCTTATGAGGTCCTATACAACCTACTTTCACCCTTTCCTGCTACTGGGCCCTACCATTACCTTACCTAACCGACCTCATTTCCTACTCCTGCCCTTCCTTCATTCTGCTCTTAAAACACTGTTAGTCAGTTCCCTCACCTGCTTCAGGCATTGTACAGATGTTTCTGTCTCAGTCAAGCCTTCTATAATGACCCTAGTTAAAAATCACAAGCCCACCTCCAACCCCACCTCCTTATGCTATCCACTTCCTTGCTTTGTGTTCCCCACGGCATTTTTTAACAAATTGATGTGTATTTTATATATTTGTTTACTGTTGGGCTCTCTCAATAGGATGCAAGCTCATGAAGGCATTTTACTAGAACAATAGGTACCCAATAAATATTTTTAATATATCTTATTATTTCTAATACTCACTAAGGTTTTGATCTGCAGAGAAGGAACTAAGGTCCACATACCACACCACTTGCCTGTGTCCCTCATTTTCCCCCTCCTTAAACACTTTAAGTATGGTATATTGAATATGTGTTTATTTCCATTTCTCCCAAAACTAATTTTCCAAAGTAAACAGTCAATAGATATTTAAAATTTAAAAGTCAAAGTTACATTTAATTTTTAAATATGGTTGTAACCACCAAACAACGCAAAATTGAAAGCAGTTGCCTCTGGGGAGTGTGAATTTGGGGTGTGAAGTATAAGGCAAGGGATTATGTTGTTGAATTTGGTTGTTATTGTTTTTAAGCATTACAGTACAATATGACTACAAAAATTCTAAAATAAGCAGATAAAGTACAGTTATAGTAGGATATTTTAATATACTTCTTTCAAATCAGTAAAATCTAGGAGAAAATAAATACATAAAGAGAAATTTAATATTTCTGTTTCAACTAATGCATTTGTTTTAATTGCCAAAGAACTTGACATCCATTAAGGGAAAACATGTTATAAAAATCAATCATGTACAGGGCTGCAAAGAAAACCTCAAGAAAATATGAAAAGGGCTTCTGGTCAAGATGGAAGCATCAGTAGATACACTCCACCTCCTCACTCAACCGCAAAAAGAATTACAACCAAATCTCAAAACAAATAACACCCAGAACTGTAAGAAACTCGAACTGTATAAAGTCCAACAACCAAAGATCTAAAGAAGCCACATTCATCCAGATGAGTAGGAGGGGCAGAGACACAAAGACAGGGTGGAGAGGTGAGGAGATGCAGTGTGGCGTCGAGAGGTGGTGGTGGCAGCGTAACAGGCATAGGTAGTCCCACATTCATGTGTGATGGTTAAAAATCAGGATGGATAACTTGGGAGTGAGGAATACCTTGGGAGCGAGCAATCCAAGCCCCAGGCCAGACCTCACAGCCAGGGTTCCAGTGCTGGGAAGATAAATCCCCATAACTTCTTGCTGTAAAAACCAGTGGGGGTTGGGGTAGCAGAATAAACTTCCATATTTTAAGAAAACTCCACTTAAAGGAACTGCAGGTCTTAAAACATATGCAAACACACCCACTCTGGGATTCAACACCAGGACAACAGCTGGAAGGGCACCAGTTATATACAGGGAGTGGGTGAAGTGACTGGAAATAGGGCAAGTGCCAGGCAAACCCTCAGAAGCCAGGCAGTGGCACAGTCCCCTCTCTGAGCCCTCCCCTGACACAGAGCCACAAAGTAGTAAAGTGGGATGTTCCACCATGGCAATTACCTAAAGCTCTGCACCACACAATTTACATGTGCCTTTATAGGGAGTCAAAGCAGCTCTACATAATACACAGAAACAAACATGGAGAGGATAACAAATTGAGGAGACAAAGAAATGTGGCCCAAATGAAAGAACAGAACAAAACCCCAGAAAAAGAACTAAATGAAACAGAGATAGCCAATCTAACAGATGCAGAGTTCAAAACAGTGGTGATCTGGATGCTCAAAGAACTCATTGAGTACAGTAACAACATAAATGAAGAAATGAAGTTTACACTAAGTAAAATAAAGAAAGGAACAAACTACACAGAAACAACAGTGAAGGGAAGGAAGCTGGGATTCAAATCAACAATTTGGAATATAAGGAAGAAATAAACATTCAACCAGAACAGAAAGAAGAAACAAGCATTCAAAAAAAAAAAAATGAGTATAGTGTAAGAAGACTCTAGGACATCTCCAAATGTGCCCATATCCAAATCAGAGGGATGCCAGAAGGAGAAGAGGAAGAGCAAGAAATTGAAAACTTATTTGAAAAAATAATGAAAGAAAACTTCCTTAATTTGGCAAAGGAAATAGACATACAAGTCCAGTAAGCACAGAGAGTCCCAAACAAGTTGGACCCAAAGAGGACCACACCAAGACACATCATAATTAAAATTCCAAAGGTTAAAGATAAAGAGAGAATCTGAAAAGCAGCAAAAGAAAAGAAGAGAGTTACCTACAAAGGGGTTCCCATAAGACTGTCAGCTGATTTCTCAAAAGAAACCTTGCAGGCAAGAAGGGACTGGCAAGAAGTAGTCAAAGTTTTGAAAAGCAAGGAACTGCAACCCAGACTACTCTATCCAGCAAAGCTATCATTGAGAATGGAAGAACAGATAAACTACTTCCCAGACGAGGTAAAGCTAAAGGAGTGCATCATCACCAAGCCATTATTACAGGAAATGTTAAAGGGACTTATTTAAGATAAAGAAGATCAAAACCATGAACATTAAAAAGGCAACAAATTCACAACTCTCAACAGCTGAATCTTAAAACAACAACAACAACAACAACAAAACAGCCCTGGCTGGTGTGGCTCAGTGATTGAGTGCTGGCCTGCGAACCAAAGGGTCACTTGTTCAATTCCCAATCAGGGCACATGCCTGAGTCGCAGGCTAGGTCCCCACTAGGGGGCGTGCAAGAGGCAACCACACATTGTTTCTCTCCCCTTCTTTCTCCTTCCCTTCCCCTCTCTCTAAAAATAAATAAATAAAATCTTTTTTAAATTAAAAAAAAAAAAAACTAAGCAAACAACAAGAACAGGAAACAGAATCATAGGTTTCAAGATCATTTGGAGGGTTATGAGCTGGGAGGTAGAAGGGGAAGAATTGGGGGAAAGGTGCAGGGATTAAAAAACATAAATGGTAGGTACAAATAGACAGTGAGATGTTAAGAATAGTATAGGAAATGGGGAAGCCAAAGAAGTTATATGCACAACCCATGGACATGAACTAAGGGGGGAAGATTGCTGGAGGAAAAGGGTACCAGATGGAGTGGGGCAAAGGGGGAAAATTGGGACAACTGTAATAAGATAATCAATAAAACATACTTACAAAACAAATAAAAGAAAATGAAATAAGCAGAAATTTTACAGACCTCATTCTCTGATAAGAATCCAAAAAAATATATAAATAAATGATATAAAAAAGGAGTTTTAGAAATTTAGAAATTCCTTTCTTCTCTCGACACAGCCTAGCTTTCAATAGCACTTTCTCCCTGGGGACACACAATACATAAAAAGCTTCATTTGGCAATCAGAGCAGAGCAATGACTTTGGTGTTCTAGCCAGTGACTACCCTGTCCCTGAAGCATTGAAACTCATTGATTAAAAGGATGGGGAGCCATATGGCATCTTCATTTAAGAGGAATAAAAAATACATTAAATAATTCCTAAAATGTCATATCCATTATTCATAAGTATGGCTATTATTTTAAATCCAGAGCCACAATGGCAATCAACTAATGAAAGGACCAGAATTGCCAATCTCAACTGCACCTCTCTGCCCAACTTTGGTCAGCTCTCTAGAAAGATTAATAAACAGCAAGGTAAGAAGATTTACTGATGGATGGGATTTCAACCAACAGCTGAAAAAATCATTAAAATATCTGAACAAGTCCTCTCAATGTCGTATGCCAGTAAAAATGCCTACCCTGGACCCCTCTCCTTACCAATTGAATCAGGACATGTAAAGCTCAGACTTCCACATTTTCTAAAAGACTTTTAGATGGATTTTTAAATGTGCTGAAGTTTGGAAAGTACTGATTTACATAATTCACTAACAATAAGAACCTCCCATAATCCAGAGTGAACTAAAATCATGGAAGGAAATGGACCCAGTACAGCAGATTTTATTTTTTTGTCTATTGCTTTACAACTCAATTCAAATGAAACTCCTAAGAATAATTACCTGATACACTTGAAACACAACTATTTTATTGAGTTATCTTTCATAATTTTGACTTTGACCCCTTAGCCATTCTAATAAAGCGGCATTTCAGCTTGACCTGGGGATATGCGGCTCTCGTCTACATTTTCCATGTTACATCAACCATTTCCCAGCGAAACGCCTCCAGTCAGTGTCCCACACCTTCGGGACGAGTATTCCCACCTGATTCGTTGCCCATTGCTGACATTGCCCATGACAATCCCCAAGTAAGGTAAGATATTTCATGAAACAATAAAAAATGATCATAAGTCTTATCATTGATAACTTAAGTTCTAAGAATATCTTTTAAAACTTCTTAGTCATATGTTTGGAGAAATATACTAAATGTAACACAGCTTATAACAACAAAAAAGTAGAGTCAGCCTAAGTGTATGTAGATAGTTAGAATTAAGTTTCACTGCATATAAGAGAACATTTAAAATAACTGTCACTTAAACAAAACAGAAATATATTTCTCTCTCACCTGAAAGAAGTTCACAGGAGGTTGGCTATCCAGTGTTGTATGGCATCTTCACAGTGTCATTGGGGACCCAGGTTACTATCTTGCCAGCTCACCATCCTCAGGAAGTGGTTTCCGTACTTCAAAGTCCACCACAGGTCATTTCTGCCCAGGCACACTTACCACCCATGATAAGAAAGGGAGAACTGGTGGAAATCTGAGAAGTTAGACAAAAGGAAAATTAAACTTAAAGGGTCTGTTTCAATTACTGCACTGAGCCAGGTTTACTGCATTTGACTTAAAACTTAGATTTTCCTTCCCACCTCTATGTGAATGGGAACTGTTAATGAAATTTGGATAATTACTAGAAAATTTCCTTAAACTACATTTTCTCTGTTCACCTGAGTATAGCATGAGTAAATTTACAATCCTATTGTGACATCTCTATTAAATTTTAAAAACATTTTTATTTTGAAGTGTCTTTCAGATTACTTTATTACTTTGGTTTAGAGATGGGGATTGAATTCCTACAGAGTCCAAATTGTTAAATGGGACAGAAGGACCCTACTTTTGGTGTTCCTCTAAAGTCACATAATACTTTCCCTCCTAGGCCAGGGAGGAAGTGAAATCCCTATGTCTCACCCTCTGACTCTCCTGCCTCTTCTACCCATAATGCTCTGAGGTTAATAAAGGTCCGTTTTTCTTTTACTATCTCTTCCTATCTCTCAGGATTTCCCATAGTACCAAGTCTAGCTACACAATTTTTGAAATCCAGTGCAAAATGAGTAAGGGCCCCTTGCTAAAAAATTATTAGATATTTCCATCCATGCTGTCATGAATAGTAGGAATTCCTTCTTTCTTTCTGCTGCTTAGTATTCCATTGTGTAAATGTACCACAGTTTTTTGATCCATTCATTTACTGATGTGCATTTAAGCTGTTTCCAGCACTTGGCTACTGTAAATAACACTGCTATGAACTTTGGGGTATATAGGTTCTTCTGAATTGGTGTTTCAGGATTCTTAGGGTATAATTCCAGCAGTGCAATTGCTGGGTCAAAAGGCAGTCCCATCTTTAGTTTTTTGAGGAAATCCCATACCATTCCATAGTCTGCATTCCCACCAACATGCATGGATGGAACTGGAGAATATTATGCTAAGTGAAATAAGCCAGGCGGTGAAAGACAAATACCATATGATTTCACCTATAAGTGGAACCTAATCAACAAAACATTCAAGGAAAATAGAAGCAGAGACATGGAAATAGAAAACAAACTGACAGTGACCAGAGGGGAGGGGAGAGGGGGACAATGGGGGGAAAAAGGGGAAGAGTCAAGGAACATGTACAAAGGACACATGGACAAAGACAATGGAATGGGTGAGAAGGATTGAATGTGGAAGATGGGGAAGGGTAGGGCAGGGGAGAGTAATGAGGGAAAAAATGAGGACAACTGTAACTGAACAACAAAATTTTAAAAATTATTAGATATTTCATTATGGTGACAAAAGAGCAGTAAACCAAGTACCAGGCCCTTCTAGCACAGGCCTGTGTGACTATATAGATTGCATACCCACAGAGCTGGTCCTGCCTACACCCAAGGCCTTGAGGTGGTAGCTTTTGAGTGCTTTCACTTTCTCTGCACAATGACCTCCTAGTTTCTGATTCTGGCTTCTTGCTTAGACCTTAGTGATGATTAAAATAACTCTTCTACATTTAAAGGAGCCTAGACTTCAAGCTTATTTTCTTGTTGTGAATTCAAACAAAATCTAACTGGATGAAAAAAGCTGATTAATATCTTTTTTTTTTAAATAAAGACTGAGCATTTCCCATCCCCTTTCCTAGAAGCCTTGACAGTCGCACTGCAATGTGGGTGATAAGATTTTTGGGACAGGAAAGTAAAACAGCAGGAAATATATATGTTTTTTAAATGCAAATCCCTAATTTAAGAATGGGAGATTATGAAAAAAAGAACAATTGGATTTGAAAAGGAACTGAGTAGAAATCCAAGAAATTAAAATATGCTCATTTAAATGGAAAAAGAAGCAACTGAAAAGCGAGTTAGTAACTGAAATCTGATAAAGATAACAGCAAACATTGCAAGGAAAATTACAAAATAAAGAAAATATGAACAAGATGCTAAGAGACATGGAAGAAAGAAAGGAGACAGTTCAACACATTTCTAGTAGAAATTCCAGAAGAATTGGAATAGAGAAATTAGGAAACAGGCAATATTTGAAGATATAACAGATGATAATTTTCCAGAACCAAAGAGATAGTTAAGATTAAAAAATAAATAAAACCACACTGAGTCATGAGCAGGATAAATGAGAACAATTCCAAACATGGACACATTGTAGTGAAACAACAATATAGTAAGAGAAAAACTGAAAATCAAACAGAAAGAGAAGGCAGATTATCTCTAAGTGAAAAATCACACATTCAGACTGGCTGCTAACAGCCAACTTCCCCTCAGAAGCAACAGATGCCAGAAGAGAATAAATTACATATTGAAAGTGTTCAAGGAGAAAACTGACAAATAAAATTCTATCCATAGATAACTGATCATTCAAGAGTGAAAGTAATATATATTTTTATACATCTAAAGCCCAAAAGAGTTAACTGACACTCACGCCCCCCAAAAAAATGCTGAAAGAGAAACTTTAGCAAGAAAGAACAGGAAGCTAGAATGAAAGATGGAATTTAATAGCAATGGTGAGGAAAAAAATTTATAAAAATATGTTAACTAACAATAACTAGAAGTGGAATGTATAATTTTCAAGCTAATAAATAAAAGATGGGGAAATAAAGAAAACTTAACTACTCAATAAAAAAATGAAAAGACAGAAAATAGTAAACAAAAACAAAAGCATAAACCCCCCCCTAAAATGGTATAATTCCAAATATGTCACACACTGTAAGTAATATGAACAAATAAGACTCATCCACTACTATAGATTTTCATGGATAAATCAATGTTAAATGAGAAAAGCAACTTATAAGATGACATATACAAAAACTGTACAGTAAACTGTTCCTCATGTATGTTTAAAAAACACATACGTATACTAGTACGTATTGTATTTTGACATATAAGTAGGCATATAAAATTATTTTTAAATAATTTAAGAGTACATCTTAGATTCATAACATCAACTGTCTCTTGGAATGAGCTAAGACAGAAAATGTGAAACAAACAGGACTTCAATTTGATCTGTAATATTTTATTTTTTAATTAAAAAGACTAAAAGTAAATATAATAAAATATTAATGGGTAGTAGGTATATACTTTATTATGCCTCATATTGTTTTGTATTTTTTAAATTTCCAAAACTATAAATAATAAAACAAAATATACATATCAAGATTGGGGGGAGTAATGTGAAAACATATCTCAGAAAATATTGTTTATTGCTTAAGCTTATTACAAAGTATTAGAACACATATTTAAAAACACAAAATGCCACTAAGAATTCTTTATTATTCAGATTTTACACTGACTGAAAATGAACTTTCCTGGTAATTAATCAGACTTAATGAAGTTATCATGGTCAAAAAGAGCAAAAAGTATGTCACCTGGATTGTCCAATGATGGGCATCAAATGATAATGAATGATTTTGTTTTGAAAAAATATTGTGGTCCCCTGAACTAGGGAGCATATAGTGGTACCCAAAGGATTGTGTCACTTATTGATTAGTCTTAGGTTTTAAAATTTTGTTTCTGAGCCTCTTCAAAGAATCCAATTTTATCTCTGAGTTAGAAATCTGGGGCACAAAAAGGTCAATTTCAGAGAAAACTAAAGCACAGTTTTCTTTTTGAAAAAAATCAGAATTCTCAATCTAGAGAAAAATAAGTAAAGTAGTAGTGCTTCTATTTGAGTTGTGTTTTATATCTGAGAAGTTTGATTTAATCCCTAGAGGGTTAATGCTTTCTTGGTTAAAAAAAAAATAAATGAGATCATTTTGTAAAATATCCTCCTTTTCATAAAGTGTTCAGTGTCACCTTGAACTATTATGTTCATAAAGTTAGATTCACAATGAGGATGAAAATGGAGATTTTTGTCATTCTAGAAGAAGCTTGTCTTGGTTCACCCTACAGCTCCTTTAAATAAATTTAAAAAAAAATGCAGCCTTTGTATTCAGTTTTGCTAACATCAGTAAAGCTTAGGCAACACCCAGTAGTGCCCTCCTTTGGGTGGCTAACTTATTTTCTCAAGGTCATGTAGGGATATGGCTAAGGAACAAGAGGAAAACCTGAGGTTGGCCTGTGACTACCAAAATTACACTGGGCTCTTTGTGTAAGGTCCCTCAGTCATTGATCTCCAAATTAAAAATAGCTCACAAGTCACCTTGGATTCTTTTGGCTTGTGAGAGCATGGAAACATGATGGCTGAGGCATGGTGGGGCATATTCTGGGTAAAACCAAGAACCTTTCCTCCTTAGAGAACACAGGATGGTAACCAAAAGCCATGCCTCTTATAGATGGCCATTAAAGTGAACTCTGTCTTGGGTTAGACGGTCTCTGTGTAGGGAGATTTCTTTCATTGGCCACCTACTGGCTTCCATGGGCCCGAGGCAGTTGAAGGGGAGATGATCAGGACCAACGCAGGACTGAAAGGTCAGGTGTGGCGCTATGCAGTTCAGCATGTCCTTGTGCATTTGTGCCACAGATTCCATGAAACAACACTTGATGAAGTCGTCACAGGAATAAACATACACAGTAGAATACTACTCAGCCATAAAAATATGAAATCTTGCCATTTGCAACAACATAGATGGATCTTGAGAGTATTGTGCTAAGTGAAATAAGCCAGAGAGAAAAGGACAAAAACCATATGATTTAATTCATGTGGGTAATATAAAAGAAAAAGTGACAAACAAAAAATCTCATAGATGCAGACCACAGAATGGTGGTTACCAGAGGGTAAGGGGGATGGAGGGAAAGTGACATGGGTAATGGGGGGTCAAATATACAGTAACGGAAGGGAACTAGACTTCGGGTGGTGAGAACTATAATACAGGTGTAGAATTATAATGTGGTAAACCTGAATATCATATAATGTTACTAACCAAGGTTTGTTGGGAACCGCCCTGCCTGGTTTCAGAAGCTGTAATCCCCCATGGCTAAGGCTGAGTAAAAAGATGTTGAGACCATAAGTCATTAAGGAGACAAAACTTATCTTCCTTGTAGGGGCGCCACCTCTGCCCCCTTTTACTTCATCCTGCTTGGCCCCAGGGGGATGACTGATTAGCCAATGATGGGTAAGATTCCTCAAAAGAGGGACAACCTAAGACAGACACGGTCATGAAGGGGCCCTCAGGGAAGGACTTGGGGGGCTATAGAAAAAAGGGGTGATGGACCCTCACCCCTTGGCTTTGACATAGCTTGAGTCCTCATTCTGTCTTCAAGAAGTCTTCTAATCTCTTGGCTGCCTTACTTCCCAGGCCTGACTTAAGCCTGAAACAATGCCTTAAGCCTGAAACAGTGCAGGAGGTGGGTGTGGCCCCCTTCTGGAAAGGGCGGGTTCCCTAGGGCAATCAGGCCTAAGAAAGAATGTATAAAATCCTGTGAAACCTACTTTGCTAACACCCTCAATTTAAATGATAAGGGTCCAAGCATGAAATGAGTTTATTTCCCCAAATTTTATGGCCCTTTAGCTATCTGACCCTGACTCAAAATAAACCCTCATAGTTCTTTGAACGTTATCTATTGTTTGATCATTACTGCCTGACAATGATTGATGAGGTTTACATATACGCCCTGTATTCCTATGCAAATAAACCCAATAAAGGCCCATTGAGGAAAAGGCTCCTGGCCCTTCCCCTTTGAGAGATCCGCCACCTTTCCTCCTCAAGCAGATCATCTCTTGGTAGACTTATTCTCATCTGTGGTGGCTGGGGGGGCGCTGCAGGCAGAGCTCCCCCACAAATGTTACCCCAATACATTTAATTTTAAAATTAATTAAAAACATAAATGTCTCACTAGATATGGTGACAGATGTTAACTAGACTTATTGTGCTGATCATTTCACATTATGTACAAATATTGAATCATTATGTTGTACACTTAAAACTAATGTTATATATCATTATATCTCAATAAAAAATAACAAGTAAAAAATAATAACTTGTCCTAAATAAATATTCTCAGAAACTCACTACAAAATATATATTCTTTGTTTGGTGAAACATAGAAAGCTTTTGTGAACTTTGAAAGAAAAGCCTATCCCATGGTGCACAAAACAAGTCCTGTTTTCTACATAGTTAGCGGGTGTAAACAGTGACCCCTTGGGCTGAGATATGGGGTCCTCACCCTCCTTCAGAGCTCCAGTCCTTAGTGGTTTGTTGGTTTGTTGGTTTGGTCATGAGGTCAATTAGCTCTTTGGAAAGTTATGTCAGCCTGGATATGGCAGCCACCTCCGAAGACTCAGTTTCATCTTTGATCCCTGAGTGAACAAACACAACTTGACCCAAACTCTCTGTTTCTTTCTGACTCTGACAAGCATCCTGTATTAACATCCCTGTGCCACGAAAGGTTAAAACTATTGAGGCAAAGGCAACTAGATTTCTATGTCCCGTTGACCAGGCAAAACCGCAGGCTGGGTGTAGACTTCTATAGCCAAGCACCCTCAAAACATTCATTATCTTGTACATGAAATTGCTTGGTATATGATCTGCTTTTATGAAGTCTCAAGCCTCTGACCTCAGGCAGCTGTCTTTAAAAAATGAGAAGGAGGGGTGGGAGATGATCAGCACCAAAACTAATCAAGTCTACTAAGACTCAGCATTTCCAAAGTTGAGGGGCAAAGGTTTGTCTCTGGACTCAGCCCAGCTCAGTGAAAAGAAGGCATTTCCAGAACTGCCTCTAGACATTGGCCAAAGGGTGTTGTATATCTTTGTATTACCAACAAAACTAAGGACTGCACTCTGATACATCACCCGAGAGTATCTCTCAGGAGGTCTCAGGTTGGGGAGTTACCATAAAAGGGTTTCAATCAGAAGTGGGCTAGAGTTAGGGGTGCTCTGGAGACAGAGCCAGACATCTCCCCCTAAACAGCACAGTGGAATAGTCCTCAGTTGTTTTTCCCAGGGCCTGCTTATCCCCTATAGAGAGAAATATGTTCTGAATTATATGTTCTGTACTTACTTTGGTGCCTCTAGCTGTTGAGTTGGTTTTATTTCTCAATGTCTCCCTTGTACCACTTAATAAAAACTTTTAAAAGCTAAGAGGGCTTTAAAAAAAAAGTATTATGCTACACTTACTGTACACTTATGCTACACCAAACAATGACAAGCATAGATATATGAATGAAATTAGGTGCCCCAACTAAAACTCCAGTATTCTCTCAGGCAAAACTCTCTAAAGCATTTACTTTGTGAATAAGATGCAGCTCATACCCTTAAACCAGGGCACCTCTCTTTATGCTGTGGGGAGAGGGACATAGCACTGCTTTGGCAGGCGTGAAGTCCCTAGCCAAATGAGTGGGTGATGACTCCTTTCCCTTTTGCTGTAATTAATATAGCAATACAATCTGGCCTGAAATCTCACTTTTTATAGTCAATATTGCCTATAAATTAGTCTGCTTGCCCTCCAGAACACATCTGCCCCAGTGCATAGGACTGTCCCATACAAAGTTAAACATAGCTGCTCTCACGCAAAGAGCAGGGCACTGTTCTCAGGGTTTTCTCGGGCCTCTCACTGTGGTCCTCGGGTGATGCATAAGTTGGCCATGAGTTCCCTCGTCAGATGTCATTCTTCCTCCAGGATGACTGAGGCCTGGTAGCAGAATGGAAAGTGTCCTGACTTTGGAGTCGGGCAGATCTGAGTCCCAATGCAAACTGCTACTTACCAGCTGTACAACTGTGGGTGAGTGACTTAGTCTCCTTGAGCCTCAGATTAGCCTACATAAAACCCCAACAACTTTACAGGACTCCTATAAGGTGGCATCCATTTAGGCAATGTTTATAGGGTACTAAACTGATACCTAACACAGTGTAGGTCCCAATAAACTACAGAAGTCATTATGATAATTAAAAAACAAGCACTGCCAGGAACAAAGCTCAGTTACCTTGACATAAATGAACTACTCAGCTCACTTTGTAATGAGGTCAGCTAGCTCAAAACCAAGTAAAGAATGAAGTGGAAGCTAGACAGAACTACTGACAATTCATAGCCCTAGAGCTATAAGAAGGATCTCAGAAAAGAAGGGTAGGAAGAACGAAAAGCAAGCTCTATCATCTTTTTAATCTGCCCTCCCCAACTCATATTACATCCTATAATAGTTAAAGACAATGACTTAGAGAAATTGCTGCCTAACATCATACAGTTAATTGAACAAGAACTGGAATGAGAACCTACTTCCAGCTCTCAGCTTTTTCCACCAAATGATGTATGTACCTAAACACTGGTGAAAGGGCCAGTGGTGGCAAGAAAAAAAAAAAGCAACACTAGATCAGAATCAAAAACCTCCTTTCCAACAAGAAGGAGCATGTGGAAAATTCCTAAAGAAATAAAATATTCTTTATCTTCTTTGGTGTGTTGACAATGGTTACACAGATATACGTACATTTGTCAAAATGCATCAACTGGACACTTCAGTTTTGTTTAGTTTATGGTATGCAAATTATACCTCAGTTAAATTAGTTAATAAAAATATATATACTTTCCAGCTCCAGCTCTGACAACAATGAGCTGGGACGTCTAAGCCAAGTCAGTTCACCTCTCCGGGCCTCAGCTTTCTGGTCTTTATAATGAAGAGTTATAATTGAACAAAGACTAAAGTCCATTCCAGCTCAAACTACATTACGATAAACAAAAAGTCTTTCTTTCATTTCAGCCTGTATTTTATGCCCGCTGGGTTCAGCAGCAGGGTCAGAGAGGTAGGCACATAATTTAGTGGGAGTGGGCAGTAAATTAATGGTATGTGCAAGGGATTCAGTGTCTTTCTACTGCATCATTAACTTTCCAGTCACAGTTTAAAGAACATGATTGGTTTTCCACAGGGATCCTGCAATGCACCATGACTGAGCTGTGGGATGGGGATGATCTGGCCCCAGACAAATCATATCTGCCACCAGAGATAACAACTTTCACATGGAGTCCAGAGAGAATGTTTCCTGGACAATGGGAATGACTGACAGATATTAAACAGGAGGAAACTGAAGGCTCTGCCAAGTTTCATGATAAAATGCTATTTCTCACGGTAAGGTCAAGCTGTCTCTAGTGCAGCTACTGCTTTCAAAACACAAAAGGAACATGGCAGATTCAACAAACTGCAGCAGGCTTTGCAAAGAGTGTATGATCAAAGACCACTAGTTTAATTTATAAATAAAATTGAATTACTTTATAGTAATAAAAAGGATGACTTTAGAATTTGGATAAGCTAAAAGCTGAGAAACATCAACAAGAAAATCTCTAAAGGTTCAATTCCAAAGCTCTTTGGATGTAAAATGCCCACAGATGTTTGTCAGATTACATATATAAAAGGTAGGTAAACTGGACTTTCGTAGGTGAACATTACAGCAGAAGCAAGGGCTGGCATTACTGTGATATATTAATGAGTATTTAAAAGATGGAATATATTCACTGACACCAAATATTATAACTTCAAAGACCAAGAATCTAAAAACAAAATTTAACACAGACAAATCAAGAATTAGTGCATTTACTTATGCAAACAGGACAGAAATAAAAATCATAGTTTAGTCTCAAGTAGCATCAAAAATGTGAGTAGCATTTGTTTCTCATTTTAAATTTTTAGGGAATGACCCTGTGATAGTTTTATCTTTCAACTTGACTGGGCCACAGCGTGCTCAGATGTTTGATTAAACATTATTATGGGTATATCTATGAAGGTGTTTCTGGATAAGATTAATATTTGAATTGGTAGAATGAGTAAAGCAGACTGCCCTCCATTATGTGGGTGGGCCTCATCCAATGTGCTGAAGGCTCAGATAGAACAAAACACTGATTAAGAAAGAATTTACTCTGTCTGACTTTCTTCAAACTGGGACATGCAGCTCCTGTCTTTAGACTCTGACTCATACTACAGTTTCTATCTTTTGCTCCCTTGTTCCCAGGCATTTGGCCCTGAACTGGAACTATAGGATTAGCTCTCCTAGGTCTGCAGCTAGCCAACTGCAAGTCTTGGGACTTTTCACCATCCATAATCATGTGAGCCAATTCCTTATAATAAATCTCTTCATATATATGTTATATATATGTATGCACACACACATAGAACCAATAGTATGCATGTATATACGTGTATACACATGTACACATATACAGTGTATACACATACATGCATACATACATATATGTATGATCAACAGAAAGTATCCAGCCATGTACTATTAAAAAGAGAGACTTTTATTGAAGAAGATACCAGATACAAGAAACATTGTACATAGGACAATGACACCTCAGTCCCCTTCAAAGTAGGCACCTTGGGACCTCACACAGTTCTCTCAGCATCTCTTCCAACTGTTCAAAACACTCTGCAAAATCCTTTGTTGGAATCTCCATCAGCTGCCCCATTGTATTTTCCTGAATCTCACCAATGGTCTGAAATCTCTTTCTTTTCAAGGTTGATTTTAGTTTTGGGAAAAGCCAGGGGTCACGGGGCACCAAATCTGGGCTATAGGGGGTCTGAGTCACCTCCATTATGTGGGTGATTTGATGTTTCACCAAAAAACTCTGCAGAAGACATGACGCATGAGTGGGTACATTGTTGTCATGAAGCTGCCAATCACCAGTTGCCCATAGCTGCAGTCTTCTGAATCATCTGAATAGTTTCCGTGGAGGAATGTTCAAGCTTAACACAAAATTTGATGCAGATTCATTGCTCTACTTGCTCAGTCATTTTGAATGAGACAGCCACACAGCACACATGCTCACTCAGTGGGGTCTTCTGCCCCCACTGACTAGTACAGTGAAGTCGTCATTGTTCATGAATGCACATTCCAGCCCACTCTCTTTGGCTGCCAGATTACATCAATGTCGTGCAAACCGTTCTCATTATATTAACAAGGGCTAGACTTTTCTGGACAAACCTTGTATATAGGTGTATCCTGTTTCTCTGGAGAACCCTGACTAATACAGACTCCCTCAAATGATTCATCAATTTGTTCATTTTAACATCATTCCACATTTTGGGGGTTAGATATCAAAATGTACATTGAACATAGCCTTTGATTCAGCAATTGTCCTTCTAGAAATTTATCCTACAGAAATACCTGGACATGTCTGCAGAGAATTAAGTATAAAGGTCAAGGCCACCATGTTGTACAATGTCAGGTTGGGAGGCAGCATAGCTAATGAAGCTATGTCAGTTGTACTTCTGAAGCATGACATAGATATTACATGGCTTAAAATGGCAAATGATTGAGCACAAAGCAAATTTCCATCACTGGAGGATAAGTAAACTATGTTACATCTACATGATAGAATACTGTGAGTATTATGCTTTTGTTGAAAAAAATGAGGTAGATCTATGTGATGTGGTAAGGAAAAATGTCCAAGACCTTTGAAAAGAAAGAGTAGAACAGTGGGTAGAACAGTGTATAGAGTATGTCCCCATGTATTTATACATGTGTAGTACACACACAATAAAATTTCTGGAAGGGCACATAAATTGTAAGTCCTAGCTGCTGATAGAAAATGAGACTGATGGCCAGAGTGACAAGGAATTCCACTTTTTGTTGTACACTGTTTTTTAATGTAAAAAAAACCTAGACTAATACAAAAGTTCATCCATTCATTCCATAATTAAGCATCACATACTGAGTAATATTCTAGGTACCTTCCCAGGTTGGAAGTGCTCATTGTCCAGTGAAATTCTCTAGTTTCTTGGTATAGTTGCTCTCAGTTAGTGTACTTAGTGTTGCTGTTAGGGGTGGTAAAATACTACCTATTTCATTAAACAAGTATTTTTTTGTGTGTACCTACTATATGCTGGCATTCTTCTAGGTGCTGGGGATATATCAGTAACCAAAAGAGACAAAAAATATTGTCTTCATTGTTCTTACAGTCTACCTATTTAGATGAAAAATTCTGTGGCCTATGTATCACATTCATGTAGCCCCAGAATATCTCATGCAGTGAACTAGTCATTCTATAAATATTCCCAAAGGGATGAGCACACAAGTGTCCACATATGTGTCTGGGTTACAGTATGACTGACATTCACATAAACAACCCTATTCAGTGATGTCTCTATTTAGAATAAATGAGATAGTTGTGTAAAAAAATCCCTGTAACATGTAAAATCTTAGTAACGACCAGAGTCATCTTATAGAACTCAGTGTGAGCTACTTCTGCTGTGGCTGCCTCCTTTCCTCCACTTCAAAATCCTCCAGGCTGGCTGCAAGTTCAGGAGATGTCTGCATTCCTAAACCCCTCAAATTTGTCACTGGCCCCATCCTTGACATTTTCATCTGGTAAGACCATACAGTTTACAGAGACAGAGGTTTGCATAGTTCACCAAAGGGAGGTTACAAGTACCTCCCTTTGGGTTGTCATCCTAGTACCATTCTCTCGGAGTTGAAAGCATCTTCTTTCGACCAAGTCTACTAGTACAGTTATTATGGTATGTACCAAACCCCAAATGTCCTGGAATACCCACAGAGGTAACACAGAGACACATACATGTGAATCTCCCATTGCGCCTCCTTTTTCACAACCTCTCACTGGCTCCAGGGTTGCAGTGACTACAACTGGCATGGGTTCATCAGACCTTTTTTGATTCCTTTCCTGCTTTGAACTTGTAGATTCATGAAAACTGCTTTTGGAAACAGTAGCCTCAGGGAGTCAAACAGCTGCTTGTACTCCATGTCAAACAGACTGCTGATTGTTACTCCCACTATTTTGAGACTAAACCCTACAATCTTTCTGGCTGACTCCTCTGAGTACCTGGTGCTCACCTTTTATCACCTTATAATGATTCCCTCCCGTCTGCAAAGGAATAATATGTTCTGGCTGGTGGCAGGGGCAACCGATGTAATAAATATTATATTTAACATGTATAGAAAGAACTTGGCAGTATACAGTACCCATGAGATGCCAAGATGTAGATTTTAATTTAATTTTAGAACCAAAATGTATTTTAAAGTTAGAGTAACCTGCTTTGGTTCTTTAGAATACAATGAGCAGACATTGACTTCTGCTGATATTAACATCAAGAATTATTGAACAGAGAAGTACAGACTGCCCTGGTCTCCACCACAGTCAATATTTACCTTGATGTATCAACATCTGCATCATAGTGGTACCAGAAGGAGAAGAGAGTGAGCAAGGGATAGCAAAATTATTTGAGGAAATAATGGCTGAAAACTCTCTAACCTGATGAAAGGAAAAGTCATGCAAGTTCAAAAAGCTCAGAGTCCCAATCAATGAACCCAAAGAGGCCCACACCAAGACACATAATAATTAAAATGGTAAAGGTTAAAGACAAAGAGAGAATCTTAAGAGCACCAAGAGAGAGATAGTTACCCACAAGGGAGCTCCCATAAGGTTATCAGCTGATTTCTCACAGAAGCACTTCAGGCCAGAAGGGAAGGCGTGAAATATTCAAAGCAATGAAAAGAAATAATCTATAACCAAGACCACTTTACTCAGCAGGCAATCATTTAAAACCTAAGGCAAAATAAAGAGCTTGCCAGACTAAAAAAAAAAAGCCAAAGGAGTTCATTACTACCAAACCAGTATTGCCAGAAATGTTAAAAGGCCTACTTTAAGAAGAAGAAAAAACAATAAATAGAGAGAAAGGGGAACATAGGTATAAAGAATAAAATGGCAATAATTAAGTCTATCAATAATAACTTCAAATGTAAATGCTTAAATGCTCCAATCAAAAGATGTAGGGTAGCTGATGAGGTAAGCAAATATGACCCATATACATGCAGTCTACAAGAGATTCACCTCATAACAAAAGATGCGTACAGACTGAAAGTGAAGGGATGGAAAAAATATTCCATGCAAATGGGAACAAAAAAGAGTTAGGTAGCAATACTTATATCAGGAAAAATAGACTTCAAAACAAAGGCTATTACAAGAGTCAAAAAAGAATACTACATAATGATATAGGGAACAATTCAACAAAAAGATATAATCCTTATAAACATTTATACACCCAACATAGGAGCACCTAAATATATAAAGCAAAACTTGATGGGCATAAGTGGTGAGATCAATAGTAATACAGTCATAGTAGGGGAATTTAACACCCAATGACATTCACAGAGGTCTTTCAAGACAACAGAGACAGAAAATCAACAAGGAAACAATGGCCTTAAATGACACACTAGATCAGGTATATTTAATTGATATCTTCAGAGCATTTCACCCCAAAGCAGCAGAATATACATTCTTTTCAAGTGCACACGGAACATTTTCTAGGACAGACCACATATTAGAACTCAAAACAAGTCTCAATAAATTTAAGAAGACTGAAATCACATCAAGCATCTCTTCTAACCATAATGCTATGAAACTAGAAGTTAATCACAAGAAAAAAAAAAAAACTAAAAAACACTCAAACACATGGAGCCTAAATAAGATGTTATTAAACAATGGAAGGGTTAATTAACAACAAGATCAAAGAAGAAATCAAAAGCTACAAGGAAACAAATGAAAATGAACACCAACAACCCCCAAATCTATGGAACACAGCAATAGCGTATAAATAGGGACATTCATGGCATACATGCCTACTGAAGAAGATAGAAAAATCTCAAATAAACAATCTACCCTACATCTTAAAGAACTAGAACAAGAACAACAAAGAAGTCCCAAAGTGAGTAGAATGAAGGAAATAATAAAGCTTAAAGTGGAAATAAATGATATAGAGACTAAACAAACAATAAAAAGTATCAATGAGACCAAGAGCTGGTTCTTTGAAAAGGTAAACAAGATTGACAAACCTTTTACCAGACTCATCAAGAAAAAGAGACAGGACCCTAATAAAATCAGAAATGAAAAAGTTGAAGTAACAAGTAACATCACAGAAATACAAATGATTGTAAAAAAAATAATAATATAAACTGTATGCCAACAAATTGGAAAACCTGGGCAAAATGGATAAATTCCTAGAAACATATAATCTTCCAAAACTGAATCAAGAAGAAGCAAAAAATATAAATAGACCAATTACAACTACTGAAATTGAAGATATAATCAAAAAACTCTCCATAAACAAAAGTCTTGGACCAGATGGCAACACAGGGAAATTTTATCAAACATTCAAAGACAAACAAACACCTATCTTTGTCAAAGTATTCCAAAAAATCCAAGAGGAGGGAAGATTTCCAAGCTCATTTTATGAGGCCAGTATTATCCTAATTCCAAAAATAGATAAAGACACTACAAAGAAATAAAATTATAGGCCAATATCCCTGATACTTATAGATACTAAATTCCTCAACAAAATATTAGCAAACCAAATACAGCTATACATCTAAAAGATCTTACACCATAATCAACTGGGATTTATTGCAGGGATGCAAGGTAGGTACGATATTCCCAAATCAAGAAACATGATATACCACATAAATAAAATGTAACTGAATAAAAATTTTTAAAAACATTTTTTAAATGAAAGACAAAAACCACACAATCATATCAATAGATGCAGAAAAAGCATTTGATAAAATCCAGCACCCATTTATGATAAAAACTCTCAGCAAAGTGGGAATAGAGGGCTCATACCTCAACATAATAAAGTCCATATGTGACAAATCCATAGCAAACATCATATTCAATATGCGAAAACTAAGTGTTTTCCTTAAGATCAGGAACAAAACAGGGATTTCCATTTTCACCACTCTTATTTAACATAGTACGGGAAGCTCTAGACAGTAATCAGACAAAGAAAAAGAAATAAAGGCATACAAATTTTTTTAAAAAGTAAAACTGTTACTATACACAAATGACATGATACTATACATAGAAAATCCTAAAGACTACACCAAAAAACTACTAGAACTGATAAATAAATTTGGTAAAGTAGCAGGATACAAAATTAATATTCAGAAATCAGTGGCATTTTATACACTAGTAATGAACTACCAGAAAGAGAAATTAAGAAACCAATCCCATTTAATATACAGCAAAATAATGATAATAATAGTAATAATAATAAATAAACCTAGGAATAAATTTAACCAAGGAGGTAAAAGACCTCTACTCAGAAAATTATAGGATACTTTAGAAAGAAATTGAAGAAGATAAAAATAAGTGGAAATACATAGTGTGTTCACTGATTGGAAGAATTAACATCATTAAAATGTCCATACTATCCAAAGCAATCTACAGATTCAGTGTAATTCCTATTAAAATACCAACTGCATATTTCACAGATCCAGATACCCCCAAAATTTATATGGAACCACAGAAGACCCTGAACAGCCTCTGTAATCTTTTAAAAAAAAATTTGTTATCCTCGCGGAAGGACATGCTCATTGATTTTAGAGAAAGGAGAAGGAAGGGAAAGAGAAAGGCAGAGAAAAATCGATGTGAAAGAAACACCTTGCACACTCCCGGACCTGGGGACTGAACCAGCAATCCAGGCATGTGCCTTGACTGGAAATAATACCTGCGACCTTGACAGGTTTACAGGATGACGCCAACCAACTGAACCACACAGGCCAGGGCTGCCTCAGCAATACTGTGAAAGAAAAACAAAGTTGGAGGTATCACACTACCTGATATCAAACTATATTACAAGGCCATTGCAATTAAAATAGCCTGGCCCTGGACAGGAGCTCAGTTGGTTATATCGTTGTCCCAACACACCTAGATTTCAGTTCAATCCCCAGTCAGGGCACATATGAGAATCAACAAATGAATGCATAAATAAGTGAAACAACAAATCAATGTATCTGTGTCTCTTTCCCCCCACTTTCTCTCTCTCTCTCTAAAAGTCAATAAATAAAACTTTAAAAAACCAAACAAAAATAAAACAGCCTGATACTGACATAAGAACAGGCATATAGCTCAATGGACCAGAACAAAGAGCCCAGAAATAAACCCAATTAATATTTGACAAAGAAGGCAAGAACATACAATAAAGACAGTCTCTTAAATAAATGACGTTGGGAAAATTTGACAGGTACATGGAAAAAAATTAAACTAGACCACCAACTTCCATCATACACAAGAATAAACTCAAAATGGATAAAACACTTAAATGTAAGTCACAAAACCATAAAAATCCTAGAAGAACACATACACAGTAAAACCTCAGATATCTCTTATAGCAACATTTTTGACAACATATCTCCTCGAACAACAGAAATAAAGAAAAATAAATAAATGGGAATATGTCAAACTAAAAATATTTTGCACAGAAAAAGATATCATCAACAAAATGAAAAAGCAACCCACTGCCCTAAAAGAACATATTTGCCAATGATGTATCTGATAAGGGGTTAATTTCCAAAATATATAAAGAACTTATACAACTTAACCCCAAGACAAACAACCCAATTTAAAAAATGGGCAAAGGGCCCTGGCCGGGTGGCTTGGTTAGTGGGAGCGTCATCCCATACACCAAAGGCTGCGGGTTAGATCCCCAATCGGGGCAGATGTGGAAGACAACCGACATGTTTCTTTCTCTCTTTCTCTCTCTCTCTTCCTCTATCTCTCTCTCCCCTGCCCTCCATCTCTCCTCCCTTCTTCCCTTTGTCCCTTCCTCTTTCTCAAAGTCAATGCTCATTTACTCTGGTGAGGATTAAAAAAAAAAAAAATGGGCAAAGAACCTGAATAGACACTTCTCCAAAGAGGACATACGGATGGCCAATAGACATATGAAAAGATGCTCAACATCACTAATCATCAGAGAGATGCAAATTCAAACCTCAATGAAATATCACCTCATGCCTGTCAGGATGGCTATCATCAATAAATGAGCAAACAACAGTGATGATGAGGATGTGGGAAAAAAAGGGAACCCTTGTGCACTGTTGGTGGGAATGCAGACTGGTGCAGCCACTGTGGAAAACAGTATGAAGTTTCCTCAAAAAATTAAAAATGGAACTACTGTTTGACTCAGAGATTCCCCTTCTGGGAATATATCTGAAGAAACCTGAAACACTAATTTGAAAGAATATATGCACCTCTATGTTTATTGCAGCATTATTTACAATAGTCAAGATATGGAAACAGCCCAAGTTTCCACCAGCAGATGAGTGGATAAAAAAGATGTGGTACATTTACACAATGGAATACTCCTTGGCAGTAAAAAAGAAGAATGGATGAACCTGGAAATTATTAAGCTGAGTGAAATAAGCCAGTCAGAGAAAGACAAACATCACATGACCTCATTATATATGGAATCTGATCAACAAAATTAGCTAATAAATGATATAGAAACAGAAGTGTAGATACACAGAACAGATTGGCTGCTGCCAGAGGGGAGAGGGCTGGGAGCTGGGTGAAGAGATTAAGCAGAAAAAAAAAAGCCACAACTATCACCATACTGTTGTGCATGACACACAGACATGCACAAGAGCATGGTGATAGCCAGAGGGAAAGTGGGGTGGGGACAGGTAGAGGTGGGCCAAGGGGGGACAAACGGGGGTGGAAAGAGACTGGACTTTGGGTGGTGAACACATGACACAGAGTGCAGGTAATGTTTTATTCAGTTGCACACTTGAAACCTGTATGCTTTTATTGACCAATGTCATCCCAATAAATTCAATTAAAAAAACATTTACCTTGAAATATAATTAATCCTGATGTTAAGTAAAAGCATATATATATATATGTATGTATGTGTATATATATACATATATAAAATTTTGCTTTTTTCCATGCCGGGACAAATGTGTGTGTGTGTGTGTATGCATAGTGTTTCAAGGGAATACCAGAACTGACAAAAACTTAAATTACAAAGGCAACCTATGATAAAGGAGGGCTAGCTGCCTTATGTGGACAGTGCAGTTTGCTCCCGAGGAGGCAGCAGTCCGGCAGCATCACCTAAGCATCTCACCCTTTCCTGGCTTTTAGAAGGTTTGACATCAAAGGGTTCTGTGCCTCAACATTGCTTCCACAAGTGAAGAGTAGTAACAACAAAAGAGCACATGACCGACTACATTTGGTTGTTATAAGAAAAACACGATCCCTCTCAGAGAGACTGTCACTCTTCCAACGTCCACATGCATCTGGCACCGGAAACATACACACTAGCCGAGACAGATGTGGCTGATGTCTAATAATGCTCATATAAAAATTATTAGTAATATTAAATTGCTGTCATTTAAACAATAACTGCTAATATGCATTAAGCTCTTGGAATTTACCATACCATCTTTGGCCCTTTACAAGTATTATTATCTCATTATTTCTTACCTTAACCTATGAAATTGGTATTACTGACCCTATTTTATAAATGAAAAAAAAAAAAACCCTGCTGAGAGTAAGCCCTCTCTGTTCATGGCCACACAGCTATTGTCAAAGTTGGGATCTGAACCAATGCTTATTGAATCTCAAGCCTATATTCTTAAAATTGTGTTCTGTTGCCTTTGCCTGGCACAGAAAGAGCTACCCTGAGGTACAGAAGCCTTGAGGGTACTCTAAAAGGAAGTGCTAACTCACCGGTAGAAGTGTCCTAGCCGTGTCCTTTCTGGAAGGATGCTACTGGAGCTGAGGAGCTGACTGACTACTGAGGGAGGTACAAGCCATGAGGAAATCAGAAACTTCCAATGGTTTTAATTTTCCAGTAGCTGGACTAGACTTGCCTTGGCCTAAGTCCCACTTTTGTCCCAACATCTTTCTGCTAGTCTTGATATTTTCTTCTGAAAGAGGCCCACTTTGCACCACCCATCAAGAGTTACACCAAAACTCCACACAGCTGTCACTGGATGCTGCCGAACACCTTAGGTCTTTATTTTAGGGCTGAGATATTCATTCCTGAGAATGTTGCTACTGACAGTGGCGGTTGATGACAGCTCCCAGCTGCCCCTTTGGGAACTGCCCTCTACAGAAGGGAGCAGTGTCACCCAAAGTGACACCCCTCCCTTTGGGCAGCCTCTATGTAATACTGGTGGCTATACAGGAGTGCCAAGCCCTGGCCCTGCTGTCTTAAGAAGGGACCCCTCTGAATCCCAGCAACTGGCTGAAACCTCTCTTGCAATTGTATCGCAGTTCAACTTCTCCTTCTGCCCAATCTTACTTCCCTCACTCCCTTTGATGGTCTCTTCCCTTTCCTGGGGAACCCAGTCTAAGAGAATGGCTCTCATTTAAAAAAAATAATTTGATGGTTGGTCTATTTCCCTTCCATCTCAAGTGCCAGCAAGGTTCTAGATGCAAGGAGATTTAAATTTATAATGTTATAGTATATGAACCATTACTCCCTGAGTGACTCACCCAAGGGGCCAACATCAATCCTAGGATAGATCCTGGGTAGAAACTTAAGCTCTGGATCCCCACATTCCTACCCTAGCTACTCTATAAGCAGTTGACAAGTTGACCTGGCTGGAACCTTGCAAACATATACTGGGAATGCTTGCCATCGAAAGTCTGTGAAGGCTCCTCACCACATTTCCTGACCTGCTATAACAAGATGATTTCATTACATTGTAAAGCCCTAAATTTGGTTACACATCAGTAAAAAGAATCTACTGCCTAATTTGAAACTCCTCTGATGGTGAAGGGAAGGACCCTGTAATCTTTGAAGCTTGTATTTTGTTTGCACAAGTTTGGAATGACATCTTTAAAAAAAATTATATATGTGAGCAGTTTAATGAGAAAAATCTAAGTGCAATTCCAATGATCAACTGATACTCTCTTTCTAGCTTGTAAAGCAGAAGTAAGCAAGAGATAAACGGCCAGTGAAGGATACATTTACTTACACAATATTGAATCACTGAAAAGTGTGCATCGGTTCCCCACTAATAGCCCTGTGTGCCTGGAGAGAAACTGTTAAGACAAGATCTACGACAAAGTCATTGGGTATCAAACCAATCTCCTTTCCCTCAAACCAGTGGAGGGATGGGATTTTTAAAATGGTTTTTATCATAGATTTTTTCCTTCTACCTTTCCTTCTTCCTTCATTTTATCTTTCATTCTTTTAAAAGACTATTCTCTCAGCTAGAGGGGAAAGAAAACTCATTTTCTGCTGACTGGCTTGTGCACAACTGGAAATTATAAAAGAAATTGCTGTATCATTGATGTAGTAAGAAAACAGGAAGACAATTTTCATCCCGAAATGAGCCCTCTCAGCTGAAGCTCCCTTTGTAGTTGATGACCACACACTTTCCATCTCGGCATGGAGCCAGTTTTTATTAAAATCCTATAGCAACTGCTTATTTTTTGAACAACACTCAAAAAAGGCATTTCATGATGAATTTCCCTTAACATTGCTCATGGTCATGTGTTTGCCATCTTCAAGGACTCCAATGGGAAAAGAATCCTACCACATAGAGGCAACGTCTGGACATTATTCTTGTGATCAAAAGCATTTGTTGAGCTCGCAGGTAATGTTCAAGCAAAGAGGTTAATGGGCATGAAAGCGCAGCACCCCCCCCTCCCCGCAAAACTAGGGATACAGCTTTTAATACATCACTTCACTAAACAAACAAACAAACAAAAAAACAACTTTGCAGGATCTAGACAGCTTGTCAAAAACCCAGCTATTATGCTGGAAAATGATGGAAAAACATAAAAGATGCCTAATTTCAAGAATAGTGGGTCAGAAAGAAATAGAATTTCAGGAGGTAAAGGAATGAAGGAGAGAGGTAAAGAGGGTAGCTAAGGAGAAATATTGGCAATACAAAGAGAAGATGAAGGCATGAGAAAAAGAAAAGGAAAGGAGAAAAGAGAAGAGAAGAAAGATGGATGCTGGTCCATTATTTACTCTGTAAATTGGAGATCAGTTCCATTAATCCCAAGAGACAGCCCTGATCTAGAAAACCACCGGGAATAGCAGTAATCAATAAACAAGATAGTTTTAACCATTTGATTGCTTTGTCACCAAGTAACTACAGAACTTTATGGAGTAAATGATCAAAATAACTCATCTTTAAAAAATAATTAACTGCCTACATGTTTAAGGTGTTTAGAAGTCAAACACAAATGTTGGAGTAGAAATTCTACATATAATAGGATGCTTTATCCATAGAGATACATTCCAAGACCCTCAGCGGATGTCCGGAACCCTATATATACTATGCTTTCTTTTACACCATTATACCTTTTCAATTTGGCATATCTGAACTGTCAGCATCACTACTCTTATGCTTTGAGGCCATTATTAAGAAAAACGAGGGTTAGTTGAACACAAGCACTGCAGTACCACAACAGTTGATCTGACAACTGACATGGCTATGAAGTGATTAATAGACAGGTTGCATATACAGGATAACATGGATATGCCAGAGAAAGGAATGAGTCATGTCCCAGGAAGGACTGAGTGGGATGGTGCAAGATTTCACCATACTACTCAGAATGACATGCAATTTAAAACTTATGAATCGTTTATTTCTGGAATTTTCCATTTAATATTTTTGGACCATCCTTGACCTCAGGTAACGGAAACAATAGAAAGCAAAACCGCGGATGGGGTGGGAGGAGACTGTGGTACTTACTGCAGTAGCGACAGTCCTGTTCAGGAGATGTGTACCAGTATCTGAGCCATTAGTATTAAAAGGCATCTCAACGGCCAGCTTCTCCAGCACTATTTAATCCAGACTGGATTCTCTCTGCCTCTATCACATCCTCAACAAATAGGCACTCAGCAGCATTTCTAAGTGTACTGGTTTTCCATTTGTATCTTTGCTCTACCCATATGTTTAATTCTTCTGCTCTGAAAATACATACATACAAACATGTAACTGCCATTGATCAAACCTTTGCACCGGCTCAGATAGTCTCGCAAGGGCTGGCTGGTTGTTGAGGCTAGTAAACTGGTTTACAACCTCTTGTGGCAATTCTTCACCTGAGGATCTAACAGCGTTCCCAGTTACAAGAAATAAGAGCAGAACTCTCAGTCCAATATTGTGTAGTCCTTACTCCTTTGCTTAAATTCCTCTTTGGGGACTCTGGATAGAATTCCTATGGAGCTTTGTATATTAAATATTGACAACACATACTGCTGACACAAAATGCATGGTCAGGTCATAAAATCTGCCCCTCTGGGTTAAACCTCAGTTGAAAACTGAAAGGAACACCCAAGGCTCTCACTGTCAGAGTGCAAAAATTTGATTACTCTCATTTGCTATAAGACATCCTTGAGTTTACTGAAGAACTGTAACCAACTAGGACAACCAATCCTTCTTCAAATCCCTGAGACCTTAGATTCTATGAAGTTAATGTTAAAAAACTACAGAGAGAACCACAGTATTTTTAGTTAACATTAGAAAATTCCTTCTTCAAAAACTGTGTGGTGTATCCTGGGCCAGCATCAGTCTCAGAGTTGACATTTAGCCACGTTTAAGTGGCTAGACAGTTCTAGTAGTAAGAGATTGATTACATTGCTTAAGTAAATGATAGTATTTTCAGGCAAAGGAATTGGGTACTCCCACTTTAAAATGATGGCGGCAGCAGTTTGGCATCTCTAGGCCACACTGGAAGAAGAAGAGTGGCCTTGAACCACACATTAAATACATTGCAACATATAATCACAAAAGAATCTCATAACGTTTTATGTAAATTTACATTTTGTGTTGGTGCAAATGGCATTCATAGCCATTCTGAGCTGCATGCAGCCTATGGGCCGCAGGTTGGACACCCCTGGATATTATAGAGCTTCCAGTCAAGATGACTGCAAGGCAGACATGGCTCGCCTCTTCACACAACCACATCAATATACAAAATATAGAGTAACTATCACCCAGAACCATCAGAAATTGAGTTCAGTGGAAGTCTGACAACTACGGAATTAAAGAAACCACATCCATTGAGACTGGTAGGAGAGGTGCAGATGCAGAATGGGCTGGTCTCTCACCCACATGTGGTGGATAAAAATTCGGGTGATATCTCAGGAGAGAGCAGGCTCAGCCCCATATCAGGCCCCCAAGCCAGGGTCCCAGTGCTAGGAAGATAAATCCCCATAACCTCCGACAGTAAACAAACAGCAGGGATTGAGTCAGTGGAAGAAAATTCTGGAGCCCCAAGCAGTTCCTCTTAAAGAGCTCACACACAGACTCACCTACTTAGACTCTCTCCCTCTGAGCTCCAGTGCCGGGGTGGCAACTTGAAGGGCATCAGTGGTACACTAGGAGAGGCTGAAGCGTCTGCCATCAGGGGTGAGCAGAGGCCATTGTCCCTTTTCTGAGCCCACACCCCAGAAAGCCAGCAGCCAGGAGGCTGCTGCCATATTTGAGACTCCATCAAGGTGGCTAACACTGTTTGACTAGTGTTGGAGGTCCCCATAGACTCCACCCCACCCAATTTACAGGCCCACCCAAGCTGCTTTTCCATATGAATGGCTGGTCTTGGCTCCTGCTGTATCAAAGAAACAACAGTTGGCCTCAGTGAGCCCCAGGCCAGGCACTAGCAGCAGCCAGATTAGTTTCACAGCTTGGCTTTGCCAGGGAATCTCCAACCCAGCACAAGTAGCAGCATTCTCTGATTGCTTTATAGCTCAGGAAGGGTGGCCTTGGGAAAACCACAGGTGGGGGCTGACCTTGGCCTGCACCACCCAGGAAACACCAGGGCCAGCACATCCCAGGAGCAGCTACAGACCACCCTGACCCTGCACAGCTGATCCTCCACAGACAGCAGATACTGATGTTAAGTGGATACAGCCAATCCCTACAGCTGACTGGCCTGGATAAATCCCTCCTATTGATCTGCCAACAGCAATCAAGATTCAGCTACAAAAGAAGGTTGTATGCAGCCCATATGAAAGGTGCACCTCGAGTACCCAGCTTGGGTAATAGGGGAGGCTGTGCGACTGGACCCTATGGGACCCTATAGGACACCTACTATATTAAGCCACACCCAAGACACAGAGTCAAAGCAGCTTTATCTAATCCACAGAAACAAACACAGGCAGGCTGCCAAATGAGGAGACAAAGAAACACGGGCCAAATGAAAGAACAGATCGAAACTCTAGTTAATGAATTAACTTTACCTAAGAAATACATAGAACACCTGTTCACAACTGCAGAAAATACGTTATTTTCAAGTCCAAGGACATTACAATAAAAATTTATAGAAAAATCTCTCATGAACATAATTGCAAAAATACTTGAACATTTAATAGCATGTCATTATATTGTGCATTTGTCCAAACCCACACAATGTACAACATCAAGAATGAATGGTAATGTAAACTATGATCTTGTGTGATTATGATGTTCAATGTCAGTTCATCGATCATAACAAATGTACCACTCTGGTGTGTGTGTTGGGACAGGGGCTATATGGGAAATCTCTGTACCTTCCCCTCAATTTTCTTATGAGCCAAAACCCCAAACTTACATTCCTGTAATAGCCATTTTGACCTGTGTGAGGTGATATCTCATTGTGGTTTTAATTTGCATTTCTCTGATTGCAAGAAATGATGCTAGACATTGAGCATCTTTTCATATGTCTATTGGCCATCTGTATGTCCTCTTTGGAGAAATCCTTTGCCCAGTTTTTAATTGGATTGTATGTTTTTTTGGTGTTGACTTGTATAAGTTCTTCATAAATTTTGAATATTAACTCCTTATCAGATGAACTCACAAATATATTCTCCCTATCAGTGGGTTGTCTTTTTATTTTGTTGATGGTTTTTTTTTTCTGTGCAAAAACTTTTTAGTTTGATGAAGTTCCGTGTGTTTATTTTTTCTTTTGTTTCCCTCGCCTGAGGAGATATATCACTACAAGCAGTGTCCAAGATTTTACAGCCTATGTTTTCTTCTAGGATTTTATGTGTTAGGATCTAACATTTAAGTCTTTAATCCATTTTGAATTTATTCTTGTATGTGGTATAAGAAGGTGGTCTAGTTTCATTTTTCTGCATGTATGTGTTCAATTTTCCCAACAGCATTTATTGAATAAACTATCTTTAGCCCATTGTATGTGCT
Source organism: Desmodus rotundus (assembly GCF_022682495.2). Lineage (NCBI taxonomy): Eukaryota > Metazoa > Chordata > Mammalia > Chiroptera > Phyllostomidae > Desmodus > Desmodus rotundus. Next base: position 52,932,073 of record NC_071387.1, read on the forward strand.
TGCTTCCATGTCAAATATTGACTATAAAGGTGTGGGTTTATTTCTGGGCTATCTGTCCTGTTCTATTGTTCTATGTGTCTGTTTTTATACCAGTAAGATGCTGTTTTGATTACTGTAGCCTTATAGCATAGTTTGATATTAGGTGGTGTGACTCCTTTGACTTTGTTCTTTTCTCAAGATTACTGTTGCTGTTCAAGGCCTTTGTGGTTGCATATAAATTTTTGAATGATTTATTCTAGTCCTGTGAAATATGTAATCGGAATCTTGATAGGAGTTGGGTTGAATCTATAGATTGCTTTGGGTGGTATGAACGTTTTAATCATGTTAATTCTTCCAATTCATGAACATGGTATGTGCTTCCACTTATTTGTACCCTTTTCAGTTTCTTTCTTCAGTGTCTTATAATTTTCCAAGTACAGACCTTTTACATTCTTGGTTATTTTATTCCTAGGTATTTCATTAATTTTGAAGCAATTGTGAGTGAGCTTGTTCTCTTAACTTCCCTTTCTGATTGTTCATTATTGAACTATTATATTCTGATAGTTCATATGAAAATGCAACTGATTTATGGATATTACTTTTGTGTCCTGCTACTTTGCTGAATTCATTTATCAGTTCTAGTAGTTTCTTGGTGGAATCTTTAGAGTTCTCTATGTACAGTATCTGTCAACTGCAAATAAAGACAGTTTTACTTCTTCCTATCAAATCTGGATGCCTTTTATTTCTTCTTTTTTTTGAAGATTTTATTTATTTACTTTTAAAAAGAGGGTAAGAGGAGAAAGAGAGGGAGAGAAACATAAATGTGTGAGGGATACTTCAATCAGTTGCCTCTCACACACCCCCAACTGGGGACCTGGCCCACAACCCAGGCACGTGACCTGACCAGGAATCAAACCAGTGACCTTTCACTGGCACTCAGGCTGGCACTCAGTCCACTGAGCCACACCAGCCAGGGCTATTTCTTCTTCTTGTATGATTGCTATGGATAGGACTTCCAGTACTATGTTGAATAAGGGAGGTGAAAGCAGACATCCCTGTCTTGTTCCTGATTTTAAGCGGAATGCTTGTAGTTTTTGCCAGTTGAATATGATGATGGCAATGGGTTTGTCATATATGGTCTTTAGTATGTTTAGGTATGATTCCTCTGTTCCCACTTTGCTGAGAGTTTTTATCATAAATGGGTGCTGAATGTTGTCAAATACTTTTTCTGCATCTATTGATATAATCACGGGGGTTTTATCCTTTATTTTGTTTATGTGGTGTCTCACATTTATTGATTTGTACATGTTGTACCAACCTTGCGTTCCCAGAATAAATCCTACTTGATCATGGTGTATAATTTTTAGATGTATTGCTGTATTTGGTTTGCTAATATTTTGTTGAGGATTTTAGCATCTATGTTCATCAGTGATATTATCATGTAATTTTTTTTGTAGTGTCTTCATCTGGTTTTCAAATTAGTGTAATGTTGGCCTCATAAAATGAGCTTTGTAGTCTTCCCTCCTCTTGAAGTCTTTGAAATAGTTTGACAAGAAGAGGTGTTAGTTCTTCTCAGAATGTTTGGTAAAATTCACCTGTGAAGCCGTCAGGTCCAGGACTTTTGTTTGTTGGGAGTTTTTTGATTACTGCTTCAATTTCACTAGGTGTAATCTGTCTATTCAGATTCTCTGATCTTCCTGATTTAGTTTTGAAAGAGTGTATGTTTTTAGAAATTTATCCATTTCATGCAGGTTTTCCAATTTGTTGGCATATAGTGTTCACAATATTTTCCTTACAATCCTTTGTATTTTTTTTTATGTCAGTTGTTATATGTCCTTTTTAATTTCTGACTTTATTTGGGTCATAAACTTATTTATTTGGGTCCTTTCTCTTTTTGTTCTTGATGAGTCTGGTTAAAGGTTTGTCAATTTCATTTATCTTTTCAAAGAACCAGCTATTGGATTCATTGATCTTTTGTATCATTTTTCTAAAACTCTATTTTGTTTATTTCTGCTCTGATCTTTATTATGTCCTTCCTTCTATTCACTTTGGGCTTTGTTTGTTTGTTCTTTTTCAAGTTCCTTTAAGTGTAAAATTAGATTGTTTATGTGAGTTTTTTCTTGTTTCTTGTGATAGCCTGTAATGCTATGAATTTCCTTCCCTCTTAGGATTGCTTTCCTTGTGTCCCACGGAAATTGGGTTGTTGTGTCCTCATTTTCATGAGCTCCAAGTCTAATGGGAGCTTCCTGGTGGATAAGTAACTGCTTTCCTCTTGTGGCTTTTAAGATTCTCTCCTTGAGTTCAAATTTGCCGTTTTAATAATATGTCTTGGTGTGGACCTCTTTGGGTCCATTTTGTTTGGGACTCTGCTCTTCGTGGACTTGGGTATCTTTGTCCTTCATCAGGTTAGGGAAGTTCTCAGTCATTATTTCTTCACATAGGTTCTCTATCTCTTGCTCACTCTCTTCTCCTTCTGATATTCCCATGAGATAGATGTTGTTATGGTTCATGTTGCCCCAAAAGTTTCTTAAACTCTCGTCATTTTTAAATTCCTTTTTCCTTTTACTGCTCTGCTTGGGTCTTACAAATCGCTGATCTGATTCCCTGTTTCATCTAACCTACTGTTTATTCCCTCCAGTGTATTATTTATTTCAGATACTGCATTTTTTATTTCTGACTGGTCCTTTCTTATGGTTTCTATGTCTTTTTTTCATGCTGTTGAGTATCCTTATAATCATGACTCTAAATTCTATATTTGATAAATTGTTTGCCTCTATTTCATTTAGTTCTTCTGGAGAATTTCTTGTTCTTTCATTTGGGGCCTTTTTTAACTTTTTTTTTTAATCTTCCCATTGTGGTTGCTTCTCTGTGTGTGTTTCTATGTTGGTAGATCTGCAAAGACTCTGAGGCAGTCCTATATCAGATTCTGCCTGTGACTGGCGTTAAGCAACGTGTTGGAGCTATCCGTGATTCACAGCTTGTGGCTCTCCCGTTGGAAATGGGTGTGTGCAGAAAAACCAGGCTGCACACCAAGGCCCACTTTTACTAGCACTGGGCCCAGGGGAGGGTCAGCTAAAGTCTCAGAGCTTCCAGAGATCTGCCTTCACCTGCAGTCTTTCTGTTAGGCTTAATCACTGAAATAGCATCCCAGCTTAAGCTCCACAGGGTAGGATGGGAGGGATTCCTGTGGGTGGAGCTATTGCTTTCCCCTAGGCCGATGCTGCATTGAGGGGAGTGCTCTGCCCAAGAAAGATGGCTTCTGCAGTGTGAAGAATGACTCAGCACAGGGATCCTGGCAGCTGTCCCTTCAGTTCTCTTCCCAGCGCCACCAACCCCAGACCCTCCTCATGAGCCCAGGATAAATGGCTGCAAACCTGAATTTTGGTGTGCTGGCCTTTTTTTAAGAGGCTTTCTCTTAAAAAAGAGGCTATCTCTCCCTGGCAGACAGAAATCCCACTGCTTTTCACAGCTGGATATTATTTGAATTCCTTTCCCAGTACTTGTGCTTCAGTCTGGGAAGCCCAGCTTGGGGTTTAAACCCCACACTTCCCAGGGAGAACCCTCTGGCCACTGAAATATCCCTCTGGAACTTCAGCTGCTGCCCAGAGGAGCCCAGCCAGCCCTTTTATGCCTCAGTACCTGCTACCAAGCTCATTGTGGTGATGTGATTTCTTCCATAAGTCCCTGGTTGTGAGATTTCTCTCCACCTAGTGTTCAGTTGGTTATTCAGGATGATTTTTTGATATTTATCTGTAATTCCAGTTTGGTCCTGGGAGGAAGTTAATGTAGCTCCCACCTACTTGCTGCCATCTTGGGTGCCCCAGAACTTATTTATAACTGCAATTTTTTTTACCATTTGACCATTTTTACCCAATTCCCCTATTCCCCACCCTCCACCTGTGGCAACCAGAAATCTGATCTGTTTCTATGAATCTTTTTTTTAAATCCACATATAAGTGGGATAATACAATTTTTGTCTTTCCCATGTATTGCTTTTAATTTTTTTTTAGAAAGTGTACTTTCTATTTTGTAATGAAAAGAAATGGGCTATTATTCACTTCAGAAAAAAAAAATTCCATGTCCTTTCAAGGTGATTTTTTTAAATAAAAGAGGAATTTCCTCCTTTAGAAGATTGTGCCTATTGTAGGTCTTTCCCAGATACTATCATCAAACAGTAGTCTAATTTCCACAGACATGCTATTAAGTGTTATATGTGGGGAAGAGATGGCAGTTGAAATAGAGACGGCTTAAGTGTATTTTAAGAAACCATATGCAAATGAGAAAGATCAAATCAAACTTTATAACTTGTGTTGCATCTTTTTAAATATATTTTATTGATTATTCTATTCAGTTGTCCATTTTTTTCTCCCTTTTATTCCCCTCCACCCTGCACTCCCCTTCCTACCAACCTACCCCCCACCCCTTAGTTCATGACCATGGGTCATACATATAAGTTCTTTGGCTTCTACATTTCCTATACTATTCTTAACCTCCCCCTGTCTATTTTGTACCTACCACTTATGCTTCTTATCCCCTGTACCTTTTCCCCCATTTCCCCCCCCTCCCCTTCCCCACTGATAATCCTCCATGTGATCTCCATTTCTGTGATTCTGTTCCTGTTCTAGTTGTTTGCTTAGTTTGTTTTTATTTTTTTAGGTTCAGTTGTTGATAGTTGTTAGTCTGTCATTTTGCCGTTCTTAGTTTTGATCTTCTTTTTCTTAGATAAGTCCCTTTAACATTTCATATAATAAGGGCTTGATGATGATGAACTCCCTTAACTTGAACTTATCTGAGAAGCTCTTTATCTGCCCTTCCATTCTAAATGAAAGTTTTGCTGGATAGAGTAATCTTGGATGTAGGCCCTTGCCTTTCATGACTTGGAATATTTCTTTCCAGCCCCTTCTTGCCTGCAAGGTTTCTTTTGAGAAATCAGCTGACAGTCCTATGGGACTCCTTTGTAGGTAACTGTCTCCTTTTCTCTTGCTGCTTCTAAGATTCTCTCCTTATTTTTGATCTTGGGTAATGTAATTATGATGTGCCTTGGTGCATTCCTCCTCGGGTCCAACTTCTTTGGGACTCTGAGCTTCCTGGACTTCCTGGAAATATATTTCCTTGGCCAGGTTGGGGAAGTTCTCCATTATGTTTTCAAATAAGTTTTCAATTTCTTGCTTTTCCTCTTCTCCTTCTGGCACCCCTATGATTCGGATGTTGGAACATTTAAAGTTTCCCCAGAGGTTCCTAAGCCTCTCCTCATTTTTTTGAATTCTTGTTTCTTCATTAAGTTCTGGTTGAACGTTTACTTCTTCCTTCAGTTCCAAATTGTTGGTTTGAGTCCCAGTTTCCTTCTCACTGTTGGTTTCCTGTATATTTTTCTTTATTTCACTTTGCATAGCTTTCACTTCTTCCTCAATTTTGTGACCATACCCAACCATTTCTGTGAGCATCCTTATTACCAGCATTTTGAACTCTGCATCTGATAGGTTGCCTATCTCTTCATTGCTTAGTTCTATTTTTGGATCTTTGATCTGTTCTTTCATTTGGGTCATACTTTATGTCTTGGTGCACCTGTTGGGTAGTAAGGGGCGCAGCCTTAGGAATTTGCTAAGGCGGGGAAACCCACTTCGCTGCATTGTGGTGCTGTATGTGAGGGAGTGGTCCAAGAGGGAACAATGCTGCTTGCTTAGCTTTCAGCCAGATTTTAGTCACTTCCCCCGCTTCCCACAAGCACAGTGAGACCTTCTGGTGCTGATTCCTGGTTGTGTGGGCTTGTGTACATTCTAGAACCCCGTGGACCCCTCCAACAGACTCATCTGTGAGACTTGGAGTTTCTCCTGACACTGCAACCGCCACATATTTTTACAGCCAGAGGTTTTGAGGCTTTATTTCCCTGCACTGGAACCCTGGGTTTCGCAGTCTGTCTCACTCCTTAGTTGTTCCTCCTTGTTTATCTACCCTTCAATGTGGGACCACCTGGTCCTCCAGCCACTGCCTTGCTGCATGTCATCTATGCCTCAGCTGCCCATCTCCACCCCTCCTATTAGTCTGCGAATGGTTCTTTTTTAACTCCTTGGTTGTCGGACTTCCATACAGTTCAATTTTCTGGCAGTTCTGGTTATTTTTTGTTTTTAAATTTGTTGTTGTCCTTCTTTTGGTTGTGCAAGTAGGCAAAGTGTATCTACCTACAACTCCATCTTGGCTGGTAGTCATCTTTGTTGCATCTTTATCACCCTGCTTCATATGGATGGACAAAAGTTGAGACTCCTAAAACAGCATCAAACATAGATTACTAGCCCGGCTTTAACTCATCCCACTCCACTCCACAAACTGCCAGAGTATTTCTTTTCCATAATATAGGGAAAAGTCATTTCATGCTTCTTTTTTGAATATCTAAAATGCCACCACCCAGTATTCACTTAAGCTATCAAAATATTCCTTTCTAATGTGACACCCACCCCACTCCCAAAGGTCAAGGAGCTAGAGAGTTTGCTGGGCATTCCTACACTCACACATTAGAGTCTATTAAAATCTTGCAGTGAATCAATTTAGTCAAATTTGTTTGTTTCAAACTCAGATATTCTACGGTTTCATTCAAAAATATAGGTGGGAAGACTGGCAGGGCAACAAAGGTCGTTGGCAATGCTTTAGTGGGGAACTGAAGTTTGGTCTTGGGTGTGAAGGCACTGGGCACCCAGAAGAGAGAAAGAAATGGGTCCAAGGAGGTAGAAGAGAACATAGAAAAGGTGATAAGTGTGGTTAACAATAAACTCCACAATTTTCCAATCTTCATGGCTATATTTAAACCAACACCTCTCCCCTCAAAATTAAGCCACCTGAACCTTTTAATTGGGTTTTACTTTGATCATATACCCAGCCCGAATCACTGTCTTCAAATAATTTAAACTAGAAAAAAAGAAATACTGAATTTCTTCAGCTAGTTGCCTAAGCCTGAATACTCTTCAAGTGAATCCAATGCAATGGTTGAAAAGTGAAAAAAATATACAACCTTTTCTTTGGATGAGAAGGAAGAAAGAGGTCTATACCATGCCAAATAATTGGGTTGACTAAATTCGCCCGCCTGAGATGACCCATAGCTTCAATGTCATGAAGACACAGCCTCTCTGTTTCTCTCCTGTACTCAGAGAAGGAACGTTCCATTCCCCGTAATTCATGAATTTTAAAAACCATGAACCTTCCTTCACATTCCAGAGGAACACAAACGTTTTCCTGTCAGAGAGCTGTTTTGAGCATAAACGCTCAAGTAATTGCGATGGTGACAGGGAGAGGCCTTTCAAATCAAGTCTTTGTTCTGAGCTGGCTGGAGACTCCAGGAGTAGGACTGCCAGTAGGGTCTGGACATATGCTTGGGCACAGAGAGCAAGGATTGAATTTACCAACCACCAACTGCCATAACGGCCTTGTTCCTGGAAAAAGGCCAACTGTAGAGCCAACTGCCAGTGCCACCATGTTGTCATTAGACAATGGGCCAACAAGAAGTTACCCGACCTAGGAAGATCACTAGCTCCCTCTTGTGGTGGAGCACAATGACTAAATCCTGCCACTTTTTCATTAGAAAGGCATCCCTGAATTCCATGAATGAAGGATGAAGACACATCCTGAAGCACTTTTATTAGCACATTTGCAGTCTTTATCTACACCTTTCCAGAGAGATAATATTTACAGTTTTAATTTCAATGACAAAAATCACCTCTCTCAAATTCATAAAGCTCTCCAATGATTCTCCTTTGCCCTTAAAATTAACTTCCAAAATCATTGCCATGGCTTGTAAGCCCCTGTTCATATATCCCCTGCCTTCTCCAGCTGCATTAATTTTCAGTCTCCCCTCACTTTACTCTCTCCCTTCAATATTTTCACACTTGATTGCTGCCTGTTTGGAAAATTGTGCTTCCCTTCCACACCTTTATGCCACCTCATCTGGTTAAATCTTATATATCTGTTGGTTTAACTTAAATACCACCTCCTTAGGGACACCATTCTTGATCCCTTAAGCTAGATCTCCCTATTCAGTCTGCATTTAGCACCCTGAATTTCTTTACTTAAGCGCTCATGACACTCAATTGTAATTGCTTATTAAACAATTTTAAAAATGTTCTCTATAAGGGCAAATACTGTGCCTGTCATCACTTCTTTATCCTTCTCATTTAACACAAGAACTATAGGTATTTATTGAGAGAATGCATTTGAAGAAGCAAATTCTAGAATGGAAAAAGGGAGTAATATTTATGTGCCAAATATGGGCCAGACATTAGGCTGGTTATTTACACATCTTCTATTTCATTTATTCTTCATTTAATATCACCAAGGAAAGTATTATCTTGAATTTGTAGTGAGGAAAGTGTAGCTCAAAGGGGTTTAGATAGCTTGGCCAAAGCTCTAAGGGAGAAAATGTCAAGTCCAGAATTCATACCCAAGTGTAATTCCAAGTCCATGTACTTTCTACTTCATGATGCTTCCTCCTAGGTAGACCAAAATTAACTATAGTCAGTTCTTGCCTATTCATGTGAATGAAACATCACATGGCATGACTATTTTCAAATAGTGAATAATCAATCCTAAAATCATTCTATCAGGCGTAAGGTGGTGTTTTGTTCTTCCATTTTTTTTTTAAGGAACTCCTATTGATGTCCTCATTATTGTAAATGAAAATAACTAAGTCATTCTAGAAAGTCCTTACTGGTAAGCTGCCCTAGCCAGAAGGCAACAGAGCTTCATGAGGGTTTCACAAGGCAGAGAACAGAAAGAGCATTGGGTAAGGAGTCCACAAAACCTGGATTCTAAGGCAATCAATCACTGGCCCAAACCTGATGAATGACCTCAACCAAACTACCTCATGTCTCAGAACCATCCTCATCTTTACAAAGAAGAGAATGGAAGTATGGCCTAGAATGGATTTTTAAGGACCCCTCTAGCTCTCAAATTCTACTGTCCTAATTCAAAGTGGAGCTGGGCTATACAAACTTGCTACTTTATACTTAATACAAGGTATAAATTTTGTCTGGTGATAAAAGACCTCTTCAAAGCTCTTCAGTTAGAAAAATCAAAATCATATGTTAACCAAGGGCTTACACACAGCAAATAATATCCCTCAACATGCTTTTGGTTCCTGAAAATTCTAACTTTTTTATTTCTAAATGTAAAGAATTAGACTAAGGATTCTAATCAGATCCCAAATGGTGCTTACATGCTTTCTTGTTATGTATCTCTCTAGCAATTGGCTTCATCTTGGAATTTTTGCACAGTGTAAAAAGATTCTCTAGTATTTTGACTGATCAGACCTCAAGATCCTCCCATTTTAATAATGTCTAATGGATTGTTCAGCTACCCTTTTAGGTCTTCTAAAGAAGTATTCCCAAAGATATTTTAAGAATCTTAGTTAGGAAGGGAAGACATCTTTCTAACCTGTTTTCTGCAACAACTAGTGTGTAGCACCCAATTTGCTAGCTCTGACCTTGAATAAAAATACTTAACCTTCCTAGGCCTCTCTCTCTTTTGCAAAATGAGAACAATACCAACTCCAGAGTTATCAGAGGAATCAATTGCAAAATGTTTGTGAAAACAAACACAAATAAAGGTAAGTCTCAAAGGGCTTCTCAGAGGACAAGTCTCTGCTATGTTGTTTCTAGGGCTTCTACCCTTAAGTTCTACCATAAGTTCAAAATGCCATGGAAAGAACATTTGCCTTAGAAACAGAAGACTCAGATGTAGTCCAGGCTCTGATACACCCTAGTTGTAAGGTCTTGGGAAAGTACTGTATTTTGCCATGTATAATGCTCACTTTTTTGCCCAAATTTTTGAGGGAAAAATAAGGATGCACGTTATACATGGGTAGTATTTGAAATACCTTGGATCTGTTCTTGTCTTTTATAATTATTCATTGCATAAAATTTCCTGTAACATAATATATCCAAAAATAAATGCTGAAATTCCTCTATAATACAAAAAACAAGTATCTAAATATAAATAAATAATTAAATTAAAAAATTAAAATGGAAGATTTTTTTCCCCTTAAAGTTTGGGCCAAAAATGTGGTTGCGCATTATACACAGCAAAATACGGCAGTTATCCTTGTTAAGGCTGCATTTCTCACCCATACATGGATGGTTAGAATAACGGCATGCTGCATACGACTGCAAATGTGCATACAACTGACTAGTGTACATGTTCACTAACAAAATCAGAACCCCAAAGGATGTCGACAAATTAGAACCATAAACGAGATGTCTAAAAAGTTGATCAAATCAACTTAGGTTCATGGCCTAAAAGCAAAGGACTAGGGGGGCATGACATTGCAGGAGGGTGTGAAGGGAGAGACAGTGAAAAGAATTGGAGACTAGAAGCAAAATACAAACCAATAGTACATTGTTTTTACCTAAAACGTAGTATTTTCATGGGCTTCTGCATCATGAGGAACCTCTTCTTCCTCATGACAGTCTTCGGGCAAGCGCACTGCAGCGCTCAGAGGATTCCCTGGCGAGCAGCCCCTTTCCTCCAACCTTCCCCAGGAACCATGTGTTCTGGCCTCCTCACCGTCCCAGAACCGTGTGCTTCGTCTACAGTACTTGTTAGGTTTTGGTTATAAATATAGGACTTTACCTCTCTTAGACAAATCTCTTTGGATTTGATTCATTTGGTTCATTATTTCAAATTGTCAACATCTTTGGGGATCTTGATTTGGTCACAGTCTCTTTTCCTCTGGATGGTGATGGGATCGCAAATTGTCTTTTTCCAAAGTTTTCATGAAATAGTAAATTTTGTCGACCAGAGGACTAGTTACCTCAGGAAATGTACATTGAATATGGTCACTCTCTATTCCTTAGCTGAAGGGAAGATATAACAATATATTAAATTTATTAAGTATTAAATATTTCCATATGAAATAATTAAATAATAAATATATTACACTAAATACATACAAAATAAATATAGTATATTTAATATTAGAAAACCTGACATTATTCCTTCTGTCCTTCCACATGTTCGTATGGAAAATACAATAATTAGTGCAAGAATAACATGTGCTTCGCATACTCAAAATTGTAAACCCAGTTTTTCCCCACCCTGTATTTCTGCCTCTTGATTCAGTGCACACCCAAGGCCAATCCTGACTGACTGAAACAGGAGGATTTTAAGTAGCTCTGGTGAACTGTCTGGAACTCCTGAGTCAATCCCTTTCACAAGCTTGTCCACGCACCCCCACCCCACTTCTTTTACTGGATATCACCTCAGTCCTAAGCTCCAGGCTCCTCCTGCCTATATGAGTTAATTCTTTCCCTCAAGCTTCTGTATATGGCCTGGGTTGTTCTAGATACTCTCCGGCCCAAGGGCTGGAGTCCTGCCCACAAATCCCAGGCCTGTGAGGGCAGTTCTGGTGTTTTTTTCATGCCTGAACTTGACATTGGGACACCCTGACGCTCCCAGAATGTGGCTCTCCTTGATAATCTCTCTTTGGGATCCACTAAATATTGGACTATTGCTATGGCCTTCCAACTGGCCTGTTAGCAGTTCTGGACCCCTCTAAGCAAATACCACTTGGAACAAGATTTTCTTCTTTTGATTATCAGACAGTCTTCTAAATTAGTTGAAACTGGGAGCCTTCCTTGAAGCAACTTACTAAAATCTAGCAGCAAGTATAAGTGCTATACGATTTTTTTTATCAGAGGGTTACTGCACCCTATGGATGCAATGCCTGGCCACTTTCCATTAGTGTCCTGACTACACCCTTTGGCCCTCTCTATGGTGGAGCTTGCTACAGTGGGATGTATCCTCTGGCTCTTGTGGTTGGTGACACACCTGCTGGAAGCTGCTGGTGGACTAAGGTCTCTTTCCTAACCAGAGATGGTGGGCCCATACCCGAGAAGAGCCCTTCCTCCCCACCTCTGTCAGCATTCATCAGTGCCTGGAGTGATGAGGTCTGTACTCCTTATTTCTCCTGGGCTGGGACATGTCTTTCTCTCTCTCCAGAGATGGTGACATGGGTTCATTTCTGTCAAGGCTGTGTTCCTTGTGTAAGAGGCCCTGGATTAGAGGGAAAGATCCTGTTTTTAATTCCACCTTTGGAGCTGGCAATTTAGTCTTTAATAAGACCAAAATAGAACACATAGTAGGCACACAATAAAACTTTCTGCCCTTATATCCACCTTTATAAGTGTAATTTGGGGTTTGGTGATAATCAGGATAGTAAGTGGTTGCTTTTTCCCTATGAAGGACCAGCCACAGAATTTCCAGGGCCCAGTGCAAATGAATATGCAGGGCCCTTGTTTAAAAAGCAAAGAAAAGTGCCTTAAAGGCACTAAAATATAAAGCATTTTTCTATCTTCTATAATCTTTTGCTTTGTCATGTGTCCTGGTGTTTTAAATGTACTATTTAATGTTATTCTAAGTAGTGAAAAATTAAAAATTTTAAATGCTAACATGAGTTTTACCATTTATCTTTACATCATGTAATGCCAGTTTTAAATGCAAATATAAGGGCTTTTGACATGTATGCAGAATCAATGTAGTTAAACAATTTGTATTTCATATCTTGTATATGTATATGTATTTCTGTTCTTACCAGCACAGTAGATACACTGAACAAAACTAACTCAGCTATTTATTTTCACTTCTTGACATATGCATATTCTACCAATACTGTCTACCTGATAAGGAAGAACTTAAAGGAAAAGGAGCTAAAAGTTGCCCTACCTTTTCCTTTCCTGCTATATCATCATTACAACATAAGTGGTTGGCTAATCCAGGGATTTGGTGATTTGTATTTCTCAGAATGTCACTGTCTTCTTTCTGCATGCGAAATTGTAGTTCAAGTGGAGAGGGGCCTCTCTAAGCTGTCAGCTTACTCAATTGTAGATGTGACATGTTCACCTTGGGCTTGCTTTGAGTCTTGCTAAACTCCCATGCACATAGGTTTACCAGAATTCTGTACTCATAGGACATCACAAATGCTACACGTGAATGTGGTGGCAAGAAACAGTGGCAGATAGGCATGACATGCATATCTCCTCTGTTCATGCTCCATCGTTCCATCAGGCTTCACTTACATATCAGAAGTTCAAAGAGAAAATTATTAAAAATTTCTGATGGCAACAATGGAGCATTAAACCAATCACAGGATCCTTCTGAGCACAGGGCCCTGTACAGCTGTACAGGTGGTATGTCCATGGAGCCTGAGCTTTGTGAATTCTTGAGGGCATCATCTAGCCTTTGAAGGAATCTTGTGCTATGTTCCTTATGTCACCCATGTTCTCTCCACCCCCACCACTGTGGCAGATATCAGCCCATGTAATGATAAAACTGCACAGTCCCCAGCTTCTACTGGACACTGAATTCCCAGAGCTAAAGATGATGGCTGTTATTTCTACCCATCTCAGTGCCTTGTGTAGTGACCAGTACTAGTGGCATTACATAAATTACATAAATGTTGGCAGAAGGCAAAAAATATACAAGAAAAAACAAGTTGAATGTGCGACATCTCAGAACAGTAATTGCCCCCAGGAAAGAGGCTTCCATGTTCCCTAAGTTCTAGCACATGAAAACGGGGTTTATGATTTATGAATTTTGAAATACTGCTTTCTTGAAACTGGACTTTCCTGGTACCATAGTGGGACCAGGGGAACTCAGATCACTGTTCTTGGGCATCGCTGATCACACATTGCATTAAATATGGAAGGTAAGTGGTTAACAGCTTCCATACCCTGTGGTCCAGATCAGCAGGTCCCATCCCAACTGCATTTTAGAGTCACTTGGGAAAGGTTGGAGGTTCTCATTATCTGCAGAAGACCTACTGAATCAGAATTTGGGGGTGGTGTTGGGGATTTTTTAAAACTCTTTCGCATGATTCTGACATTACTGATCCACAAACCAGCATTTGGGAACCACTGCTATAGGATGACAAACTGTTGAAGCTGCTAATGTTTTTGAGATCCAACTCAATTCACACTAACAATCAATTTGAATTACATAAGTGCTATGCAGAACCCCTGCCCAAATTCTCTTTCTTGGGTCTAAAAAAGACTTCCTTACTCCAGTGTGAAATTAAATGATTTTTCCTATCTTGGGGAAAAACATGAAATTTTCAAACCGTGACTATTGAACAATTTGCACCATATGTATGCAGCTTTTTTGATAGATACAGTTCACAACTTGCAATGAATAAAACAGGTATTGGGATGCACGTAATAGAAGAAATCTCTGCCCAAATGCATATCTCTGCTACTTCATTTTGCTACTGAAATACAGAAAAGGACCTGCCTGTTGAAACTGCCTGAGTGATTTTGCCTTCTGATTAGATGTCATCACTGCCAAATATTTCTGCTCCGAGAGCAGTTATAAAATGAGTTAGAACAACTGCCCTCTTCTGAAGCAATGGCTGTTAGGTGCAAAACCTTCTGTGTCTCACATACTACTCTACCTACCATTCCAAAGCAAAAAGGTGGGAGTTCTGGTAGTCAACTTTGGTTTTCCTGAATCTTCCACCTCACAGTGTATTTTTAAAGAACTATTGGGGCTAGCACAGAAAGGACTTACAAACAATTATCGACCAGTCCCTAAAGGAACATCTCACACAGGCTCAGTCTGAGACCCTCAAGACGTCTAGGCCTATTCAGGTCAAGCTCACACATGGCACCTGTTCCCTGGCATCCCTTTCTTGGGAAACTATCCCACTCTGTGTGATTCTGGTGAAGCTATCAATCCAAGCACCTCATCTCCCCCACCACAGGGACAGAAATGAGACTTCTGTTGGCAGTAGAGTCTTCCCATATCCTGGATGAGTTATCACATACACAAAGCAGGCTATTATAGAAAATGTATAATTCTCAAAGGTTAAAAAATACATTAGCTGCACTGTCAGAGAGATTTGTGCATCCCTCTCAATACACACATATACACGTACCAACACAGATTCACACGCACATGCACAGGACTGAATATACCGTTCTGAAATCCATTTTCTTCAGTTAATGAAAAAATACAATGCTCAAGACATCTTGCTCAAGCCACATGGGAGCAATACATCCTGAGCATTTTCCCATGTGGTAAAATATTCTTCTGCAACTTGCTATTTAGTATCTGCAACAGTATTCCTTTATATACAGGGGTGGGCAAAAGTAGGTTTGCATTTATTCGTATGAGAAAAGACATGCAGATTATGATTGTCACAATAGCTTTATTAACTCCATGTTTCGTGTACTCACAACTGCAAACCTGCTTTTGCCCACCCCATAGGTGTTCCACACTATTCCCTACCATTTCAAAATTGCATTTCTAACTTTTCAATATTATAAAAATGCTCTGATTGCTCTCTCTGCTTGAACTTCATTGCAAATCCTGTCTTATCCTAACACAAGACACTATTTTTGGTTATTTACCATTTTTGCAAGACTGAATTTCAAATCCTCTCTGGAGAGCTAACCCCGACACATCAGCCCTCTCCAAAGAAAGAATGCTCCTCCAGTTAGTGGAGGCGGGTATGAGAAATACCAACCAAGCTTTGAAGGGAAGGGTAGTTTCAATCAAGCCTAATCAACTCCCAAATTTCTCCTTCAGTAAAAGTGAAGGAGATCATAACATTCTTGTAGAACAAACAGAACCTTGGCTTTTATTAGGGTGAGAGCAAATATAGGTGTAAAGAAAAGGAGAATATCAAATTACAGCATATACTCATTTTCTTTTACCTTTAATGAAGGACAACTTTGGTATCTTTTGTAATATAAGAGCAAGCCTTCTCTGTGTTTGAGCTACATTTAACCTAAGATTAATCTTTATCTGTTGAGTTCTCCGAATTCTCTTGCATCTGACCCATGCTCTCTCTAGGCTGTGCAAGGGTACCATCTTGTGGCTGATGCAAAAGATAATAAGAAGATGCATGGCTTTCTAGTGTGTGAGAGTATGAGAAATACCAACTAAGGATGATTGCAAGACCCTCTTTAAGGTAATTTTGCTACTACAGCAATAGAATACACACATCATTGTTCATTAGCTTTTTAAAAAATGTGTGCGTATAAAGAGAGTTTCCTCTTCCCAACTAACAACATTCGGGCGTGAGTGGAAAAGTTTCAGAACCTTCTAAAAGACTAATATTTGAGAGAAGAGAAATGACTATGAGAGTTTTTAGCTCTCTCGTTGTGACAGTAACTCAATCATAAAAACTTAGAAGGAGTGAAAAGATCACAAGAGCAAGTGTTAGAATTACCAGGTTGCAGACCCAGCTACAGAGTTTCAGTGACCTTGGGTCACTTAACTTCTCAGTCTCTGATTCCTCACAGGAAAAAAAAGAGAGAGTGTCAGACCCCACAGGGATGCTGAAGTCACACATAGAAAAGGTTCTGAAATATGCTTAAATACCAGTCAGAATATAAAGCCTTATTTTTGTTGCTCAGAACAGTTAAATTAGCAATCTGGATTTTTAAAAAAGAAATTGCTTAGCCTTGCTCCTTATATATTCTCAGGCATGATCTTAGTGGAGGAGAAACTGTCCCTGAAGTCAGGGCGAAGGGTTTCTCTCAGTTGAAGATGGTAGGAGGGAAAGGGGTCAGCAGGGAAAGGTTCAGAAAGAAAAAATTAATCCATTTTTAAGGTGTCAATCATCTAAGCATCAGGAGAATCCAAGGAGAACTTTCAGAGGCTGGAGATACTATGCTAGGTAAAGCCATTGAAAAAGCAACACATCACGATGTCCAGCTTAAAATGTTGGATCTATATGCTCTCTTTCTAAGCAAAAAAGCAAAAGAAAGAAATTACAAAAAAAAAGACCAACACATTTCTCTCTTTATAATTAAACTTCATAAGCCAAAGGTCCAGACACAGAACCAAAAGAGGAGCAAACTTGATTGCTGCAAGTCATATGCAGCAAATGACAATAGGACTAATGTAATTGGTTTGTTTAGCCCTAATATGCCAATACGAAAAAGAAACTTCAACCTTCTGTAATCAAATAAATACAACTTAAAAACTGTTAGATACTGTTTTCAAAAAATTTATCAGATATGAAAATAGTTTTAATGAGAATACTCAATGTTGGAAAAGCTGTATAGATATACCCATGAATTCCTGGTAGAAGAGTATACAGGTACAACCTTTCTGGAAAGCAGTTTGGTGATTCGCATCGAGGTGCTTTCAAATGTGCATGTTATTTGAGCCATTAATTCCACTTCTGGAGACTGATGGGTGAAATGGGTAAGAACACAAGCTCAGAGCCAGGTCACCTGAAATTGTCTCCCAGCTCCACCACTCACTAGCCGAACTAGTGGGCAGGAAATTGCCTAACCTCTTTGTGCTTCAGCTTCCTCGTCCATAAAGTGGGGCAATAATGTTACCTATTTCACCAAGTAGTGTGAAGAATTAGTAAATGTAAACCATCTAAAATATGCCTGGTTAATCATAAGATGGCATTACTATTATTGTTATTATTTTCATTATTCAAAGAATCTAGCAATAATCTGGAAGTTACATTCATTTAGGAAATATGTACTGAGAGGTATTTTGGTTAGGCAAAGGGAAAACAAAACACTCATGGTCTCTGAATTAAGGAGTTCATATGCAGTTGTAAAATATATATGCTCTTACATGTTCACTTCAATATTTCTAGTAGCAATGACTGGAAATGATGCCAGTATTCAGAAATCCATGTCTGTAAAGCAAAAGATTGTACAGCATATTGCAGCTTACTCTACAGACAGTAAGACTTAAGTATAGGAGTTTAAGTTTAAGTTAAGTTTCATCTGGTAAATGGGGTACCACAGAGTCATTAAGATCAGAACAGTCATGAATACAGGAAGGCTTTCAAAAGAGTAAAGTAATATACAAACACTATTATTATTAGTTAGGAACTATAGAAGCTCCATTACAAAAATAATTTTACTAGGTGGCAAAAACTGTACACATATTACCTTATTTAATTCTCAATCAGAGTTGCCAGGTTTAGAAAATAAAAATACATGCAAACACCAGCCCTGGCTGGTTAGCTCAGCTGGTTAGAGCATCATCGCAATATCCCAAGGATGCAGGTTTGGTCCCCTGGTCAGTGCACATACAAGAATCAACCAGTGAATGCATAAATAAGTGAACAACAAATTGATGTGTGTTTCTCTGTCTCTCCCCCACCCCAGATAAATAAATACAAAAAAAACAGTTAAATTTGAATTTCTTATAAACAATGAATAATTTTCTTGTATTAGTATGGTATGTTTGAAATGTAATTATTCATTATTTGTCTGAAAAATTTTAAATGTACTTATACTGAAAATGTGTTATTTATTTTAAATTAAAATTTAACTGGGCATCCTGTAGTTCATCTAGTAGTCCTATGAAATGGACATAATAATTATACATGTGAGATAGAGTGAGAGAGAGAATGAGACAGAGAGAGAGAGAGAGTGTGTGTGTGCGTGCAGAGACAGAGAGCAAGCATGCACACAGACAGAGAGAGTGCGTGTGCAGAGACAGAGATTTAATTCTGGTTGCTGCAATGGGAGATCACTCACCACTCCTACTACAGAGGAGGAAGTGTTAATCAAGAGGTAGAATGAGAAAGCCAGATATTATTTCCAGGTTTTCGCTGCTGTGTTATTGTTATTTTAACTGTTATAATTTCTCAAAAAACACTAAGCCCAAATTCAAATACTAAACATAAAAACATGTTGCAAAGCTAAATCTAACTGACTTCAGAATTATCAGCCATTTTTGGAATATTGACAACAGTGGTCCTTCTTTTAGTGCAAATTACCTAGAGATGGGAAAATAAACATGTAAATACTTATAAGCTGTTTTGACTTGATGAGATTTCAGGGCTTAGGAGCTAAACCTAGAGTTGCTTCATTTCCATTGGATAGTTTTCTGCTATTTCAGTGGACCTTGAAATTATCATGACTGTTTGCTTCACTTCAGTGTGTGCCATCCCTCCCATTTGCAATCAGCACCACTCAGGGAATAAACTGTGTTAATTCACATTGGCCCTGGTGATGAGAGAGGTATTTTTAAGCATCTTTTTTGCTCTTGGAGAAAAGATGCCACTTTACTTTTGCAAAAGGTGCGTACAAAAAAAAGGGCCAACATTCAATATATGTCACAGTGTTGCAAAGGATGAAAGCAAGTGTGTGTGTGTGTGTGTGTGTGTGTTTATCTTTTAGCACAGATACCAACACCAAAAAAAGACGTCTGAACTGGGAGAGGACACAGTGAAAGGAATCCAAGAGGCCTAGAGTCCATGCTCAGCTCTACAATTAAATAGCGGATGACTTTTCCTTTTGTTCACCCAGTCCCCTACTCTTTCTGAGCCTTCCCCCCAACCCCCATCTGTAGCCTGACATCAGTATCTTCTCTCCTCTGTAAGAGTATTTTGGGACAAGGTTTCAAACCTAGAAGGCATCTTGCTGTATGCTACTAGGAGAAGAAAGATGATAACTGATTCAAAGTGAAATGATTTCAAAAATAATGGGGCAAACTTCAAGTCATTACTGTGCATCTTGAAATGTCTTATGATAAGACAGTATTCTGCTAAAGACAACAATATTTTCTAAACCACAAAGGAGGTGAGAACGAAAATGTCAGAACGGAAGACAAAAGTCTCTAACAATGCAACTCACTCTTTCATATGATCAGTATCATCCCAGGAACTTGTTAAACATGTAAATTTCTGGGCACACACCAAAGATCATTAATCAGTAAGGCTGGAATTGGCCAAGAAATCTGCATATTTAATAAGTTCTCTGGGTCATTCAAAAGCAGGTGGTCCATTTAGGGCACTTCGAGAAATTACTCTTCATTACCAAAAAATACAAATAAATTGTTAGGGTTTTAAAAGACAATGAAGTAAAAATGAACTGGTACAAAGTAGAAAGTGGACTTGACCCAATGTAAAGTCTGGGACAGGAGAGACAAGACCCTCCCAAGGGTTAGGTGAGGAGAGAATTCACGGCAATGTCTGATCTCTCAAGACGTGTCTAAAGTTGATCTATAAGACCCAGCTGGTAAAGAGGGTGGATGAAAATAAACACACACAAGAATCAAAGAGGCCATCTAAAATGGGAAGGGAAACATAGGAAGACAGAAATGGCCACAGAATAAACAGTCATTGGGGTGATAGCATTGTTGAGGCTAAGATGGGAGAGATTCAGGAGTCAGTGGTCAGAGGGGAAAAACCTGTTCATCAAAAGAACAGTAAGAACCAAGTGAGTGAGAAAACAGCAAAAATATGAGAGTCTTTATATTTATAAGAAAATAATACACAATGTTTGTAAAAAGTTTATTGATAGGAAATAAATAAAAATATGTTCGACATGAAATTACCTTCAAAAATATTCTGTAAGAACTTTAAAATAGGAGATGACAAAGTACTTTGAAAAGTGTAAAGAATAAATAATAATATGGTTATTACCTGTAGTATTTTCTGTGACTATCAGTTCATTTATTGCCTGCCTGACTTGGAAGCTAGCGAGGGAGGGCTGTATGGGACTATCATTGGATCCCCAGTTGCCTACCACAGTGTCTGGCATATAATAGCACTACCTGGATGGATGGATGGATGGATGGATGGATGGATGGATGGATGGATGGATGCATGGATGGGTAGATGGATAAGGGGGTGAATCAGGTTAACATGGAGAAGACCAAAGGAAGAGTTGCATGTTCACATAGTATTCATGAAACTTCACAAGCTTCATTCTTTACTTTTCGTGGACTGTACTGCTAAGGGGTTGTCACAAGACTCAGGCATATTTCAGTGCTAATGCCTGCTGGCAGTCATTCATGAACCTCTGAGTGTGGCATATTTTTCTGTCTTCCTGAAGGAACTACATCTTAATTCTTTTTTCTTGGTAGACCTGTTGACCCAACCTCTTCCATCTGTTTTGTATTGCTGGTGCTTGGAATCTACACACTGCAATTCCCAGACTCCCTCGCTAGCTGGCTTCCTGTCAAATTCCTGCAAGAGAAAGAGCCATTATTTCTTTCTTTTACTCTTTTGCTTCTGCTGGTGCATCCTGTCTGTAATCCAAGCTTCTGCTGTAACCGTCCTTCTTTGGTTGTCCCGGCACTGGCCAGGAGACCATCCTCTCTGTGGTCCTAGCATTGGCTAGAGAGAACCCCTAGAATCCTACTCCTGGGCTTTGATAACAGCTCCTCTTTCCTTTTATTCCCCCAGTCCCTAGAGCTGGCAGTTCTTCCAACAGATACTAATCTCAGTGTCACTCTTTCTCCGTTTTGCTTCTCAAGCTCCCTTGCTTTTTCTCTTTAGTTCTTCTATCCCTTCCAACACCTATAAGATGAAGATTTGTATTAAATTCCCTGTCCTTGAAATTCTATTTGAAACAGAAGTGGTTTCTGTTTTTCTGACCATAGTTGGACTGAGGCATTTGGTAAAATCAGGGCAAATATGATTACATTAGGTATTGAAAGCACAGGTTAGAGAATATTTTGTTTTTTCTGTAAGAATCCAGAATAGATATTGAAGTAAAATTGGAGAATTAAATAGCATATGTAGGGAATGAAATGCCTTCCTCCCATCATGGAATATCTCCTTGCTTATATTACCTTATTGTGTTTTAACCTCTCTGCTTTTTCACAAAGATTTTCAAGAATCTCTGCCTCAGGGAAGCCTCTCTGATTACCCCAGCTAAACTTGATCTTACTCCAAATTCTTTTAATTCTCTCATATCTAGTACTTCTCCAGGTATGTTATCAACCAGAGTCTTCCCCTGCAACGCTCCCCAAACCTGAGTGATCATCAGAATTGTCAGAAAAATATATACAGATGCCAGAACCCCCGTCCCATTCTTAACCTCCTGAATCAGAATTTCTGGAGTAAGGGTAGAGGGGAGGGTGAAGTAGAGAATATGTATGTTTTTTATATTCCTCAGTTAATAAATCCCTCAAGATAAGGGCCCTTCCATGTCTTATGTAGCTTTTACTGTGCCTACTGCATTTTAAGCAGATAAAATAAAAATCTGTCCATTTTTCCAATGATTTTTTACCACTCTATGTTATTCGACATTATTTTTATTGCACTTATTGGGGTGACATTGGATAATCAAACCATACAGGTTTCAAGTGTTCAACTCCAGAACACATCATCTGCATTCTGCATCATTTTCCCAGTAAATTGATTGAGTGAAAATTCCCAAGAAGACCAGGTGGTGTCACTACTGCCTAATTAATACTTCTGGCCCAAAGAAAATCATCTCACGTAGAGAAACTCCACCTTCCCTAGACTCATTGATTCTGTATTTAAATCCATCTTTCCATTGGTTTTCTTTCCTAAGAGAGAATTTCATAAACCTCGCCAAGAACATAGACAGCAAAAGCTAAACAGAGCATATAACTTGTGTCTCTGAGAGGAAATGATGGACTGTCCTGAAGCAAGAACCAAAGAGAGCAGAAGGAAGCCTCTCCTTGGCCTAAGGCAGGAAATTTCATTACATTCCATTCTTGGCATTAGTATTCATTCCAAAGAGCAAGCTTCAGAAACAAATGCTTAAGCTTGCAAGTAAAACTGAACTCCAAACAGACTATTTTTATTCACCTTTTGCATTTCCCATTAGTTTTCAATAACATTTACAGTTGTTATTTGACAATTTAATTTTCCTTTTATGTCAACTACTTTAATGTTACTGACTTAAATTATTCCTGATTCCTGGATGAGCAAACCAATCTAGGTTTACAATGGGTTATTTATTATGAGACTTCTAAGGCAATATAATGAACCCTCACCTATGACAGAAGCTGTTTAGTAATTACTTTTAATTACTAACAGGTTGAGGACAACATGCTTTCCAAAACCAAGCTCAGACCTGGCTATATTTTAACATTTCTGAATTCCAATTCCCCAATTGCATTAAAAATCTGTTACGATGTTTGAAAGCAAATGAACCCTAGATTTATGGTCCAGAAAGAGTCTTCAAAGGTCCCCTATGACCCTTCTTAAGAAACATCATGCCTTAACCTTCTCCATTTGAGCATCTACCTCCAGAATAAGTAGATTTCCTGGATAATCAGCCCTCTCTTCATATAGATTGACCACAAAATTGTTGTGTTCAGAGGCTTAGGTTTAAATGAAGAGGGAAGTATTCAATGGTAAACAGATGGTTATGCCTCCCTCCTTAACTTTTGTTAGCTGGGTAGTACTAGAGAGACCTGAATCCCTAATCACCCCTAGATTCCTCTCCTTCAAGACTTAGCCCCTAAAAATATCACTGAACTATGCCAGCTTTCCCAGTGAGCATCCAGCCTCTACTAACATTTTACAATAATCTGCTGCAAAAGTTTGTGCGCCCTGGGCTGCCCGCCCCTCAGTTATTTCACTCCTAGGGCTTCAAGTTAGGCCCGTCCATTCCCCAATCAGTACTACAGAAGCTGTGGCCTTTTGAGCTTAACCACTTACTGCCTGGCACTCATCAGAGATTGTGTCAGTTATGTTTACAAGTTTTCATCCCACTCACTTTGGAGGACCCACACTTGGGGTGAACCAAGGTTGCTGCACCTGGATAACTTTTGGGTTTCAGTTGGGGGTTAGGAGGCTCTTTTGAAACAACAGCAATGATGCTGGGGGCGGGGGGGGAGGAAGATTTTTAGGCAATACTCTTCATTTAGCCGGGACTTACCCTCATTGGAAAAGAACTTTCTAGAGAGTCCATATGAAGATAAGAGTAAATAACATAAGTTGTCGATACCAGCTTTGTGTTCTTTAGCAAGGGTTATTACCCATGGTATTTACCAATAGCATTGAAATTCATTTCTTTCTCTCCCCACCACCCTTCTCTTTTCTTTTCTTCCCTCCTTCCCCTCCGCTCCGCTCTTCTCCTCTTCTCTCTTTATTTCTTTCTTGTTTTCCTGGTCTTAAAAAAGAAAAGAAAACCACTCTCTCCTTTCTTCCCTAGACAGCAAGATGCTAAACACTGTGTTACTTCCAGAACTAAATCACTATCTCCCAGCTTCCTGCATGTCCAAAGTCTGGGTAATGAACTACCTTACTTTTAGAGAAGTTTGTAAACCAGCTGGTTAATATCTACAAACTTGCATGTCCTCCCTATCACCACCCCTTACCCCTCACTCCCACCCATTCAAGCTCCACCCTGCCAGCGCAAGCCTGGGGTCCAAAATGTATCAGATAAGAGGCTTGCCATTCCTTTTTTTTTAAATATATTTTATTGATAATGCTATTATAGTTGTACCAATTTTCCCCCTTTATTCCCCTCTGCCCTGCACACCTCCTCCCACCCACATTCCCCCCTTTTAGTTCATGTCCATTGGTCATACATATAAGTTCTTTGGCTTCTACATTTCCTATACTATTCTTAACCTCCCCCTGTCTGTTTTCTACCTACCATTTATTCTACTTATACTCTGTACCTTTTCCCCCTCTCTCCCCCTCCCACTCCCCTGTTGATAACCCTCCATGTGATCTCCATTTCTGTGGTTCTGTTCCTGTTCTAGTTGTTGGCTTAGTTTGCTTTTGTTTTTGTTTTAGGTGTGGTTGTTAATAACTGTGAGTTTGCTGTCATTTTACTGTTCCTATTTTTGATCTTTTTCTTAGATAAATCCCTTTAACATTTCATATAATAAGGGCTTGGTGATGATGAACTCCTTCAACTTGACCTTATCTGAGAATCACTTTATCTACCCTTCCATTCTAAATGAAAGCTTTGCTGGATAGAGTAATCTTGGATGTAGGTCCTTGCCTTTCATGACTTGGAATACTTCTTTCCAGCCCCTTCTTGCCTGTAAGGTCTCTTTTGAGAAATCAGCTGACAGTCTTATGGGAACTTCTTTGTAGGCAACTGTCTCCTTTTCTCTTGCTGCTTCTAAGATTCTCTCCTTATTTTTAATCTTGGGTAATATAATTATGATGTGCCTTGGTGCATTTCTCCTTGTGTCCAAGTTCTTTGGGACTCTGAGCTTCCTGGACTTCCTGGAAGTCTATTTCCTTGGCCAGACTGGGGAAGTTCTCCTTCATTATTTGTTCAAATAAGTTTTCAATTTCTTGCTCTTCCTCTTCTCTTTCTGGTACCCCTATAATTCGGGTGTTGGAATGTTTAAAGATGTCATGGAGGTTCCTAAGCCTGGCCTTATTTTTTTGAATTCTTGTTTCTTCATTCTTTTCTGGTTGGCTGTTTCTTTCTTCCTTCTGGTCCACATTGTTGATTTGAGTCCCAGTTTCCTTCCCATCACTATTGGTTCCCTGTACCTTTTCCTTTATTTCACTTAGTATAGCCTTCATTTTTTCATCTAATTTGTGACCAAATTCAACCAATTCTGTGAGCATCCTGATTACCAGTGTTTTGAACTGTGCATCTGATAGGTTGGCTATCCCTTTGTTGTTTAGTTGTATTTTTTCTGGAGCTTTGATCTGTTCTTTCATTTGGGCCTTTTTTTTTTTTTGGTCTCTGTGTGCCTGTTGGGTAGTAAGGGGCAGAGCCTTAGGTGTTCACCAGGGTGGGGCAACCCACATAGCTGTGCTGTGATACTGTATGTGGGGGAGGGGTCTGAGAGGGAACAATGCTGCTTGCTCCACTCTCTGCCAGATTTCAGTCACTTCCCCCACTACCCACACAATCCAATTGGGCCCTTCTGGTACTCCCAGGTGGGTGGGTTTGTATACGTTCTAGGCCATTGTGGGTCTCTCCAATGAACACTCCTGTGAAGCTTTCTCCCACTACTGCTTCAATCCCACAGGTGTTTTCAGTCAGTGGTTTGAGGCTTTATTTCAATGCAATGGAACCCTGGGTTGTGCAGTCTGTTTCATTCCCCAGTTGTTCCTCCGAGTTTATCCACACTCAAATGTGGAACTGCCTGCTCCACCAGCCACCGCCTCACTGGGAATCCTCTCCACCTGGCTGCCCATCTCCACCCCTCCTACCGGTCTGGATCAATGTGTCTTCTTTAACTCCTTGATTGATTGACTTCCACACAGTTTGATTTTCTGTCAGTTCTGGTTGTTTTTTATGTTTTTAAATTGTTATTGTCCTTCTTTTGGTTGTGCGAGGAGGCACAGTGTGTCTACCTATGCCTCCATCTTGGCTGGCGAGACTTTCCATTCCTTGACATCCAAATTGGGAACCTGAACCTCAGTTAAGATGTTGTTGTACAACTCTGGGTTAAAACTGTCATCATCACAATTTCAAGTCACTTGTCACATTCAGTTGCTCTAGTTTCATGATGTCGCCCTCAGAAGGCTAGAAACCAAGGACAGATGCCTCAGCCTTTTAGAAAACACTCATAAAATGATGATTCAACATGAGATTTTAAAGAGTGGCTCAAATTTCTAAATAAAGGAAAATCTCCTGACACACATCAGGGACAGTTTATTGTACCCAGTGAACTGAGAGCAGCTAGGATATCATTTGTTGCAGTTTTACGGCAGTACTGTTTCTGAAAGCCCTTGCATTTCCTGTACTTAGTTTCTCCTCAGATTCCCTCTGCAAATAAAAACTTCAGGGATTTCCAAAACCCCAAAATAGAAGAAGTTGCTACCTGATATCCAATAGCTGCATTTTCCGAACCGCATAGATGTCAGATTCCTTCATGGACTTCAGACCTGGCTGAGAATTCCAGAAAATGCAGTTCTTTTTCCTGGCCTGCAAGGCTCATCTCCTCCCCAAGCCCATCCAGAGAGCCTCTCCATTTTTTCATCTTCTGTAGCACTTACCATATTTGCACCACTCGTTGACCATGTAAAATGCTTCAGGACACAAAGAAACCTTATGATTATCCACCACTGTTCCCATCTGATGCTGGCATCTTCCGTCTCACCACCCAGGAACCAGGAACCAACTAGTGATAAAACACCTACCCCTGAGGCTGAGAAATTGACTCCTCCCTTACATGCTTTATTACAATTTATCTCTTTATTATTTATAATAACACTTAAGGGAGACAAAAAACAAGAGAGAATAAAGTAAAATCTCCCCACAGTCACCGTACTCAGAAGGAATTTTGGTTGTCGAACAGTATTAGAGTGTTATTTCATTATAATAATAAAAATTATGTATGTAAATATATATTAAAAAACCATAATGAACAAATTTATGACTAACACATTGTGTGCAACTATGAATATTTTTAAGATAAATTCTTAGAAACACAATCAATCAAAATCTTTAAGCTGTCTACTAATAACACAACTAATACTAATGACAAGTATTCCTGGAGCAGACTGTACATCAGGCACTCTATCAAGTACTCCATATTCACAACAATCTCAGGAAGTGGATATTGTAGCGTCCTCATTTTTAAAATGAAGAAGCTGATGTTGGGAGACTTAACTGAGTTCTTTCAGAAAGTGTGCTAGAAAACGCCAGATCAGGGATTCAAACTCAGGTCTATTCCTACCAACCATGCTCTTGCCATTTCACACATAAAGGAAAATTCCCTTACTGTGATGCAATGAGTAAATGACTAGTGTTCTTGCTAAATCAACTCAAGTTCAGTGAACCAAAGGATGCCAAAGTCCTTAAGTTCAATCCTCATCTGAAATGAGTCATCGCCTCAACATTCCATACAAGGACCACTTAACTTTTATCTAGTTACCTTTAAAGACAACAAACTCTCTCTCCCTAGACATTTCACCTTTGAACTACTCTCACAACAAGAAAATTCATTTTTATTCTGAATTGAAAATTGTCTCCTTTTAGCTGCCAACCATCAGAGCTAGGTCCACAAAAACATTATTCTTCCACCCTTCCCACATGTCATGCACTCCCCATGCCCTATTTGGGTCTTTTTCTAGCCCAGGGTTCCTGTAGCTATTATTCCTACCTTAGACCACTGAGTGTCCTCACCAATGAGGAGACTTCCGCTGACCATGATCCATGAAGTATATCTTTCAACAAGGCTGGGCACCAGGTAAGACATCAGAAGGACCATGCATTGAGACTAAGGAGCATGATGCAAAGCAAGGAGTATTCTAAACCTACCCTAACAACATGCATAAGCAAACCCTGGCAAGATCCCCAGAGGAGAGAGAGTTTAGAAGTTGAGTTCTGCCCTTGAAACCATAAAACTCCTAGAAGAAAATATAGGTGGCAAGTTCCTTGACATCAGTCTTGGTGACAATTTTTTGGATCTGACTCCAAAACAAAGACAACAAAAGTAAAACCAAACTAGTGGGGCTATATCAAACAAGAAGTTGCACAGCAAAGGAAACAACAACAAAGAAGGCAACCTACAGAATGGAAACAAATATTTGCAAATCACATATCTGATAAAGAGTTAATATACAAAATATATACTTAAAAATCTGCCTTGGCTGGTTTGACTCAGTGGATTGAGCACTGGCCTGCGAACCAAAGGGCTGAGGGTTTGATATCCAGTCAGGGCACATGCCTGGGTTGCTGGCTAAGTCAGGTCCCCAGTAGGGGGCGTGTGAGAGGCAATCACATATTGATGTTTCTCTCCCTTTTTCTCCCTCCCTTCCCCTCTAAAATAAATAAATAAAATTAAAAAATAAAACAGAATAAAACCTCATGCAAATCAACAGCAAAAAATAATCCAATTAAAAAATGGGCAGGGGACCTGAATAGACATTTTTTTCTAAAAAGACATATAGATAGCCAACAGGCACATGAAAAGATGCTCAACAATAATCATTAGGGAAATTCAAATCAAAACCACAATGAGATATCACGTCACACCTATTAAAATGGCTATGATTAAAAACACAAGAAATAACAAGTGTTGGTAAGGATGTAGAGAAAAGGGAATCTTCATACACTATTGGTGGGAATGTAAATTGGTGCAGCCACTATGAAAATGGGAGGGACGTTCCTCAAAAATATTAAAAATAGAACTACCAGATGATTTGGTGATTCCACTTCTGGGCATATATCTGAAAAAAGTAAAAACACTAGTTCAACAAGATATCTGCATTCCAATGTTCACTGCAGCATCATTTATAATAGCCAAGATATGGAACCAAGCTGAGTAAGTATCCATCAATGGTGAATAAGGAAAGAAGATGTCATACATAAATATTATTCAGCCATGAAAAAAATGGAATTTTGCCATTTGCAACATGGTTGGACCTTGAGAATATTATGAAAAGTGAAATAATTCAGAGAAAGACACATACCATATGATCTCACTTATATATGGAATCTAAAAAGCCAAAGTTCATAGATACACAGAACAGATTGGTGGTTGCTAGAAGTTGGGGGGAGGTTAGAATGGGTGAAAGGGGTCAAACATACAAACTTCCAGTTATACAATAAGTCATAGGGATGACTATACAAATATAGTTAATAACACCATGTTGCATATTTAAAACTTACTAAAAGAGTAAATCTTAAAAGTCCTCATCACAAGGAAAAGAAAGAAAAAAAATTTTTGTAACTACGTATGCTGAGAGACAGTAACTAGACTTATTGTGGTGATCACTTCGCAGTGTATACAAATAGCGAATCATTATGGCAAGACAAATATTTGAAGAAATAATAGATGAAAAATTCCCAAATGTCATTAGAGAGCTTTGGAGTTATGAGTTGCTCCTAGAGTGGAAGAGATGCCTCAGGGCACACATTTGGAAAAGCTAAACTCCTGGATTTTTCAAGGAGGTAGCAGGTGGAAGAAAAGGGGATAGGAGTGTACCATCAGTTCTTGATGCAAGGGACTTGTACATACAAAATCAAAGAAAAAGCACTTAGGCCAACTGAGGCACCAAAGCCTCAGTCAGCCTGAACTTCAATAGAATGATGCAACAGCTACTGAATACATACTCTGGGCTGGATTTTTACATTTATTTGCTCACTTAACCTGATAAAAACCCTATCACATAGGTATAATTTAATATCTCCCATTTTCCAGATGTTATCACTAAGTCTAGGAGAAGTTCAGTAGGCTTGTCCAAAGCTGCATATCTAGTAAGGAGTGGAGTTAAGATTCAAGCCCAATGCTGACTCCAAAATCTATTCTAACAATTTTGCTAACCTGCCTCCCTCTACACTGCTCTTTGGCAAAGTATCTTCCCTTTCAAGGAAGCCCTGGATTCCCCTCATATAAAAGCTGGAAGTGGCATGGCCCACAGTTCAGAACCCATAGGCTTGAGGGAAGAGGACTTACCTTGTCTGGAGATCCCACAGTGCATGGGGCCAAAGGCTGCAAAGGCTCAGGACTTCCAAAGGCTGCTGAAACTACATAAAACTCCTGTCTATGAAATATGGTCCTTTAGAGTTTGCATTCCCAAAGGCCCTTTTTATCTTGAAGTAATCAAAACTTTAGAGTTCAAAACAAGGATCTATATAAAAACTAAGCAGCTGAGTATACCTCTTGGTCCTGGACACCAGCAGTATGCTGACTTCTGCCCAGGACAGCCACATCACATGTGAAGGCAGAAAACCACATCGTAAGGAGGTCTGCATTTGAGGACAGTACAGAGACTGCACAGATGCCCAGCTGCAGTAAATAAGAAGATGTCTGAGAGTAAATAAAGATTCAAATCAATTCAACAAGAATTTGCTGAGCATCTACTATATTTTAGGCACTACTCTGTTTATTCTGCCAGATAAACATAAACAGAGCTTGCCATCAATAATCTGTCTGGCATTGCGTACATTCCATGCAGGAAGTGCCTTGTGGGAACATCATGGACCTGGTGGACATGGACAAGTTCCTCGTGAAGACGGACACCTTCACTACCTTCAAGCACACTCTCAACATGTGTGTGATAAAGTTCAGCGTGAGCCTGTCCTTAGGGTCACCATGGAAAGCCCCAAACCTGGCCAACCTACCCGAGCTAGCTGCCGGAGGGTCCGAAGCCGCTGGGCAAGTCAGACACATGGTGCAGGGCATCACTGAGAAGTCCAGGAAGCAGTCATCCAGGAAGCGGTGGGAGTGAGATGCACACAAAGATCTTCCTGAAGATCCTGGAGGAGAACCACACCTGCATCTCAAGAAATCCGTCCTGGTCATCTCCCACCGCAATACCGTCAGCTAGAAGTCGAAAAAGCTGTGCCTGTCCAGGTCCCCAACAAGCACTACGGACTGTACAAGAAGGCGCAGCCCTTCCCCAACTGCCTGGTTGAGGATGTTAATGAGGGCAAGGTGTCTGCCCACCAGGAGCTCAAGCACAGTCAGACTACCTGGCGGAGAGTAGGAGTGGGGCATGGCGTAAGGCCGCCAGATCTGGCGCTTTGGGCCTGCCAGCCCCAACATCCTCACCGAGGTCACCAAGAGTGTGCAGTACCTCAGGAAGATCAAGGACAGCATGGTGGCTGGCTCCCAGTGGGCCACCACCAAGGAGGGGGTGCTGTGTGAGAACACCCCGGGTGAGCAAGCTGGCGTCCGAGAAGAGGCGCTGCACGCGGCCGCCATGCAAACCACCCCGCGGCTGGTGCAGCCCCTGTGCCCGCACGCTGATGGCCAGCGCAGCTCCTGCACCTCCCCACGTTGTGGAGACCAGTGTCTCTAACAAGAGGTCGGTGGCGCCTACGGTATCCTGAACCCGAAGCGGGGACACGTCTTTGCAGAGCGCCAGGGGGCCAGCACCCGCATGTTTGTGGTGAAAGGCTGCCGGCCTGTCAGCGACTTCCCTGGCTTCACTGCCAACCTGAGGCCCCACCCAGGCGGCCAGGCCGCCCCCGGTGCCTATCTGACTGCGGGTAGATGCTGCAGAGACCCTTCGACACCACCAGTCACCCCAGCCTAATAGCTCTCATGGACAAACAGGAGACCATAGTGGTCAAAAACCCAGGTTTGGCACTGAACAACCCAGGTTAAGACCAGACCTCCCTGTCACTTAACAATCACTTAACTTGTCTGAGCCTCAGTTTCCTCCTCTGTAAAATGTGGCGATCCTACCCCACAAATCAATTGTGAGGATTACATGAGGCAATACATGTACGGCACCTAAAACATGGCTTCACATAGTAGATGCTCAATAAATAGCAGCCTTTTTATATTATAAAATAACTTTTTATTTTCAATAATTGTAAAAGGAATTTCTGTATACCTTTTACGCAAATTCACCAATTCCTAACATTTTACATTTTTCTCCATTTGTTATCCATGCATGTCTCTATAAATATACACATTTCTATGTCCATCTCTACTTGTATTTCTATCTATGATTTTTCTTTCCTAAATTATTTTATAGTAAATTCGGAGACACTGTGCCCATTTACTAATAAATTCAATGTGCATTTCATAAGACCAAGTAAATTTAAACTGATACAATACTATTATCCACAGTCCATATCTTTTTCTAATATTTTATCTTTTTAGAGAAGCTTTAGGTTTACAGCAAAATTGAGAGGAAGTTACAGAGATCTCCCAAATATCCTCTGTATATCCTCCCCCATTATCACCATCACTCACCAGAAAGGCACATTGTTTTTCAAGGATGAACTTACCTTGACACGATAACCACCCAAAGTCCATAGTTTATCTTAGGTTTCACTCTTGGCATTGCATGTTCTACGGGCTTGGCAAATGTATAATGACATAAATCCAACATTATAATATCATACAAAATATTTCATTGTCCTAACAATCCTCTGTGTTTGCCTATTCATCTCTCCCCGCCTCCACTCCTGGTAACCTCTGATCTCTTTGTCTCCATGGTTTTACCTTTTCCAACACATCATATAGTTGAAATTATACCATATGTAGTCTTTTCAGATCAGCTTATTGCACTTAGTAATATGCATTTAAGTTTCCTTCATATCTTTTCATGACTTGGTTGCTCATTTCTCTTTAGCGCTGCATATGATTTCATTTTCTGTATGTACCACAGTTTATTTATCCATTCCCCTACTGAAGGATATCTTGGTTGCCTCCAAGTTTTGGTAATTAAGAATAAAATTGCTATAAACATCCTTTTGCAGAATTTGTGTAAGATACAAGTTTTCAGCTCCTTTGGGTAAATACAAAGGAGCATGGTGGCCGGATTGTATGGTAAGAGTATGTTTAGTTTCATAAGAAACCACCAAACTGCCCTCCAACGTGGCTGTACCGTTTTGTATTCCCATCAGCAATGTGTGAGAGTGGGTGTTGCTGCCCATCCTTGCCAGCACTTAGTGTTGCCAGTGTTCAGGATTTTGGCCATTCTCAGAGTTCTGTAGTAGTATTTCACTGTTGCCTTACTTTGAATTTCCCTGATGATATATAATGTGAGGTATCTTCCATCTCTCATATACATTTTTCATCAATTATCTAACAATATCTTTTCTAACTATTTGACATTTCCCAGTCCATACAATCCTGTATCACAGAGTATTGCATTAGTTTTCGTATTTCTTTAGTTCTCTTTAACCTGGAACATTTTTTTACCCTTTACATTGTATTATTTAGCCTTGATATTTTTGAAACATACAAATCAGTTACAGTGTAGAATGTCCCATAGATTGGTTTTACCTTATGTTTCTTCATGATTAGATTCAGGTTATTCATTTTTGTCAGGAAAACCAAAGAAGTAGTGTTGTGTTCTTCTTGGTGCATCATCCAGGAGGCACGTGATTTAGTTTGTCTGTTTTTAGTGATTAACTTTGATCACTTAGTTAATAGTTTAGTGATTAAGTTGATCACTTAGGCTTTTTTATTGTTGTTACTATTGTTAGAAAATGTAATAGGGGCTCTGTTTTAATATGATTCTCTTTTACTACCAATAAAATCACTATATTTCCTGTAACCTTCATGGATCAGTGTACCTGAATTTGGATTTTCCATCCTAATCACAGAGCAAACAAAACTGTAACAGAAAAGGGTCTTTCCGGGTGAGCCAGTAGGAGGTAGAACTTGGACTTGTTGAGCCTGGTTCCATTAAAGAACCAATTCCAGGAAAATTGCTCTCTATTTTAAAACAATCCCTCACATATTTTGCATTTATTTTATTTTTAATTTAATTTAATTTTTGATTTAATTTTTATTGTGTTTTTTCCATTACCATTTAGTCCCCTCTTATTCACCTCCCTTCAACAATCACCACACTGGTGTCCATGTTCCGGAGTCCTTTTTCCTTTTTGCTCAATCCCTCCACTCCCTAACCTCCCTGAAACTAGCTGTCATCTGTTGTCCATCTATGAGTCTATCTCTGTTTTGCACGTTAGTTCAGTTTGTTTATTAGATACCACATATGAGTGAAATCGAATGCCATTTGTCTTTCTCTGACTGGCTTATTTTACTTAGAACAATGTTCTCCAGGTCCATCCATACAGTTGCAAAGGGTAAAGTTTTATTCTTTTTTACAGCCAGGTAGAATTCCCATGTGTAAATGTCCCATAGTTGTTTTATCCACTCATCTATTGATGGACACTTGGGTTGCTTCCATATCTTGGTGATTGTAAATAACGCTGCAATGAACATAGGTGTGTTTATGTTCTTTTGAATTAGTGTTTTGGGTTCCTTTGGATATAGTCCCAGAATTGGGATCACTGGGTCAAAAGGCAGATCCATTTTTAATGTTTTGAGGTATCGCCATACCACAGTGGCTGCACCAGTCTGCATTCCCACCAACAGTGCAAAATGGTCCCCCTTTCTCCACATCCTCTGCAGCACTTGTTTGTTGATTCACTGATGATAGCCATTCTGACAGGTGTGAGATGGTATCTTATTATGGGTTTAATTTCCATTTCTCTGATGATTAGTGCCATTGAGCATCTTTTCATATGTCTATTGGCCATTTGTATGTCCTCTGTGGAGAAGTGTCTATTCAGGTCTTTTGCCCATTTTTTAATTGTGTTGTTTTTTTGGTATTGAGTTTTGTAAGTACTTTATAAATTTTGGGTATTAACCCCTTATCACATGTATCAGCAAATATGTCCTCCCATTCTGTGGGTTGTCTTTTTGCTGTTGTTGATGACTTCCTTTGCTGAACAAAAACTTTTTAGTTTGATATAGTCCCATTTGTTTGTTTGTTTTTCTTTCATTTCCCTTGCCTGGGAAGATATATCCGATAAAAAATTTTTATGAGCAATGTCCAAAATGTTGCAGCCTATGTTTTCTTCAAGGATTTTTATGGTTTGGGGTCTAACATTTAAGTGTTTGATTCATTTTGAATTTATTCTTGTATGTGGTCTAAGAAGGTGATCTAGTTTCATTTTTCTGCACCCATCTGTCCTATTTTCCCAACAGCACTTATTAAATAAACTATCTTTAGCCCATTTTATATGCTTGCTTCCTTTGTCGAATACTAATTGACAATATAGGTGTGGGTTTATTCCTGGGCTATTCTGTCCCATTGATCTATGTGTCTGTTTTTATGCCAATGCCAGGCTCTTTTGATAACTGTGGCCTTGTAGTATAGTTTGATATTAGGCAGCATGATTCCTCCAACTCTGTTCTTCCTTCTCAGGATTGTTGTTTCTATGCGGGGACTTTTGTGGTTCCATATAAATTTTTGAAATATTTGTTCTAGTTCTGTGAAATACGTCTTTGGAACCTTGGTAGAAATTGCACTGAATCTATAGATTACTTTGGGTTGTATGGACATATTAATGATGTTAATTCTCCTATCCATGAACATGGTATGTGTTTCCACTTATTTGGATCTCCTTCAATTTCTTCCTTCAGTGTCTTATAATTTTCCAAATACAGACCTTTCACATCCTTGGTTAGATTTATCCCTAGGTATTTTATTAATTTTGAAGCAATTTTAAGTGGGATTGTTTTCTCAATTTCCCTCTCTGTTAGTTCATTATTAGCATATACAAATGCAACTGATTTCCAGATATTAATTGTATATCCTGCTACTTTGTTGAATTCATTTATTAGATCTAGTAGTTTCTTGGTGGAATCTTTGGGGTTCTCTATGTACGATATCATGTCATCTGCAAACAAAGACAGTTTTACTTCTTCCTTTCCAATACAGATGCCTTTTATTTCTTCCTCTTGTCTGATTGCTGTTGCTAGGACTTCCAGTACTATGATAAATAAGAGAGGTGAAAGTGGACATTCCTGCCTTGTTTCTGATCTTAAGAGGAACACTTGTAGTTTTTGACCATTCAGTATGATTCTGGTAGTGGGTTTGTCATATATGGCCTTTATTATGTTCAGGTATGTTCCCTCTACTCCCACTTTGCTGAGAGTTTTTATCATAAATGGGTATCAACAGCTTTTTCTGCATCTATTGATATGATCATGTGGTTTTCATCCTTCATTTTGTTTATGTGGTCAATCTCATTTATTGATCTGTGAATGTTCCCTGAATAAATCCCTCTTGACCATGGTATATGATCTTTTTGATGCATTGCTGTATTTGGTTTGCTAATATTTTGTTGAGGATTTTAGCATCTATGTTTACCAGGATATTAGCCTATAATTTTCTTTCTTTTAGTGTCTTTATCTGGTTTTGGAATTAGGAAAATGCTGGTCTCATAAAATGAGTTTGGGAGCCTTCTCTCCTCTTGAATTTTATGAAATAATTTGAGAAGGAGAGGTGTGTTCTTCTTGGAATGTTTGGTAAAATTCACCTGTGAAGCCATGGGCTTTTGTTTATTGGGAGTTTTTTGATTATGGCTTCAATTTCATTAGGTGTCATCTGTCTATTCAGATTCTCTGATTCTTCCTGATTTATTTTTGGAAAGTTGTATGTTTCTAGGAATCTATCCATTTCATCCAGGTTGTCCAGTTTGTTGGCATATAATTATTCATAATATTTTCTTACAATCCTTTGTATTTCTTTGGTGTCAGTTGTTATTTCTCCTCTTTCATTTATGAATTTATTTATTTTGGTCCTTTCTCTTTTTGTTCTTGATGAGTCTGGTTAAAGGCTGTCAATCTTGTTTATTTTTTCAAAGAACCAGTTCTTAGATTCACTGACCTTTTGTATCACTTTTTTAGACTCTATTTCATTTATTTCTGCTCTGATCTTTATTGTTTACTCCCTTCTACTCAATTTGGTCTTTGTTTGTTGTTCCTTTTCAAGTACCTTTAAGTGTGAAGTTAGATAGGTTTTTTGAGCTTTTTCTTGTTTTTTGAGATAGGCCTATAATGCTATGAAAGTCTCTCTTAGGACTGCTTTCCCTGTGTGCCACAGATTTTAGATTGTTGTTTTCCTCATTTTCATTTGTTTCAAGGTGTGTTTTGATTTCCTCCTTGATCTCATTGTTAACTCATTCATTGTTTAATAATGTATTATTTAGCTTCCATGACTTTGTGTGTTTTTCAGTATTCTTCTTGTGATTGATTTCTAGTTTTATAGCATCGTGGTGAGAGAAGACGCTTGATATGATTTCAATCTTCTTAAATTTATTGAGACTTGTTTTGTGTCCTAACATATGGTCTATCCTAGAAAATGTTCTGTGTGCACTTGAAAAGTATGTATATTCTGCTGCTTTGGGATGAAATGATCTAAAGATATCAATTAAATCCATTTGATCTAGTGTGTCATTTAAGGCCACTGTCTCCTTGTTGATTTTCTGCCTGGAAGATCTATCTATTGAAGGCAATGGGATGTTAAAATTCCCAACTATGACTATATTTCTGTCAATCTTTCCTTTATGTTCATCATGATTTGCTTTACACATTTAGGTGCTCTTATGTTGAGTGCGTAAAGGTTTACTAGGGTTATATCCTCTTGTTGGATTGTTCCATTTATCATTATATTGTGTCCTCCTTTGTCTCTTACTATAGCCTTGGTTTTAAAGTCTATTTTATTGGATATAAGTACTGCTACCATAGCTTTTTGTTTTCTTTTTCATTTGCATAAAATATCTTTCTCCATCCCTTTACTTTTAGTCTGTGTGTATCTTTGGATCTGAAATGGGTCTCTTGGAGGCAGCATATATATGGGTCTTGTCTTCTTATCCATTCAGCTATCCTCTGTCTTTTGGTTGGAGCATTTAAGCTATTTATATATGATTACTAATAGATATGTATGTAGTGCCATTTTATTGTTAGACTGTTTTCCTCTGTTTTTTTTTTACTTTTTCTTCTTTTTTTAAAATTATATTTATTGATTATGCCATTACAGTTGTCCTGAATTTTCTCCCATTGCTCCCCTCCACCCAGCACCCCCCACTCCCTCAGGCAATCCCCCCACTCGTGTTCATGTGTAGGGGTCATGTGTGTAAGTTCCTCGGCTACTCCTTTTCCTATACTGTACTTTACATCCCCATAGATATTCTGTAATTACCTATTTGTACTTATTAATCCCCTCACCTCTTCACCCATTCTCCCCTTCCCCCTCCCATCTGACAACCGTCTGGTAACTAACTTCTTTTCTCTTGCTGCTTTTAAGAGTCTCTCTTTCTCTTTAACCTCTGGCCTTTTAATTATGATGTGTCTTGGAGTGGGCCTTTTTGCATTCATCGTAATTGGGACTGTCTGTGCTTCCTGTACTTGCATGTCTATTTCCTTCACCAAATTAAGAGAGTTTTCTTTCATTATTTTTTCAAGTAGATTTCCAATTTCTTGCTCTTTCTCTTCCCCTTCCAGCACCCCTATAATGTGAATGTTGGAACATTTGACATTGTCCCAAAGGCTGCTTATGCTATCTTCATTTTTTGGATTCTATTTTCTTCCCATTGTCCTGTGTGGTTGTTTTTTCCTCCTCATGTTCCAAATCATTGATTTGGTTCTTGGCTTCATATAGTCTACTGTTGTTTCCCTGTAAATTGTTATTTCAATTACTGTATCCTTCATTTCTCACTGGGTCTTATTTATGCTGCTGAGGTCCTCACTAAGTTCCTTGAGCATCTTTATAACCAGCATTTTGAACTCTGTATCTGATAGATTACTTATCTCCATTGTGTTTAGTTGTTCTTCTGGAGTTTTGATCTGTTGTTTTATTTGGACCATGTTTCCTTGTCTCCTTGTTTTGGCAGCCTTCCTGTGTTTGTTTCTATGTATTACGTGGAGCTGCTTTGACTCCGTGTCTTGGTAGTGTGACCTAATGTAGCAGGTGTCCTGTAGAGTCCAGTGGCACAGCCTCCCCTATCACCCAAGCTGGGTACTTGATGTGTGCCCTTTGTGTGGGCTGAGTACACCCTCCTCCTGTAGATGCCTTGGTTGCTGTTGGCAGGTCAATGGGAGGGTTTTACCCAGGCCAGTTAGCTGCAAGGACTTGCTGTGACCTCTGTCCACCAACCTCCACCATCCATGGATGTCCAGCTGTGCAGGGGAAGGGTGGTGGTGCTCTGATGTGGTCTGTAGCTGTCCAGTTGGTGTGCAGGCTCTGGGGTTCCCTGGGTGATGAAGGCCCCTACCTGTGTTTTGCCAAGGGCACTCTGCCTGAGCTGTAGAGCAATCTGAGATGGCTGCTACTTGTGCTGGGCTTGGAGATTCCCAGGTAAAGCCAAGCTGTGAGTCTAATTTGGCTGCTGCTAGAGCTTATCGAAACCAGTTGTTGCTCTTTTGATAGGATTTAGGAGTCAAAACCAGCAATTCTTAGGGAAAAGCAGCTTGGGTGGGCTGGTAAGTGGGTGGGGCAGAGCCTCTGGGGATCTCCAAGGTGGGTCAAACAGTGTTAGCCAGGTTGTTGAAGTCTCAGATATTGTACCAGCCCTGTGGCAGGAGAGTTTAGCAAAGGGACAATGGCCCCTGCTCACCTTGATGCCCAGCACTCCCTGGACACCACTGGTGCCTTTCAAGCTGCTACCTTGGTGCTGGATCTGAGTAGGTGCATCCATGTGTGGATTCTTTAAGAGGAACTGCTTGGGGCTCCTGCAGTTTCTTCCCCTGACTCAATCCCTGCTGGTTTTTGCAGCCAGAAGTTGTGGGAACTTATCTTCCTGGCATTGGAATCCTGGGCTGAGGGGTCTGGTATGGGTCTGGGATTCCTCACTCCCTAGGTATCCCTCTTGAATTTTTATCCACGTGGGTGTGGAACCAGTCCATTCCACATCTGTGCTCCTCCTACCAGTCTGGTTGGATATGGTTTCTTTAATTCTGTTCAGACTTCCATTCAGCTCAATTTCTCATGTTCCTGAGTGATGGTTTTCCTATGTTTTAGTTGTAATTTTAATGTGGTTGTGCAGAGGTGAGCCATGTCTGCCTATATCACCATCTTGACCGGAGACTCTTTTTCTTCTTCTAAAACAAGCCTTTAAAATTTTGTTGCAGTGCTGTTTGGTGTTAACAAACTCCTTTAGCTTTTTCTAGTCTGAGAAGCTCCTTATTTCTCCTTCAATTTTAAATGATAGCCTTGCTGGGTAAAGTCGCCTAGTTTGTAGGTCCTTGCTTGTCATCTCCTTGAATATTTCATACCACTCCCTTCTGGCCTGAAAATTTTCTGTTGAGTAACCAGATGCCAGTCTAATTGGTGCTCCCTTTTAGCTAACTCCCTGCTTTTCTCTTGTGGCTTGTAGTGTTCTCTCCTTGTCTTTAAGCTTTGTCATTTTAATTATGGTGTGTCTCAGTATAGGCCTCTTTGGGCCTAACTTGTTTGGGACTCTTTGAGCTTCTGGGACTTGTATGACTTTTTCCTTCACTGGATTAGGAAAATTTTCAGCTCTTATTTCTTCAAATAATTTCTCAATCCCTTGTTCACTTTCTTCTCCTTCTGGTATTCCCATGATGCAGATGTTGTTATGTTTCATGCTATCCAAAATGTTTCTTAAGCTCTCCTCAATTTTTAAAATTCTCTTTTCCTTTTGCTGCTCTGCCTGAGTGTTTTTATTTCTACCTTGTCTTCCAAAATCACTGATTCCATCCTCTGCTTCATCTAAACTACTGTTTATTCCTTCCAGTGTACTATTTATTTCAGATATTGCATTCTTTATTCCTGACTGGTCCTTTTTTATGGTTTCTGTCTTTTTTCATGTTGTTGAGTATCCTTATAGTCATTACTCTAAACTCTCTCTGACAAGTTGCTTGCTTCCCTTTCATCTAGTTCTTCTGGAAAATTCACTTGTTATTTCACTTGTGGTCTGTTTTTTTGTTTTGTTTTGTTTTGTTTTTGTCTTCCCATTTTGGCTGCTCTGTATTATTCCCCTTAGTTGTTAAACTAATCAGCTGTTAAGCTGATCAGTTGTTAATATAATCAAACCTTAACTGGCACCTGGCTTAAGCACCACAGTGTGGGGCAAAGTAATTCCTGCAGGCAGGGGTATTGCTTCCCCTCAGGCTGATGCCATTCAGAGAAGACTGCTCTGCCTGAGAGTAATGGCTCCTACAGTGTGGGGAATGACTCACTCAGCACAGGGATCCTGGAGGCTGTTCGGTTCTCTCCCCGGAGCCACCAACCCCAGACTCTCCTCAAGTGTCTCTACTCCACTCTGCCCTCCCTTTGCTGGTGCCCAGGGTAAGTGGCTATAAACAAAATTTTGTCCTTTTGCCCTTTAAGAGGCTCTCTGCATCTCCAGCTGTCTGTCTCTGGAAGACAGATACCTTGCTGCTTTTCACATAACATTGGATGTTACTGGGTTCCTTTCTGGGTCTAGTGCTATAGGCTAAACTCCAGCTTGGAGTTTAGGCCCCACACTTCTCAGGGAGAACCCCTGGCTGCTGAAATATCCCTCTGGTACTTCAGCTGCTACCCATGGGAGCCCAGCCAGCCCTCTCACCTCTCCTCTGCACTCCCTACCAGTCATGGTGTATTGAAATGGTTTCTTCTGTCTGTCTATGGTTATAAGGCTTCTCTCCAGCTAGTGTTTAGTTGGTTATTCTAGATGACTTCTCTACAATTTACTTGTAATTTCAGATTCGTCTGGGAGGAGATTAGTGTAGTTTCCACTTACTCCTCCACCATGTTGGATCTGCATTACTTTTTGACTGAATTTATTTGTGAATTTATTGTGACTGCTCTCCCTGCCAACTCAGGATTCTTCTCAGGGAATGCATGAAGCACAGAACCATTTGAGATGAGGTTTAGAATTTTTATATCTTTCTTTAAGGAGAGCTCTTTTCAGTTAATTTTTTATTATTATCATTATTTCAGAGCCCCTAACTCAAAACCTAAAAAAAGTTATCTGGGGCTGTTCTGAGCCTTAAATCTCTCAGGGAACATGGACTTAGGCTTTGTGGTCTGTGCTTCAAATATGGAAGAATTCTTTATGGTCACAGTTTTTGAACAAGCAAAGGGAAACCATAACCTTCAAGCTTTAATTTAGTGATGTTGTGTATCACTGAGTGGGTGGAAAGAAGAGGATTTACCTTTAATTCAGACGAAATATATCTGAAAAATAATTCATATTAATTCAAAAGGTTAGCTTTGTATCTCACACTAAATTTTTTCAGAAAAGGTAGCACAAATGCATTAGATTTTCCTGAAGAAAGCTTGATTGTGCACATCTAGGTAGACGTTTGTTTTTACAGAGTACAGACTAATGCAAGCACACTCTTTCTTCCTTTCACCACTAATGAGAAAAGATTATAACTCATATAACTCTTCCTGTAATACAGCAATAGCAAAACACTGCCAAATATAGCTATGTCTAACTATTATGAATATCTTTAAGCTCGGGGACCATAGCTGCAATAGCTAGCACTATAATTAGTGCTTAATCAGTCTGGGTTGGGAAAACACACTGCTGAGTACTATTCTTGCACTGAACATCCAGTAGATGACTAATTGCTAATTTAAAAATTCAGAACCATGACTGTTAGACTGTCTATAACAGTATAAAATGCTAATTATTCATTAAGAATAAAATGGGCATCTATTGCATGTCTCCAACCTTCTAAAGTTTAATGTTGGGGGTTTTATGCAGACCATGTTCATAAATTTACAAATTATGCCTATGAATTTAAATCCTAGTAATTCAGCTTATTAAACTCCAATCACATCTTTTCCCTTAAAAAGCCATATTTTATAAGTAGATGTAATTGTATTCATTGACTTGTGATTCTTTCTACAACTTCCAAAACAAGGTGAATTGCATGTGTATAATGATTAATTGGTAGGTGCTGACATAATTTTCTATTTCCCCCCTTCTCACTTATTCCAGCATTTCAGTGGGAATGTCTGACTGTTACAGAGATTTCAAACCACTTTCTTCCTTATGCCTCCAAAAGGCAGCCAGAGATATGTGGCGATGTCTGTGACCCAAGCCCAGCTCTAATGTTCTAGCTAAAGGAAAAGAATCCCCACACAGCCCATGACTCATGTAGGTACTGGTGCCCAGGAAGGTGACACATCTCCTACCAAAAGGGGCTGAACCCACTCCAAACTGGTTCTTGGGGAAGCTTATATGGAGGATACATTACTATGGATTGCTGCTATTTTCCAGCAGGCTGTCGACACTGGTCTGGCTAAATTCCAGACCAGGTGATTGCTTTCCTATCTAAGTCTCCCTACAATATCAATTTTTTGAGACAGAGAGAATTAGTATGAATTTATTTGAGCCAAACTGATGACAACTGACAGTAAGCAAAATCTCAATGGAATGAGAAAATGCTCCTTCTACAATTTCATTTTGGTAAAATATGATTATCCTTCCTACTAAGAAAGGCATTTAACCCTAGAGGCAGTTAAATTAGTGGCAGGTCATTTGTAATAGTGAGATCCATAGAGGTATTTATTCATCTGCAAATACTTATTAAGTGCCTACCACACACTACTATCTATGGGGACACGACATTGGAAAAGCTCTAGTCTCCTTTCTCATGTCATCTTCATCTCCACAGATTGCACCTTCGCCTCTGTAGAAAATGATGGTGCTTAGCCAGGTAGGGATGAGGGTATTACTCATTAAAAACCTCATAGAAAGAAATGTTATAATCCCTAAGATATCTATTTCAATTATTGGTATTCTTCATAGCCACAAAGTTGGCCTCAGTACTATTGACATTTTGGACTGGATAATTCTTTGTTGTGAGGGCAGCCCTGGGCACTGCGGGATGTTTAGCAGTTTCCCAGGCCTCTACCCACTAGATGCCAGTAGCACCCTGGCCCTTGTTGAGACAACCAAAAATATCTGCAGATAGTACCAAATATTCCCTGGGGGATAGAACTACTGGTCTAACTTGAACTTGTGCCTTTACAGTTTGAAGCTATGTTCTATTATTGTTTTTGTTTACTATGGAGATAAAGAATAATTTACCACCATTTTCTATTGAATAATATCAAGGAAAGTCATTTTTACTTTTCTAAACAGATATTAAAAATTCATCATACTGTGACTGGATTTTACTATTTTTTCAGTAAACAAAAATAGTGTAACACTGGACTGCTTATTTCAATTTCTTATCAACAAGATTCCTACTTTTTCCT
Organism: Desmodus rotundus; assembly: GCF_022682495.2. Classification (NCBI taxonomy): domain Eukaryota; kingdom Metazoa; phylum Chordata; class Mammalia; order Chiroptera; family Phyllostomidae; genus Desmodus; species Desmodus rotundus. Next base: position 52,976,138 of record NC_071387.1, read on the forward strand.
TTTTTTCTACTTTTTCCTTATTTTCTTAAGGGTATCAAAGACCAATTTCTTGTTTTGTGTTATATCAGTAAAAGCTAGAATAAGGGGTTATTTTTTGCATCCTTGCTTTAATTTTAAAGTCAGTGATTCTGAATCATTTTTATATGACCATTTGATACACAATTCAGTGAAAGTTTGGCAGCCTCTCCTTAGAAAAATATGCATATGCACAAACATATAATTTTGCACATAATTTTAGGAAATTCAAAGCTACCACCTTGCCAAGCCCTTTCCTGGATCCCACATTAAAATTCTATGTTTTAAAACTAGTGCCAGTTCCTTGAGTTCTGGTTTTGTGAGGTTATAAAATAAAGCAAGCCTGAAAATGACTTTGCTATTTTCTAGGTAAATGCTCCAGGCACTGTTAACTTCTCCCAAACATTCTATTCTCTTGTCTCCCCTGTCATTGTTGCCTCTGTGTTTTTGCCAACCCATTATTGCTCTTTGCTTTAATTACTGATTTTGGTAGCATAGAGTCATATTACTCAAAAATAGAAGATAGGATGTGTCCCACCCTCACTCCTGCCTACCTACCACCCAGCAGCTGCTGAAGAGAGCCTTTGAGGCTAGTCTAACACCGCTGTGAGCCGTCCCCTCATTCACTTTTTCAAGCCGTCTCCCCCTGCAAATAAAGAAAGAATCAGATGCACAAAAGCATTGGTGAGCAGTCCAAAGGATTCCTTGGAAGAGATCAAGAAAAATAAGTATATTGTCAAACAAACAACCTCTCTCTATCTACATAGACATTTTTCCAATGAGGGTGGCTATTTTTCCAGTTCCCCCATTTGGCCTCTCTTCCTCTGACTCCCCTCACCTCTTATGCAGAGCAATTATGTCTGCCTTCAAACCCAGATGCCTGCCCTATTCATCCTGGAGCACAAAAGACCTTGAAGTCAATGGGACCCCACCTCCTAAAAAGGCAGTTTCAGATCATCAATTATTACTTTAACTTGTGCTTTGGTGAGTCACCCCTCACCCCAAGCACAGTGATTTATCAGATTATTTCTTCCAAACACATAGAACATTCCTTCCCAAAGGAGTTCTCATGCCAGGTGTTAAGAGACTAATAGTTTTTCCATGTCATTACATCAGTAAGAGCTAGCATATGCGTAAGTGGTTATTTTCTACATCCTTGCTGCTCAAAGTGGATTCCCTGGATCAGTAGCATTAACATTCCCTGGGAGTCTGTTAGAAATGCAGTGCTGCAAGCGCTACCTCAATCTACTGAATCGGGATCTGCACTTTGACACTCTCTCTAGGTGAGTTGTGTGTACACTGAAGCGCCCTCGTCACCACTGTTGAGATCCTTACCACCTAAACTGAAGATGCCGTAGGGTCCTGAGCATTGTGTTGGGGTCCTGAAAAGCACTGCCTCCTTCCTCTTGCACCCTGAGCTCAGACTACAGAGTGGTTCCATCTGAGGAACAGGCCAGCAGATCTCCCTCTAGCTGAAACAGGCTCCTTACCCACCCTTTTTTCCCACCCCATACCCACTACTACCCTCTGGACTTTGAAATGGTGGCTCAGGCTCTTAGATTCCTTTGTCTTCTGTTCCCATTTCCATATATCTCATGTTTTGGGGGAAGCTGCTGGGTGGTAGCAATGGTGATCAGATAATACAGGTATTTCAATAATAACCACCTATTATAAGTTGTCTAATATGTTCCAGGTATTACACTAAGCTCTTTTATATGTATCATTTCACTGAACCTCTTACAACAACTGAAGGTAGACAATCTTATCCCATTTACAGGAAACTAAGACTTAGGAAGATTAAATAACTTGTCCAAGTTCTTGTAACTGGTCAGGAGGCAGGGGTAAGATCAAGCCCTGGTCTGTCCTTTCCCCTGTACCATGCTGCCTTTCTTTTCTAACTACAATGCCACGTGTAATTAGTTACCACATCCTCAGAATCTATCACACACACACATGATATATATGATTACATATATACATATAATATGTGTGTATATATGTGTATATATATATATATCAGAAATAATTTTTTTCTTGAGACCTTTGCCCTTTCTTCAAGCAGCCCACATTTGAAGGCTGTCACTGACAAGTAAGTTGACAACATGGTCTGGTATGTGCCATGTGGCATTAAGTGTAGGATGCTCTGAGCACTCATAGGAAGGCATCTAATTCATTATTGGTCATGGGGTTGAGCCTACTTCGAGGCAAGACACTCTAGTTGAAACCTATAGGAAAAGAAGGAGAGAAGAGTACTTGAGTAGAATAGACAAAGTGTGAAAGTCAGAAGTGACAGACCGTGTAGAAGGTTCAAGGAACAGAAAGAAATTCTGTGTGACCAGAGCAGAATGAGGGAAGCTGGAGTAGAGTGGGGAGAAGGAAGGATGGGCAATGGGATGAGACAAGGCCCAGAGGCAAGTGGGATTTCTGTTACGAAGAACCTTAAAAACCAAATAAGGAGTTTGAGGACAAGGAGTGCCACTGAAGCTTTTAAGCACAGGAGGGACATGATCACATTTGTGTTTAAGAAGGATGGCTCCTCTGTGAAGTGCTAGATTGAAGGGAGGGCAAGAGGAAAATGATGGAGAAGAGTTAGAAGGCAGTTGGAATAATATGGGTGAGAGATGATGGGGGCCTGAACTAGGATAATAGCAGTAAGGATAGAAAAGCAAAGGGAAGAACTATTTAGGGGCTTAAGTTCAGTAGGGCTTGATCAACGGCATGTGTGACGATGGGGACGTCAGGGTGATGTCTGCAATTTTTGGCTTAGATAGGAGTATAGATATTAGTACCATATGTTGGGTATGTTATCAAAAGTATCCTTACAAATTACCTCCAAACTAAAATATGAATATCAATTTATCTATATTATCTACTAATATATTATGGCTCAATTTGCTCTTGTCATGGTTACAGCAAGTCTCCTCAGTCATTTATTATCAGTGAACATGCTTACTTCTGTAATGGGATCATTATGGGGCATACATAATGAGAATTATTATCACAGCATGATGTCATAAACAAAGATCATTAGGAGAAACACTGAAGATTCTACTAATTTCAACAGAATTAATTATGCTTCTAGCTGCAAACAGTCATTTGGTTGGAGAATTACTAAATGTAAGTTAAAACAAGAGAGGAAGAAATAATAAGCCAAAAACTATAGATATGAAAAAATTGAAACAGTAATAAAACACAAAGATAGTAAAAGAAAAAATACTGGCCACAGGACAAACAAATCTGGAAGCCTAGGCAAGAGTAGGCTTGTTTTGGGCTGGTTATAATTTCAGGCATGACTGCTGCAGAGTTCCTCCATCCCTAAATGCCACTACAATCAAGACTTTCAGTCTCTTTTTTGACAGTACACATAAAAACAGGAATAATTTCCTGAAAACCCATGTATTTTCATTTGAAGGACTAAGTTCTGCATAGTTAAATATTTTTTTTTCAGGTATAAGAGGAAGCTAGAATGACAGAGAAGAGGTTGCTTCTTCTCTTTAGCACAAAGACAGGGAGAAAAGGTAACCTTATTTTCTTAGTTACAGTTGTGGGCCAAAATGTTAAAATGAATTATAAAAATAAAACATTAAGATTTCAATTTTATATAGGAATTTGTAAATATATTAAAATTATGATTCAAAAAATTCATAAGGATTTCACATGAATCAGTTATAATTTTGTTTGGATTGGTTGTCCACCACAAAGCTACTTTAACGGGCATGTATTCTTTGTCTCGCATGGAAGGGTGCTATAGAAATAACGGTGTTAGACTGGCTGCTCCAGTTTTCTGGGATGTTGCATAAACATTAACCTTCCACTGCTGAGTATTAACTTTATAGGTTCTCCTTGGGGAAATTTTGCTCATGATCCACTGGCCACAAAGCTGCTTCTCCCGAGTAAATGTGGCATTTTTTTATTTTAGAGATAACGTGGGTCTTTAGCTAATCAAGTTTCCCTTTCTTTTAGTTTTGGCCACCAGGAAGGTCAATGCAGACTTTTGTGGCACAGCAGTAGTCATTATTTGGGGCATAATTCTCATGAATGCTTCAGTGTTTTCTTACATTGTGTATGAGCCAAAAAGTTATAAATTCCTTGTTTATAGCCCTCTTACAATTGTAAGAACCAAAACAAGTATACAAAATTTAATGCAAACAAAATGGTAATGTAAGAGGGAATCAAAACTTTATACTACTCTGACTTACCATGAAATGGAGTTAGATTAAGATGAACTAACAAACTGATAGAAAGAAGTCACACACTGACAGTTCCTTTGTACGTACATTCCAAGCGCCAGCAGTTGCAGTTCCTGCTTGTACAAACTGGCCTTGACCATGACTACAGGTGACGCAGATTGCCTGACTGCAGGAATTTGGCTGGCGCTGACCAGCTCCAGGGTGCTGACATTAAAGATCCATATCGGGACCACCATGGACACTGCTAGCACGTCCATAGCCACTCCCCCAACCTCTCTGTTCTCCTTGTCCCTCTCTCTCCTTACAAAATCCCCTGTCTTCACCGACATGTTAAGATCTTTAAGATGAGAGTCCCCCATCTGCTAGGATACCAGTACCTGAATAAAACCACTTTTCTTTATGTCATCACCCGCCTCTTGAGGACTGGCTTTCGATGCCGCGAGCAGGCAGAACTGTGTTGGGTTACGGTAAACCAGTGCATTCATTTTAATGGCACTAGTGAACCTGACAGATAGACAATAATGTCAAAACTGATCACCACTCAGTGTTCTCTTGAGCCCCATCCTATTATTACGATGTGTGGTGTGATGACTGAATTCTCACTGATTTTTCTCTGTTTAAATTATTGAGAAGCTTTCATTCATATGAAGTATTGTAAGGACATTTGGGCTTCATTTGGTAGAAGCATATCATTTAGATTTTAGGTCTATCTCTGTGTTTTTCTCATTAGTCCCTAAGACCATCCAACTGTAAACATAAACATAATCCTAAGGATAAAAACCTCATAGCAGTACTGAGTGGACATCTGTATGTTCTTATATTATTTTATAAATAACCACAACAAGCAGATGCAACATTATTAAATGCTTTTAGAAAACTAACATTCCCTAAGAGTGTACCTGGTATATTCCAGTCGAAACCCACTTAGCAGTTAGTGATACATCAGTTTTCCTTTTTGTCTCCTCTTTCTTTCCATTTGATTTTCTACTTGAACTCATTTTTAGAAAATCTCATTTTTATTTTTTATTTATGGTGCTGTATGTTCTATTGTAAGGAGAATAGGATAAAAACACACAACTCATGCTCCCAAAGAAATAACCTGTAGTCAATCAGCTTAAAACACCATCAGCCAAAATATTTGCCTTTTTATCAGCAATTCTCCTCTATGAGCTTTTGAAGCACATTTCCATAAAAAGCTAATAATTTTTAAAAGTGTTTTCTGTTAAAACTGCCATTTAACTTCTTGGCTTATTTATGGTCCTAAGTGGTATAGATAAAATAAGTTGGCTAATACCAAATGAGCTTTAAACATAGAAAATACTTATTTTTAAACCCTGGCTAGGTAGCACAGTTGGTCAGAGCATCGTCCTGATATGCCAAGGTTGTGGGTTCGATCCTTGGTCAGGGCACATACAAGAATCAACCAATGAATGCATGAATAAGCATGAATAAGCATGAAAAAACAAATGGATGTTTCTCTCTCTCTCTCTCTCTCAAAAAAGATATTTATTTTAAGAGATGGCACAAAATCTTTGTGCAGGTACCAAGAGAGAGGGTTGTCAACTCCTCTGACAAAATTGCCTAAGTCTGTAAACAGCATCCCTGTCCTCAGTGACCTTCTGAGACTACCTTGCTCATCATACCACCCACACAGTGGCTGGCCTAAAGGTTAGGTGGAGCTTTTCCAAGAAGCAATCCTTCAGGCCCGGCGATGTGGAATGTTTATCCTTGAGTACATATTTAACACTCCAATCCCAAATCAGAGCTTGACAATGTGAAAGGAAGTTGTGGGAGATGAACAATGTGGCTTTTGTGTTTTGTGTTAGAGAGCCTACAGATGGGGTCCTTTAATCAACTTTTTAAGGAAGAAAAAACCTACCCTAGACTGGCATGAAGTTCAGACCCTACAGCAGATAATTCTAGGGACTCAAAAACAGCCAAATCAGTAATTCTGAACCAGGGAGTATCCCTATGCACATAAATGCAATCTAACAGGCAAATGCCCAGGATAGTTATCTATATAAGAATGCCTTCAATATCACTTTATGTGTGTGTATCCCTTCAATATCACTTTATGTGTGTGTATCCCTTCAATATCACTTTATGTGTGTGTATCCCTTCAATATCACTTTATGTGTGTGTACCTACTAACTTGGGGACATGGATCCAGTCATTCATCTTTAAATTCTAGAACCTGGCAAGGTATTTGGCACTTAGTAGGTAACAATATTTGTTTATTATATATAAATTCTTTTAAAAATCAAAGTATAGTTGATGTACAATATTATATTAGTTTCAGGTGTACAACATGGTAATTTGATGTTTATATACCTTACAAGGTGATCACCACAATGTCTAGTAACCACCTGTCAATGTGTATAGTTATCACATTCACATATTATTGACTATATTCTTTGTGCTGTACTTAAATTCTGATAACTAAAGAAGAACACAAGTATAGTAGACACTGGCTGGCTCTTCACCAAATCCTTTTACCTTTCCTCCAGAGCCCACAATTAGTTCCTATTTCCCAGACTCCTTAATAGGTAAATGTAGCCACATGACTTAACTAGACAAGTAAATTATGGGCAAAAATGGATGTGGCACTTCCATGCCTGGCTCCAAAGAACTTACCATACGATCTCCTGCTTGCCTCTAGGTGTTGGTGCCCATAGTGACCTTGGAAGCCAGTGTCAAGGACAGCACAGGCTATGTCCGCCTGGATTCCTGGATGAATACACAGGGCACAGCCTCCTTTGCTAGCTCCTTGATAGCTCCAAGTAGATTCAACATGAATAAGAAATAAACTTCTGCTTTGTGAAGCCACTAAGAGTTAGGATTTATCTCTCCCAGCAGCTAGCCCTACCAGAACTAATACAACACATTGAATACATGATGACCTATGGGCACTGTGAAAGGCAAGGCATCGTAACAGTAAGTGTGCTATTGAAAGTCAGACCCGGGTTTGAGTTTGGATTTGACACCCACTAACTCAGAGACCTTGGGTACACATTCAACAGCCCCATCTACAATCAGGATCGTTGAGAGGGTTAAATGAGTCTCACGTGGGCACACACGAGTGTCGTTCCCAGCATAGCGAACCACACCACTAGTGTGGCGACCTGGCTACAGAATGTGCAATCCTCCCTCTTTGATTGATTCTTTGGTTTCTTCCCATCTCGTGGTCTCGCTTCTAATCTCTTTTCTCATCAACAAAGGAGTTTCCATCAGACTTGGACTTGCCTTTTGAGCCTGAACATTTTGAACTCTGATCATTTTTCTGCTATGTATTATCTCAAAGACTACGCAGGTTCCAGTTTCCAACCCTGAAGAATGAATCATCCTTGTCAACATGTTCTGTTTGTGGACAGTTGATAGATTGTCACTTTCAGTGGTCTGCAGGCAAAGTTCTACAGAAGACTCAGATATGACTCTATTATTTAGGAAGGAATCCAATAGCATCCTGAACATTGCCCTCCAAGACCTATCCTGACTTTAAATGAAGGAAAAGACTCCGTGTTCCCTGAGATTGATACCAGGCAGGGAATAATTTCCACTGCCCATTTTAACCACTACTTAATATACCCCCAAAGAGCACAATTTCACTTTTCTAAATATTAATTGAGACCCTGTAAGATTTAATCCAACTGAAACTTGTATTTTGCTAAATGAAGTTCTGGCTATCCAAATAGGGCTCAATTTTGCCACATTATATGATTACATTCTTCCCAACTTGACATCATTTTCATCTATACACCTGTGGTCAGATGTTTCTTATTTGTAGACACAGAATCCTTTGCCAAGTCAATGAAAACCAGAACCATGCTGTCCTTTAAGGGGAAACACCAAGGCTCATGTGCATTTCCTTTGAACTGATTGGAATGTAAAGTTGGCTGAGGCAAGATGATCTCCAGACACAGAGGCCATATGAGAGAAATACTACAGGATAGGAGCAGGGTCAAAAGGTTTGAATAGCCACAATGGCAAGGAACAGAGCAGCAAAGCTCAGAACAGTAGAGCAGGGCTGAGCAGATTTTAGATGAGATAATCTGGGGTTAGCAAGATTTCTGGTAAAAGGAAGATGCAGAAAACATGTACAGTAGTCACCCCTGACGCACAGTTTTGCTTTCCATGGTTTCACTTATCCTGGTCAACCCTGGTCCAAACAATTAAATGAAAAATTAAATTCCAGAAAAAAAATTGTTTTAAATTGTGCACCATTCTGAGTAGCTTAATGAAATCTCACACCATCCTGCTCTGTCTCACCAGGGCATGTATCATTCCCTTGTCCAGTTTATCCACACTGTATACACTCCCTGCCCATGAGTCACTTAGTAGCAATGTAGGTTACAGATTGACTGTTGGGATATCTCAGTGCTTACGTTCAAGTAACTCTCATTTTACTTAACTAATGATGCCAAAGCACAAGGGTAGCGATGCTGGTAATTAGGATATACCAAAGAGAAGTCATAAAGTGTTTCCTTAAGCAAAAAGGTGAGTATAGTACAATAACATATTTTGAGAGAGAATGATCACATTCACATAACTTTTATTACACTATTTTGTTATAAATGTTCTATTGTTAATTATAGTTCTTAATCTCTTACTGGGCCTAATGTATAAATTAAACCTTATTATACATATGTGTGTACAGGGCAAAAACAGTTTATATAGGGTTCAGTACTATCCACAGTTTTAGGCATCACTTTAAGGGTCTTGAAACATATGTCCCGTGAATAAAGGGAGACTACTGTATATTGCAAAGGCATTTTCTTTTTAAAGAAATTTTATTTATTTATATTTTATTGATTATGCAATTACAGTTGTCCTGAATTTTCTCCCTTTTGTCCCCCTCCACCCAGCACCCCCACTCCCTCACGCAATCCCACACCACTGTTCATGTCCATGGGTCATGTGTGTAAATTCTTTGGCTATGCCATTTCCTATACTGTACTTTACATCCCCAAGGCTATTCTGTAACTATCAATTTGTACTTCTTAATTCACTCACCTCTTTACCCATACCCCCATAACTCCCTCCCATCTGGCAACCATCAAAACTCTCTTTGTATCCATGATTCTGTCTCTGTTCTTCTTTGCTTAGCTTGTTTGCATCTCTCTTGTTTGGGACTCTCTCTGCTTCCTGGATTTGCATGTCTATTTCCTTCACCAACTTAGGTAAGTTTTCTTTCATTATTTTTTCAAATAGATTTCCAATTTCATGCTCTTTCTCTTCTTCTTCTGGCATCCCTATGATATGAATGTTGGACCTCTTGAAGTTGTCTCAGAGGCTGCTGATAGTATCCTCATTTTTTTTAATTCTCTTTTCTTCTTGTGGTTCTGGTTGGTGGTTTTTTGCTTTCTTATGTTCCAAATCTTTGATCTGATTCTCTGCTTTATTCACCTTGTTTATTCACTTTGTTTTATTCACTGTTGTTTCCCTATAAATTGTTCTCTATTTCAATTAGTGTATCCTTTGTTTGTGACTGGATCTTTTTTATGCTGTTGAGGTCCTAAGTTCCTTGAGCATCCTTATAACCAGTATTTTGAACTCTTTATCTGATAGATTGCTTATCTCCATTTCATTTAGCTCTTTTCCTGGAGTTTTGACCTGTTCTTTCATTTGGGCATGTTTCTTTGTCTCCTCGTTTTGGCAGCTGCCCTTCCTCCCTCCCCCCCCCCCTTTGTTTCTATGTATTTGGTAGAGCTGTTATGACTCCCTGTCTTGGAATCCTGGCCTAATGCAATAGGTGTCCTGTAGGGTCCAGTGGCACAACCTCCCCTATCACCCAAGCTGGGTACTTGATGTGTGCCCTTCATGTGGGTTGAGTCCACCCTCCTCCTATAGTGGAGTTTTGGTTGCTGTTGGCAGGTCAATGGAAGGGATTTACCCAGGCCAGTCAGTCTCAAGGATAAGCTGTGGCCACTGACAACCAACCTCTACCCTCCATGGAGGATCAGCTGTGCAGGGGCAGAGTGGTGCTGCTCTGACATGGTCTGTAGCTGTACACTTGGCACACTGGCCCTGGGGTTTCCTGTGTGGTACAGGTCAAGGTCAGCCCCAACCTGTGTTTTGCCCAGGGCCACTCTGCCTGAGCTATAGAGCAATCTGAGATGGCTGCTACTTGTGCTGGGCTTGGACATCCCCAGGCAAAGCCAAGCTGTGAACCTAGGCTGGCTGCCATTAGTGCCATGCCTGGGACCACTTAGCCAGAGATAAGGAGCCTGGGGCTCACTAAGGCTAGCTGTTGCTTGTTTGAAAGGACTTAGGAAGTTTTGAAGCATGAGTCAAGATCAACAATTCATATGGAAAAACTGCTGTTAACAGATGTAAGTTGGGTGGGACAGAGCCTCAGGGGATCTCCAGGGTGGGGCAAACAGTGTTAGCCAGGTTGATGGAGTATCAATTATGACACCTGCCTGCTGGCTCTGTGGCTCTGCCAGCCTTTCTGTCTGGGAGAAAGCTGTCCCCCAGCTCTTGCCTTGATGCCAGATACTTCAGTTCCTTCCTGAATACAGCTTGTGCCTTTCAAGCTGCTACTCTGGTGCTGGAGCTCAGAGGGAGTGAGTCTGAGTAAGTTCGTGTATGGGTTCTTTAAGACAAACAGTTTGGGATTCCAGAAGTTTCTTCCACTGGCTCAATCCCTGCTGTTTTTTCAGCCAGAAGTTATGGGAATTTATCTTCCTGACACTGATACCCTGGGCTGGAGGGCCTAGTGTGGGGCTGGGATTCCTCACTCCCAAGATATCCCTCCTGAATTTTTATCCACCACAGATGTATATGGGACCAGCCCATTCTGCATGTCCACTCCTTCTGCCAGTCTGGATGGAAGTGGTTTCTTCAAATCCATAGTTGCCCAGACTTCCATTAAACTCTATTTCTACTGGTTCTGAGTCATGATTATTCTATAGTTTAGTGGTAATTTTTATGTGTTTGTGCGAGAAGGTGAGATATGTTTACCTATGCTGCCATCCTGTCCGGAAGTCCCCAAAGGCATTTTCAAGCACTTGGAAAACATGCAGCTCAGTCGGTATGTGCCCAGCTTCAGGAATTAAGAGTTCAAGTCCTAGCTCTACCAATTATCCCCTGTGTGGTAATGGGCAAGCTAGTGAATCTTCTTGAACTCAGTTGAACCTCAGATGTCTAATTAAGAGTATTGGCGTGATAAAAAAAAAAATCATAGAATAGTTTTAATTGTTAAATAAGATATGCATGTAAAATGCTGACTCATGGCTTACATCCTGCATGCTTCAGGATTACCTGGTCATTTATGCCCCTAGATCTGCACTAGCCTTTTCTAGTTAGAATAGGCTTACCTTTTCTGATGGGACTGTTCATCTCTCCAGGAGGACTCAGGGAGTGTGACAGAAAATGGAAACTTATTGTTCAAGTGGATTTAGCATGTCAGGATCTTTGTACTCCATGGAGTTACTCTCACCAAATTTTGGTTGCCCATCCTGCATTGGTGGTTAAATCCTTAGCCTACTCCTGGTAGGATCCTTCAATCTGTGAGTATCTAGGTCTTGGCAGGGTAAATACATCAGTAACCCCAACATTATTTCTCCAAATGCTCCTTGCCATGTATTTAGCATTTGTTTAGTAGGCAGTAAACTTTCATGGTTATGCAAAAGGTCACGCTTTGCTTCTACCCTGTAGCCTCTAAGCAGATGCATGCTCAGCCACCAGACACTGCGGAAGCATTTTGTTTAGGACATCTGTTTGCAAATTGCACTTGAACGTCACCATCAACTGGACTGGTTCCCAGGCCAATTCTCCCCACAGACAAATGAAATCAGTAACTCAGATCACATTCACGTCTAAAGAAACTGCACATTTCGCAATCTTTCTGCTTGAGAATAGGATAAATGTGACTGTATAGCAATGGACTTTAACCTTTCTGAAGTCATGAATTCTTCTGAAATTCTCAATGAAAGCTTTGAGTTATCTCCCCAGCAGGGGGTGGGGGGGAATAAAACCACAAATCAAATGTTTTATTATCTTTGTCTTTATGTATATTTTTTATTAATTAGAGTTTACATTAATAAATAATACCTCCAAAAGGGAACAAGGAGGGGGTACAACTGTTTTATACCCTTCAAACAGTTCAGAAGGGTATAAAATGAAAATAAGGTGTTCCTTTGCTACCACTCTATCTCAGCCCCACTCCTCAGAAGTAACCACTGTTAACGATTCCTGGTATATACTTTCACTTTAAAAAATGTGTAATATACATATATATTTGTATTTTATAAGTGCAGGTTTTCCCTGCTTTGCACAGTAGTTCTGGACCATAAAAATAATTGTGTAAACTGAAAGTATGCAAAGTGATTTTTTTCACTTTAAAAAAAAAATCCTCACCTGATAATCTATTTTTATTAATTCAATTTTATTTTTTGCAAATAAATAGAAATGTATTAAAACCATTGTCTCCAACAATACAAGAAATTAAATATTAAGGCATCTTTTACTACCATCTTGGTATTTGCGTGAAGAGAAATGTTTTCAGTAGGAACCAGCACTTCTGTTCAGATGTCTTCTAGTGTACTCAGCAGATTTGCTTTTCCATTCTCCTACTCCACTTGAGCCATGGGAAGCTTTAGTGATCAAACATTTGTGAACCAAACCAAAGCCATAAACAAATATTTGCTTATTTAAGAGAAGCTGTTTACCCTTGAAAGTAGAAAGAAACTACAAGAACAGTATGTGTAAAGCTCAAATACCAGTAGTCAAATTTCTCTGAAGCAATTTATGCCTCAGTAATTAAGAGAAAGAAGAGATTAACACCTTTTAAAGATGAAAGGCCTGTTAGTATGGACCATGCTGTGGAATAATTGTTCATTCATATTCTATTCCCCTGGGACAGGAGATTTTGAAATGGCTACATACTTCTTTAAAAAAAAAAAAAAACGATCACATCCACTAGAATAAGATGATATAAATTAACACTAATTACTTATTATCCTCCTCCGTATTTGTCCTTTGACAAGGCTCAAAAGGCTTCCAAAGTATACTAAACTTTTTCACCTTTTATTAAGGCAAGTTTGTGAAAATAATATAATACAACCAAATCTCTTCATTAACTTTCAGGTTAAAACATTTTTATGTAAGAAACATACAAAAATGTTGTTTTATAAAAAGCCACCTCAATATCAGAAAAGGTATTGAGATGGCTTTAATCCAAAGACACAAAAGATTTTGAACCCAAGTTACTTTTTGAAGGATGCTGTTCCCTTGTTTCAATTGCAAGCACTATTCTTCATCTTTAGCTCCAGTTTTGCTTAAATGCTTCACCACATCAACCCAGTTCCATCCTCAAGGAAGTTTTCCTTTGTAATCTGTTTTATCTGCCAGCTTACATTTCTAGGCTTTTAAAAGTTGTTCTCTTTTGTCTTTTTTCTTCCTTGATGAGGCTATATTAGGAGTTTCGACTAAGATGGTATTGTCTATGGATGTCGTAGAAGTAACGGGATGCTGGTTCTCCATGAACTGCTCTTTATGGCCTTGGCATATTCGAACAAGGTTTAGGTCGTAGCGGTGCTGAGACTGACTTCCACTGCTCCCTGTAACTTCGCTAATATGGGCTGCTTTACCGCTGAGGCTACGGCGTTGTTTTAAAAAGCGTTCATTGATATAATTGGTGTTGTCTGGGGATGTCGCTGCCCAGGAAATCTCTTTTAAGAAGGCTTTGGGATCACCACTTTCACCTATCCTATACTGAAATGAAACCACTTAATTCCTGGAAACTTTCATCTCCTTCATACATAGAACGTCGTCATGCTTCCACTTCCATCTCCCGGTCCTTGTTGGCACTCATCTAGGGTCGCGGGGCGCCTCTCCTGCAGAGGGCAGGTGGTGGCGACGGGGACCAGAAAGGGTGAGCAGTAGCCCCAAGGCACTGGGGTCTGGGTTCTGCGCTGTCGACCTGCGGCTGCAGGAGGCACGCCCTTCGCTCCACAGACGACAGTCGCGCACACCCCTGGCCCTAGGTCAGCGCCATGCTGGCTGCTGAAGGGCTGCTGTGGGCAGGGAGGGGGCAGGGCACCATCTATTTTTAATTTTAGAGAGAAAGGAAGGGGGAGAGAGAGAAAAAGAGAGCGAAACATAGCTTGGTTGCCTTGGGTTCGGGCCCAACAGGGGATCCAACTGCCACCTTTTTGGTGGGGGGCGGGGGGGGGGGGGGATGCTCCAAACAACTGTGCCGCCAGGCCAGTGCACAAAGTCATCTTAAAACTGAGAAAAATTACAACTGTTGGACATTTTTTGTTAAAATATTAAAAACTCTCTTATGGAGGTTTATTAAGGTAGGGGAAAACAAAAATAGTAAAACTACTGTTTATTTAGAAACATTGAGAATTAAAGTATTAATATTATATTTCTTTGTAAAAAATGTAGTAAGAATGCTTTCCCTCTTTTTGTCATATAACTTATGATATTAAGAAAGTATCTTTTCTATGCCTTGTCAAATTGGCATCTTTGTAAATTTGGATTGGTTGACAACATTTTATCCCTGATGCTTTCAGTATCATGAAATAATTTGAAGAGTTCTTTCATGTGAATTATTTTTCTGGTGTCACTTCCTCTAAGACACCACCTTTTTTCTCACAGCCTGTTGCTGATGTTGGTGAGTGGCCCCCGCTGCAGATCTCGTCTCCTCCATGGTGGCAGTGTCAACTCCACATTCCCGCGCTCAGCTATGTCTTCTCTCTCCTTTTAGTGCCATTCAAATTTGCCTCCCAGTGGTTGCCACTCATCTTTTCTTTGCTGCTCCTAATTCCCTCATTGGATCACTCATTTTTGCAAAATGCAATGTAGATCTATCACTGGGACGCTAAGAGGCAAAGAACTGCTTGCTTAGCTGTCTGTCTGTGAACTGACTAACAAATGTGCAGTGACGGATCACCACCAGGCAGTGAAGAGAGAAGTCTCAGTGAGGAGTCAGCGATCACGGTGTGCATCTATTCCTTACGTAGTGATCTGTGGACTGAAGAGGCCGCAGTGAGGTTTGTGCCTTATCCAATGACTCACAATTACTACTCTGTAGTAACTCAAATTGGACCCATGTTGATGTGGGACTGGTGTTATGTAACCCATGGTAACTGAAATTTGTTCATACCAGAACCAAGGAACAATTACCTGTGTGTATACACGTGGAATTTATATACTCTAAAGAAAAATGGGTCATATCATGCATACCAAGTTTCACTTTTTTCTACCTAATATGTCTTGGCACTTGTTCCATAAGGTCACATCTGCGATATGAATGCACCCAATGCTTATTTAACCATACTTCTGTTGATGGACATATAGGTTGTTTTCACTTTTTGTGATGTCAGCCAATGTTGTAATGAACATTCCTGCTCATGCAACTTTGAGTCTTTGTATAAACATATCCACAGGAGAAATTTCTACAGTGAAATTGCTAGGTCAAAAGGAATGTGCATTTTAAATATTTGTAAGTATTGTAGTCCTCAAAAAGGTTACATCATGTTACATTCTCACCTACAGAACATGAAAATTCCTGTTTCACCAACCAGGTAACATCTAACTTAGTCAGCTTTGCCTATCTGGTAATGCGCCTAGCACATACTGCATGTGATTTCCGAGTGAGTTTTAGGAGCTTCCCTCTCTTCTCTAAACCAAATTGTTGTTGTTGTTGTTGAAGTATTTTGTAATGTGAATTGGTTAGAATCTGTCACAATGCGGGTGAGGGTGGGGAATAAATGGTATTTTGAAAGTCACAACTCTTTTTATAAGGGCTCTCCTACACATTGCAAAGCATCTAACATTTCTGAGTCTCTGCGATCACCACATATGCTCAAAGCCCTCTCAGGAGTGGACTGGCTAGCTAAGAACCGCTGGGTTAGATGTCAGTCTTCTTACCAAGAATTAACGGTCAGTTGTGAGCTATCTGAACAAATGGATTGGACACAGCCAGATGCCTATTAAATAAGCCACTGTGAACCTTAGACTGTGCTAGAGAATACTAAAGCATTTTTTTTTTAATTCCACAAATAGTTATTGTAGGAAAGAAACTGGGCTTTGACTATTGAAGTCACTGCACTCAGCTGGGAGAAAGATACATAGACTATAATCTTAACATAAATCTCAATGCTGCCCAAATGAGGGGGTTAAAATGAGGTTGTTATAGGGTTTGCTCGATCTGTAAAATTTTTTGAGCTAACTATTGGGACGGATTATATAAGAATTTGGAAAAGACTAAAGTAGGACTATAAAGTGGTGTAAAAACACATTGGCAAAGATGCCGATTCAGGTATTGGCAGGAGAAAGACCTTCATGGGTAGTATTTGAGTTGGGTCTTTAAGGATGAGTAATATTTCAAGCGATAGAGATGAACAGAAAGGCATCGCATGTAGGAGGAGCTATGGGAGCCAGTAAAAGGGGTAGAAACGTTCAGGACTTCTTCAGAGAACAGGGTGCTTGCCCTGTGTGGTGGAAGGTAGGGTATGAGGCACAGTCAGGACAAGACTAGGGAGGGTGGAGGAGACTGAATTGCTGAAATCTTTTGGGAAAACAACATAGGCCTTGTAATCTGTCATTAACTAAGTAATCAGATTACAATCCAATAAATTACAAAATATCCTCATCATTGCTGCGAGCTAGAATTTTAAAATCTCTTAGAATTAGTCCATAAATTTTGAATATTAACTCCTTATCAGATGCATCACTGGCGAGTATCTTCTCCCACTCAATAGAGTGTCTTTTTGTTGATGGCTTCCTTTGTCAGTGCAAAAACTTTTCAGTTTGATATAATCCCATTTGTGTAACAGATGAGTGGATAAAGATGTGTACATATATACCAGCGATTTTCAACCTTTTTCACCTCATGGCACACACAAACTAATAACTGAAATTCTGCAGCACACCAAAAAATAAATTTTTTGCCAATCTGACAAAAAATACGTATAATTTTGATTCATTTACAATGGACAGCTATTGTTGTGTTGGCTGCTGTCACTTTTTTTTTTTTTTTTTTACAATCTAAGGGAGTTCAGTGCTCCTGACTAAATAGACAGGTACTGTATGTTTTAAAAATTCTTGCAGCACACCAGTTGAAAATCACTAATATATACAATGGGATATTACTTGGCCATAAAAAAAGAGTAAAACCTTACCTTCTGCGACAACATGGATGGGCCTAGATTGTATCATGCTAAGTGAAATAGTCAGAGAAAGACAAATACCACATGATTTCACTTATATGTGGAATCCAAAGAACAAGATAAACAAAACAGAAATAGACTCATAGATACAGAGAACAAACTGAGGGTTGCCAGATGGCAGGGGGGGTGGGGATCGGATGAAAAAGTGAAGGAATTGAGAAGTACAAATCAATAATTACAAAATAGTCATGGGGATATAAAGTACAGCATAAGGAATATAGTCAATAATATTGTAATAACTATGTATGGTGCCAGGTGGGTACTAGAATTATGAGAGGATCACTTTGTAAATTATATAACTGTGTAACCACTATGCTGTTCACTTGAAACTAAGTAAAATAATATTGAATGTCAATTGTAATTGATAAATAAAAAAAGAATAAAAAAAGAAAAAAGATATAATAAAGGGTAAAAGAAAAGTAGTAGTTATGCAGAAAAGAAACCTAGAGTATTAGAAGCTACTGCACTGGGTGCAGATGTAGTTTTTTGCTTTTCAGCAGCCAAAATAATAAAAAATATATTGTCACTGTGAAAAAAAATTAACCCCAAGCCTATTATTATATGAGAATTGTTTATACAATTAAAGAATAAACATTTTTCTTAAGTGTAAATGTTACAAAGTGATTAAAGTGCCATATTGTACTTTAAAAAAATTTTTTAATGCATATAAAAGACAGACGTAATATAGTAAAATTTTAACAGTGGTTGAGTTTGAGTGATGTAAATGATTTTTTTCCTTTCTTCTAAAAATGGTATACTGTGGTTATATGCTTTTCACATTAAAATAATATATAATAAACAAAATAAACATTAGAAAAAGAATTAGCCCATGAGCACTGCTTTCTGGACTCAAATATGGAGACTTAGGCTCACTTTGTCTCTCAAAAGTTTGATCTGAGTACATCAAAAAGAAATACTCATCTGGTTTGAACAGCTGCTAATCTCTTGAACAAGGAGAGTGGACTGAGAACCATCTATAGAGATCTTAACAAAAGTCACCCAGAGCAGTTGGTAGGGATTTATGGCAGTGGTTCTAAACCCTTGCTGTTCAATGCAATCACCTGGGAAGCTTTTATAAACTTCTGGAGTGGGGCCTGGCACGTGTGCTTAAAAAAAGTATCACTCCCAGGTGATTCTAATGGGCAACCGAAATGGAAAACCACAGATTTAGAGAACTCATTGCACAGGAGGCCACTGACCCTCTATGAAGGCAAAGAAGCAATTAGAGAACCCTGAATCCACAAGGCGACTGAGTGCCACAGTTGCAGAATAGGCTGGGGATTTTATGGAGTTCAAGAAGAGGAAAAATCATTTTCTTCCATCACTTAATCCTTATTCCATTACCTCAACTATCTTATCTGGTAAAGCACTTATCTCACAAACCTAAAGAGAGGAAAGATAATTAGATGATTATATGGATGGACAAGCTTGTCTGGCCCCAAACCATTCCTTGTAGGGTGATGTGTTCCAAGAAAGGTTTAATTAGTTCCCACCTTGAATCATGTTAAGCAAGTCAATCAGTTTGTGGGTAAGGTGGTGGGGGAATGCCAGAGCGTGTTTACTATTTGATCTGCATGATAACATAGAGAGATGGATCCCTCTGTGCAATTACAGTAAAGCAGGCCCATGCATAGCACCCAGTTCTCACAGCCACATTTAGTTGGTGCTTATTTTCCCAATCTATTTATCTTTCCCCTATTCAAAAATAGATCCATTTTTATAGCACTTTCATGAATATTCATTTATCCTTAAATGTCTTAGAAAGCATTCCAAAATTTTAAGTGTCTGCTACGAAGAGATGCATGTTGGCATCTGCATTGCTGACATATTAGGAATTTTTTTGAAGCCTTGAATAATGAATTAGATTTTGTCTCTACTAGCACTGAGTTTTCATTTAAGTCCTGTCAATGACTGCAGATTTATAAGGCACCATGAAAGAAATAATCCACTTAGTGCTGATCTCTCCAGTTGGTATTCATGAGAGCCTGAAATAATCTGTCAGATGATAGAGCCAGATTCTTAGTGAACCTGCTGTCCCACAGGCCTTGTCTTCCCACGGAGCAGAAAAGGGTCCTGCCCTGGGATGTCTCATGTACAATTCTGATTTACCGAGGGCAGGTGGTGATGGTGAGGTGGTTCCAACTGAGAGGTGCTACCATGGGAAAGGGCAATAGCCCACAAAAGCTCTGATCTTGCTGATGAGAAAGGGAGCCCAAGGCAGCCCAAGGAGAAACCTGGTCTGATAGTGGTCTCAAAGCATTGACCCATCATACCTGGTAAGTTACAGTGTGGGGGTTGTCTCTTTCAGCCAAAGAGGCATTTCATCATTCAAGTATGCATTCTGGGTTAGCTATGGGGCCGTCACTCAATTGGTTTAGGACTTCACCCAAGATATGCATACAATCACTATTACAACTGGTGGAGGAAGGGACTACTCTCATTTATTAATGACTAGCTCACTGCCCTGCCTGTAGGATCCATTCATTCATTCATTTATTCACTCAGCAAGCTTGTTCTGAGAACAGTGTCAGACACAAAGAATGCCCCTTCCCTCCTTTGTTCCTTCCTTCCTTCTATAAATATGTAAAGAGTACTTACTATGTATCATGTGCTAGAGTTAAAATGGTGAACCAAGGTTAAGTGATAGATTCTAGTACAGGAATTCTTAACCTGGGGTAAATAGACACCTATCCTCGTGAATCTGTGATAGGTTACACTGAGTGCACTGGGGATATGGCATCTCTGCCTGCCAGTCTGGCAGAAAAAGTCAGAGCCAACCACACATAAGAAAATATATAACCAAGATTATTCCAGTTAGAGATCACAGCCTGAAGAGAATGGATCAAGGTAATGAGATAAAGAGGGAATGCCAGGAAGCGCTATGGGACGTCTAAGGGGTCGGGAGGAGGGGGGTCGCTCTAAGGAAGAGACATTCGTGCTGAGACCAGGTGGAAGAACATAATAGACAGAAAGGTCAACGACCCTGTGATACCAGTCAGGGCACAGGCCTGGGTTGCAGGCCAGGTCCCCAGTTCGGGGCACTCAAGAGGCAAACACACATTGATGTATCCCTCTCTTTCTCCTTTCCTTCCCCTCTCTCTACAGATAAATAATAAAATCTAAAATAAAAGGCCCTGAGACAGACAAAAAGTAAACCCTCAGTTCCTTTAATCCAAGGACACAGACCACTTAATTAGTGTGTTGTTTCCCTGCCATGTCCTGCTTTTGGAGAAAGAAACAAATCACAGGAGTCAGGAGAGGAAAATGGAGATGGTTTGAGAGTCAGACGGTCACACGTGGCCCGAGGCAGCAGAGGGGATGTGGACGCAGGCCCTGGTATATGCTATGTGCGGACCCTCCGTGTGTGGTGTATCCTGAAGGTCAGTGGGCACCTCTGTAGCTCTGGGCCACCTTAAGCCTTCCCTAGCCCAGTTCACCACTGTTTGCCTTTCAGACAAAAAGTTGCTATAATCAGAGGTCCCTCCTTGTTCTGGAGAGGATCCACAAAACAATTAATTACCACCTGAAATTATGGACCCTGGTCCTGATTTTCAGAGGCCTGCAGCAGTAAAATGACCTCCCTACTGTAGGGATTAAAGATTGTCAGCTATTTGCCTCTAAATTGCATCTCAGTCTTACCTTCCAAGACCCCTGGTGGGCAAAAGTGTTCTGCTCAACCCGGCTTTTCCCAGCTGCATCCAGGGAAAGCTATTCATTCACTCGCTTGCCTTTGACCTTTACGAGAATTACGCTTTCCTAATGAAAAAAAGGCACCAAAGTCCCTATCTGACAGCAGCTTCTAAAACATCACTTACAGCTTATTAAAATCTACAAAAATCCTACCCAGTGGCTATTTAACTACCTCATATACAGAATTTATTTTTAAAAACCAGTTATTTCTAGGGCATCTCACAAGGTCACTGAACATTCAGCCCAGCACCCTATTGTAAATGTTGGCTAAATTATTGCACAAATGCCATAAAGGGCACATGGAACCATTTTTATTCAAAGAGAACCAATTGCTTCGATCAGACTACCTTTCCTGATACTTCTAAACCTTCAGTTGCCTCATTCTTATTCATAGTATTCCCCACGCATACTTAAAATGTCAGAAGAAAATCAGAGAAGGTTTGACATCTTTTATAAACATTGCTAATCTCTTTCCTATACAGTTTGTATATACACTTAATCCATTGTCAGACATGAGATGGTGGCTGATGGTCAGACAATTGAGCTAGCCCTTTGTAAAACTGTGCATAATTAAAGAAAAATAAATTTTATCTATGAACTCCACTTAAGTGAAGACAGCAAAGTGGATTAGTAGGTGTCAGAAATATTTTCCAAAATCAATAGTTTAGGCAAAATGACTTTTGGCAAAACGTTTAGTTATAAGGAAATCCCTAATATCTTTGAATTTCTAGTGAATCATCAATGTAAAAATTTTTCCTTCTAAAATGACATTTAAAAAGAAGTCTTGGGTAGAAGAGTGAGCCTTGGACTTGAAATCCAGGTGATGTAGATCCCAGGATCAGCTCTACCACTAATTGTGTGACTCTGAGAAGACTTTATTCTGTACTATTTTGTCTCTCTGGGCCTCTGTTTCCTTATCTGTAAAATTATTGGGTTTGAAGAGATATTTCTAAGACCCTCTTGCAGCACTAAAACTCTATGAATATCTGTCTCTCTAATGAGAATAGGCCCAGGCGCACTAGGCAATCAATTCCTAATGGGACATGATCCCAGCAAATATCTCGACACTTCCAATATGGTCTACTAGGGGATGCATGATCACTGTGACAATCGTATGGGATATTTAGGCAGTTGGTGGAGTTTTCTTTCAATCTTTTCCATGCCAATTGACTTAGCCTCTCTAGGGTGATTTGAACCATGTCTGATGGAACATCTCCTAGGAATGAATTCCCACCCCCCACCCTCTGAGAAAAGGAGGAGAAAGAGGGGAGCAACACTTCCCATGTATATTTCCGGCAGCCTCACCCTGTGAGAGCTCCATTGTTTTCCATTGAACTTTTTTTAAATAAAGGATTTCTAGGGCCCTGGCTGGGTAGCTCAATTGGTTAGAGCATTATCTCAATATACCAAGGTTGCAGGTTTGATCCCTAGTCAGGGCACATATAAGAATCAACCAATGAATGAATAAATAAGTGGAAAAACAAATCAGTGTTTCTCTCTCTCCTTTCCTCTCTCTCTAAAATCAACTTAAAACCTTTTTTATTTTTATTTTTTAAATTATTTTATTGTTGTTCAATTACAGTTGTCTGCATTTTCTCCCCACCCTCTACCCCACCCTAGCCAAACCCACCTCCCTCCCCTGCTTCCACCCTCCCCCTTGGTTTTGTCCATGTGGCACCTATAAGAATCAACCAATGAATGAATAAATAAGTGGAAAAACAAGTCAGTGTTTCTCTCCTTTCCTCTCTCTCTAAAATCAATTTAAAACTTTTAATAAAAATAAAAAGGATTTTCAGAGCAGAGGAAATAAGGAATGTGCCATAATTTTTCCTCTCATGAAGACAGATTCACAATGCACATTAAAGAGTCCGAGAAGTCCTATAGCAAAATTCCTGCCTAGCTTTGTTTAACTCAGAGTTCCCCAACTCATCTGCCTATAACCTTCTTATTCCTGCGACCATCTATGGAACCAGTGCTACGTGGACACACCTTGGAGTACAGATCGGGGCCCAAGGAAAAAGAGCTCAATCAGGAGACATTTTCCCTGGGGTGCCCACCTTTAATGTGCTAAATGGTGGCCTCCAAGAGATGTTTCCACCCGAACCTCAGAGTGTGACCCTGTTTGGAATAAGGTCTTTGCAGAATTAAATTTAGGATCTCGAGATGAAATCATCCTGGATTATGGTGGGCTCTAAATCCAATGATAAGTGTCCTTAAAAGAGACAGAAGCAGACGCAAAGAGACACAGGGGAGAAGACCACGTGAAGACAGAGGCTGTGACCTGAGCTATGCCACCACAGCCAAGGAAGTTTGGAGCCACCAGAAGCTGGAATAGGCACGGAAGGATTCTCCCCTAGAGCCTCAGAGAGAGTAGGACCCTGTTGACACTATAATTTCAGACTTTGGCCTCTAGAATAAAGAATAAATTTCTGTTGTTTTAACCCACCGAGTTTTTGGTAATTTGTTACGGTATTCCTTGGTAACTAATATATCACTCTTACATTCCTATGTCACCACCTGAGTTATTTGGCACAAATTAATGCCTCTGATTATCATTTTCATCATCTTTAAAGTGAGGAAAGAAGATCTACTCTGGATGTTTCTGGAATATTTTTGAGTCTTGAAAGGAAAAATGAACACAAAGATGCCATTTAAGAGTTCATGGATATGAACCTGATACCCTCTATCTGGATATGAGGCCCAGCTACTAGGATATTGGGCGATCAAGGAGAGACAGGACATGGAATCAGAGAACATAGCAGGTGAGACCTTCCAAATGTTCATGAGTTCACTCACCATATAAATGTTCCAGGCACTGTTGTAAGCATTAGGAACACGCAAGTAAACAAAACATAACAGACCCCTGCCTTGTAAAACTCACATAGTCATTGAGAGAGTTAAGGAATGAACACATAAGTAAGCCATTTAATGAAGCAGAAGTTGATGGAAGGTGTCTTGGGTTCTGATGCAGCCTATAGCCCTCACTTCTGGTAACCACTGATTTAGCACACCTGATGTTTCAGCCGTGAAGATGATGGGATAACTTGCTTGATAATAGCAATGTGATGGTGGAATCAGCACCTCTCACAAACACCTTCTACCTAGAGAAGATCCTAGATAATTTAGTGGAACTAGAGACATTCATCTTTGACAACAAAATAAGCAGCTATCAAATGCCAGGGTGACCCAGTCAGTAATTGCACTCCTAGGAATGTATATACTCAAGAAATATGACAACACAAGTCCATGCAGAAGTGAGTCATTCAAACAAATACTCATACAGAAATGTCCATGGCATCACAAAGCTCCTAGGCATTATTCACAACAGCCAAAAGGGGAAAACAACCCAAGTATCCACTGATAGGTAAATGGATAAATACAATGTTTAGCCATACAATGGAATATCATTCAGGTATGAAAAGAACTGAAGTACTGATACATTCTGCAATGTGGATACCCTTGAAAACATTATGCTAAGGGAAAAAAGCCAAACACAGAAGGCCATTTTTATATTATTCCATTTATATGAAATGTCCAGAATAAGTAAATCCATAAAGACAGCCAGCAGATGGCGGTCGCCAGAGCCTGGGTGAGGGGCAAATGGGGAGTGACTACTTAATGACTACTTTTGGGATGAAGAAAATGTTCTGGCCTGTGTGGGCCTTTTGTGCTGCTGCTGGTCTGGAGGTGGGAGGGGCAGGAACATGCCAGGGCTCTCACTGCAAGTATTGGGTCTGCTGTTGCTCAAGTTCAAAGCCAGAGCCCTGCCAATGAGGAAAGAGGATCCCTGGCCAATGTGCCTCAGTTGGTTGGAGTGTCAGCCCATAAACCGAAATGTCGCAGGTTCCATTCCCAGTCAGAGCACATACCTTGGTAGTGGGTTTAGTCCCCAGTCGGGGTGCATATGAGAGGCAACAGATCGATGTTCCTCCCTTGCATCAATGTTCTCTGCCTCTCCCTCTCTCTCTCCCTTCCCCTCTCTGAAATCAATAAGCATGTCCTTGGGTGAGGATTAAAAAAAAAAAAAGGAAATAGCAGATACATTCTTACCTACTATGGGCAGGTTCACCGCTTTCAGTGACAGGGCTGCAGCAAGGTTGGACAATGACATATCCATGACGCAAACAGATTGAGAACATGGCCAGGACTTGAGGAGATTCCTGGAGGGCGATGACACCCCCACCCACTGTGAAAGCCCAAGTCTCGAAGTACCTTTCCTTGTGTGGTGCAAGGGAAAGTTCATGTTAGCCAGCACCTCTGCCTTTGTTCTTGCACTGTGATTCCTTTCTGCCAGTTTTCCCTCTTCCTGCAGTAAAAAACTTCACATGCGCATTGTAACACTGCATGTTAGGGATAGTGGTTATTAGCTTTCTATTGCTGCTGTAACAAATTACCACAAACTTAATGACAAACAATACAAATTTACCACTGACAGCTCTGTGAGATCATCTGACGAGTGTCTCGCTGGGCTAAAATTAAGGATTTGGTAGGACCATGTACCTTCTAAAGCCTTAGGGGAGAATCCATTCCTTGCCTTTTCTGGCTTTTAGAGGCTGCCCATATTCATTGGCTCGTGGTCTTTTTTATCTTTTAAACCAGCAATCACATCACTCCAACATCTATTCTGTCATCATATCTCCTTCTCTGACTCTCTGTCTCCCTATCCTACCTTTTAAGGTCCATTGTGATTACACTGGGCCCACAACGATCTCCCTGATCTATAGGTTCTTGAATCAATTACATCTGCAAAATTCCTTCTATCATGTAAAGTGACATATCTATAGGCTCCAGGAATTGGGACATGGATGTCTTTGGGGGATGTTATTCTGTCTATCACAGAGTGGCTGGAGAAAAAGACATCCGCTGTGTAGAATTGCAATGACCATCAAGAGAGACCCACAGCCTGGAGAGTACAAGAGAAGGACAGAGTGAGAGAGCCCCAACTTTTTTATTACTCCCTAAATTAGCGAACGCTACTCTGTTAGAATAAAAAAGGAGGAGCCCAACAACATGTGATTATAACAATAACTAACATGTATGAAGCATTTACTAAGGGCCAGTTTCTCATATAAAAAAAATATTGTATGTGGTATTATTAAGCCACATTATATAATGAGGAAAGAGAGATTATTATTCAGAGGTTAATAGAAATTACCTGAAATCTCACAGCTAATAAGTACTGGAAATGGCATTTGAGTCTAGTTCTATTTGATATGAGAGTTGAGCTAGTGTTTTATTAGAGTGGGCTAACTATTGAACACCCTCATTCCAGAAGCTTATGATGATAGAAATGTATTTCTTGTTCATGTAACAACAGTCAAATGTGGATATTTGATGGGCAGCTTTCCCTGGGATGATTCTAGACCCCAAGCTCCTTCACATGTGGCTCTGCTGTCTGTGAGGCCTTAGGGTCACTTGCTTATTGTTGTTAGGTTTTTCTCTTTTTTTTTCTTGTTATTGAATTTATTGGGCTGACACTGGTTAACAAAATTATACAGCTGTCAGGTGCACAATTTACCAAACATCACCTGTACACTGTACTGTGTGTTTATCACCCCAAGTCAAGTCTCCATCCATTAGCATTCCTGTGTTTTAACCACCTTCCTTCCAGAAGGGACACATCTCTTCTGCTCACATTCCATTGGCAAAAGTTAGTCATATGGGCTCACTTTGCTGCTGGAGGCTGAGAAATCTGTTTCCTGGCCAGACAACCACTTCCCAGGAAAAATGCTCCACTTTGAATGGGAAGCATAAATTGGTGGACAGCTGACCATCTCAACCATGACAACATTAATACATGAATAAATGAGTGAAGAGAGAGAGAGAGAGAGGGCAAAAGAAAGAGAAAGAAAAGGAAGGAAGGAAGGAAGGAAGGAAGGAAGGAAGGAAGGAAGGAAGGAAGGAAGGAAGGAAAAAGAAAGAAAGAAAGAAAGAAAGAAAGAAAGAAAGAAAGAAAGAAAGGAACTTTGCTTCTCACATTCCTACAAACAAAAGGGGGAAAAGGATGCTATCGATATAAATGTGCCCACTTGGCAGGAGAAGAACTAACTAAATCACCTAAATAAATAAATGAGGACTCATGCTTGCTAACTTCTCTATAGAGTTATCAAAACAGCATCAATGGACTTCCAGTCAAGATGGAGGCATAGGTAAACATGTCTCACCTCCTCACACAACCACATCAAAATTACAACTAAACTACAGAACAACCATCACTCAGAACCAGTAGAAATTGAGTTGAATGGAAGTCTAACAACTACAGAATTAAAGAAACCACATCCATCCAGACTGGTAGGAGGGGAAGAACATGGAATGGGTGGTCCCACACCTGCATGTGGTAAATAAAAATTCAGGAGCAATATCTCAGGCCTGAGGTGTCCCAGCCCCACACCAGGCCCCACAGCCCAGGTTTCCAGTGCCAGGAAGATAAATCCCCATAACTTTTGGCTGCAGAAACCAGTAGGGATTGAGTCGGTGGAAGAAACTTCTGGAGTCCTAAGCAGATCCTCTTAAAGAACCTGCACACGGACTTATTAAGACTCACTCCTTTTGAGCTTGCACTGGGGTAGCAGCTTGAAAGGCATTTGGGCATATGGAGAGGAACTTAAGTGTCTGAATCAAGGAGAAAGCTGGGGGACAGTTTTCTCCCAAATACAAAGGCAAGCAGAGGCCAATGTTCCTTTTCTGAACCCTCCCCATACAAAGCCAGCAGGCAGGGGGCCATATCTGAGACTCCACCAACCTGGCTAACACTGTTTACCCCACATCGGGGATTTACTGTGGCTACACCCCACCCAACTTATGGGTCCACCCAAACTCTTAATGGTAGCTTTTCTGTATGAATGGCTGGTTTTGGCTCATGCTTCACAACATCCTAAATTCTCTCAAACAAGCAACAGCTGGTCTCAGTGAGTCCCCACCCCCCCATACCTCTTGCTAAGTGGCCCATGCCCAGCACTAGCAGCAGCCAGCCTCGGTTCATAGCTTGGCTTTGACTGGGGATCTCCGAGCCCAGCACAAGTAGTAGCCATCCGCAGTTACTTTGTAGCTCATGCATGGTGGCCCTGGATAGAACACAGTTGGGGGCTGACCTTGGCCTGCACCACCCGGAGAACCCCAGGGCCAGCACATCTCATGGACAGCTACAGACCACATAGGAGTACCACCACCGTGCCCCTGCACAGCTGATCCCCCATGGAGGGTAGAGGTTGGTGGTCAGTGGTCACAGCTTATCCTTGCAACTGACTGGGTAAATCTCTCCCATTGACCTTTCAACAGCAATCAAAGCTCAACTACAAGAGGAGGGTGTACTCATACCACATGGAGGGCACACCCTGAGTACCCAGCTTGGGTACTAGGGGAGGCTGTGCCACTGGACCCTACAGGACACCTACTACATTAAGCCACACTATCAAGACACAGAGTCAAAGCAGCTCCACCTAATCCACAGAAACAAACACAGGGAGGCTGCCAAAATGAGGAGACAAAGAAACATGGCCCAAATGAAAGAACAGATAAAAACTCCAGAAAAAGAACTAAACACAATGGAGATAAAGCAATCTATCAGAGACAGAGTTCAAAACACTGGTTATAGGGATGCCAAAGAACTTAGGACCTCAACAGCATAAAAAAGATCCAGTCAGAAACAAAGGATATACTAATTGAAATAAAGAACAATTTATAGGGAATCAAAAGTAGAATGGATAAAGCTGAGAATCAAATCAATGAGTTGGAACATAAGGAAGCAAAAAACAACTAATCAGAACAACAAGAAGAAAGAAGAATCAAAAAAAAATGAGGATAGTGTAGCAGCCTCTGAAACAACTTCAAGCATTCTAATATTCGCATCATAGGGTTGCCAGAAGGAGAAGAGAAAGAGCAAGAAATTGGAACTCTATTTGAAAATATAACGAAAAAACTTCCCTCTTTTGGTGAAGGAAATAGACATGCAAGTCCAAGAAGCACAGAGTCCTGAACAAGATAGATGCAAAGAGGCCCACTCCAGGACACATCTTAATTAAAATGCCAAAGGTTCCCAGTCAGGGCATATGCCTGGGTTGCAGGCCCGGGTCCCAATACAGGGCATATGAGAGGCAACCACAAATTGATGTTTCTTTCCTTCTCTTTCTCCTTCCCTTCCCTTCTCTTTAAAATAAATAAAATTTAAAAGAAAAATGCCAAAGGTTAAAGATAAAGAGAGAATCTTAAAAGCAGCAAGAGAAAATAAGTTAGTTACCTACAAGAGAGTCCCCATAAGACTGTCAGCTGATTTCTCCAAAGAAACTTTGCAGGCTAGCAGGGATTGGTAAGAAACATTCAAACTCATGGAAAGCAGGGACCTGCAGCCAAGATTGCTCTACCCAGCAAAACTATCATTTAGAATTGAAGGGCACATAAAGAGCTTTCCAGACAAGAAAAAACTAAATTTCATCATCACCTAACCATTATTATATGAAATGTTAAAGGAACTTATTTAAGAAAAAGATTAAAACTATGAATAATAAAATGGCAATAAAATATAAAATCAACAACTGAATCTAAAAAACAAACTAAGGAAACAAGAAGAACAGAGACAGAATCATGAACATGGAGAGTGTTTTGATAGTTGCCTGATGGGAGAAGGGTGTGGGGGAATGGGTGAAGAGGTGAGGGGATTAAGAAGTACAAATAGGTAGTCACAGAATAGCCATGTAAAGTACAGTAAATGAAACTGAGTAGCCAAAGATTATATGCACAATCAATGGACATGAACAATGGTGTGGGGATTGCTGGAGGGAGTAGGGTGCTGGGTGGAAGGGGGCAAAGGAGGAAAATTGACACAACTGTAATAGCATAACCAATAAAATATAATTTTCAATTAAAAAAACAGCATCAGGACATTCCATCTTTACTGAGGACACAGTGTACAGAGACATCCACTTTGTGTGTGTGTGTGTGACACAAAACCCCCAATGTTTTGCTGGACACTTGGATGTTCACTGATGCCTATATTCCAACCATCTTCAACGCTAGCTGTAGCAAATGTGTTCTGGACAATGGAATGTAAACAGAACTGCAATGTGAAACTTCTGACAAAGTGTCCTTGAAAGAAAGGGGTTCCTTTCCTTCCCTTCTTCCTTCTTTCTCCAGGCTGAAGAGGTTGAAGAGCCATCTTGGATCAGGAATAGATTTGCTGGGGAAACAAGCTAGAGAGGGTCCCCGGTCCTCAGTCCCCACTGCTCATGAGGTTGCCAAACCAGTTCCAGATTGCCCAAATGCAGATTTGGTTTACATGAGGGAGATATAAACTTCTATCATGATTAGGCCACTGTTGTCTTCAGCTTTCTATCACCTGCAGATGGTCCTAAGCCTAATACACACATGAATTTCTTCATCAAAAAGTATCATACAAAACATACCAGTAATGACCAAACTAGCCTCCATAATTATTTCTGCAAATCAGAGGATCTGCCTGGAAACCTCATTTTCATCACTGGCATTTTGCCTTCCTGCCCTCAGTCACCTCACCTCAGCTGGTGTCACTGTTGGCGGAGCCTGCTTGGCAGGCTTTGAAATGACTTGACAAACAGGAAGAAATGAAGGGTTTTCTCATAGGCCTTCCCCACAAGTTACTTCACTGTCAAGCCAGTTTTGCTCTGAGTGGCTCTGGTGGGCTGGGTTCGAAGTACAATGGTAGAATTCCTTCCAAACAGCTGTCATCTGCTTGGAAATTGCAGCTTCCTGTTACCCTTGTAAACCATTAGCAACAGAATGTCAAAAGTGACCCAGTTCCTACTGACACTTTTACACTGAGATCTGTCTTACCTAATAATACCTTTCCAGTTGGTACTGCTAACCAAGATAACCTGAAATTCTGGGTTGGAGGCTGACACAAGGCAGGCTTCTGGTAATGCACAGTGATGATATTTCTGTGGACAGTTTTGCTTGCCAATGAGGAACACAAATTCTCAGTTTTGACTTCTACAGAATCACAAAGCTTCAGGACAATCCATTGGTTCCAGTTCCTGGCTCCAGGGAAGTCCCCAATGAGATCATTGCTGACTTTTCCTTCTTAGAGCAATGGTTTGCAATATTTTTTGATCAATGAATGTTTATAGGAAGTGATGCATCTTATGGACCATCTCCCTAGCCAAAAACACACATGGTCATGCAACACAAAACTTTGCCCATAATTTCCTGAAATTCTAGGGCTCCTGAAGTCCATCCACAAGTCCAGAATCCCTACTTAAGAAGTCTTGCCTTTGAATCCCAGAGCAGATTAATAACCTCTAAAGTCATTTAATTTCCCCTTAGAGATAGATTTCTCCCACTATCCCTCCTAAGTAGAGTAGACCACATAGATTCTACAAGCTTCAACGGTTCACAGGCTTTACTGTTATTTATGACCATCAATGAGAGTTATGCCATGCACAGCCCTTCCCCACTTCCTGCTCCAAGTCCTTTATCTGACATATAAGTCCTAACTACCTCTCCTGTCCTGCTTTATCACACACAAGCAAACCATACTTGGTCACGCTGAATTGTGTATTTGCAGTTTCCCAAACATCTTAAGGTGGCTTCTTCTGCCCTCTGCCTTTGTTCAGACCATTTCCTACCTCTAAATACCTCCTCACCCATCACTGTCTGTCGAAATACCACTCCTTCATCAAGACTCTGGAAAAGAGATTTCTCTGTAAATGTTTTCCTGAATGCTTCAAGCTCTCAGTCTGAGCTTCAAAGTCTGTTACAGAACACACCTCCTTTCCTAATGGATTATTTGGTCCTCCATACAGCAGAATATTTGAGTTCTTGTGGTTTGAAATCAGAATGATTGGGCTTCAATCCTGACTCTGTCTTTCTTACTGTGTGACCTTGAGTACATTTCTTAACCTTTCTGTGCTTCTGTTTCTTCATTGATAAAATGGACACAATAACAGTTCTCATTACATGAGCTTAAATGAGCTAAAGCACATAAATTCTTATTGTAGTGCCTAATGCATTGAAAGCATTTGATAAGGAGTAGTTATTTTTACTTTAGCTTATCAGGTATTTTTGTCCCCACCCCCTAACATTAAACTATCAAGTAGTTGAGGGTACAGCCTGGGTCTTAGTCATCACTTTACACCACACAGAAGCTAGCAAAAATTCTTTGCACATAGTAAAGAATCAATATATGATATTTGAATGAAAATGAATCATCCATAAAAACTTTATCTAAGAACTTCAGACAGCATTGTCATCCTCTGTATTTTATGAACAGATGAGAGGCCAGATGAGAGAACAGTAAGGTGGATATTCTATTGAGACTATAAATTATTTCAGGTCTTAAAAAAACATCCTGTTCTCAACTCTCTGTCCTAATCCCAGAATTTTTATGCTGTCATGAAGGATATGACAAGAATGCCTATCTTCTCCAATTATAATTCAATCCTGTTCAACTATACAGATATTCATTTAGGAGCTATTAGGGTGCCAGGCACTGTGGTAAGGGGTGGGGATCGGAGATGTCCTTCTCGGGCTCCTGTAAAGCAGCTGCCTTCTTGGCACTGGAACTCAAGCCGAGGATCCAGGCTAAATAGTCATTTTTATATTCTATGAGCTTGAACCTCAACACCAGATGGCAACGGGACTGTGGGATTTTCTTCTCTCGTGACAAGAGGAGTATTTTTATGTCAAATGACAGAACAGTATGTCATACTTCTTTACAAAATAATTCTAATGATATGTATAGGAAATGTACCAGTCTAATCTATGGCTTTACCACCCTGAACGCACCCGATCTCATCCGAAAATGTACCAGCCCACTTCTGACCTCTCAGCTCACTAAGCCAACCATAATAGACCCCTTGCCACACAGAAAGGCTTGATCCAATGTAACAAAAATGTTTTCCACATAACAAAATTTGATGAGGAAAAAAATGGATCCTCAGGGCCAAAAATGCTATGGAATCAAGTCAGAGGAATAAATATGAGCTGATACCAGGAGGAAAGCCCAGAAGTTTCAGATGGAGTTATGGTTTCTAATGCCTACAGAAAACAAACCAAAAATTGTGAGGGGTTTTTTTTTTTTGGAGGGAAAGAATGGAACTGAACTCCCCACATAAACATACCATCTGCTGGGCATTTTGAGAGAGGTAAAGAAAGTCACCTATGAAAATAAAAACTCTGAGCCTACACCACATATAGTGTGGGGGTCATAATTTATAATACTTTCATGACATGAAAACCTCTAGCTGTTAATTTAACATAATCTAGGGCCATTCAACTCTCACACACCACTTATCAAGGAATTCAGTTAAAGTCAAGGCAAGACATTTCTGTAGAGACACTTCAAAGGTCACTTCCTCTTGGTTGTTGCAAAGGCACTTGAACTCAGTGTGAAATCATCCAGATACCAAACCTGGCCATCTGCCAATGCACCCTCTCAAGAATGACACCACTTCCCATTAAGGCACACAAATCTTGGGCATAGTCCTTGACACCCACACTGATCTATTACTGAGGTTCGTTGATTTTTACCTTCTAAATATCTATAAAATCTTTCTATTTCTCCCCATTTCCAATAGCTCATCCTAGTCTAAACCACTGTCATCTCTTACCGGTCTTCTAAATGGTATTTATCTTGTATCTACTCCATCAGGTGCAACTATATAAAATTGCTATCTTGTAGGACAAAAAGTATGGAAGTGGCAATTTCAAGGATTCGACCTATGAAATTTATCTTTTCATAAAGAAAATTTGGTATGATGTACCTGTCCCTTTCTTAAACCTCCTATGGCTTTCCCATGGCTCTTAAGAGAAGACAAAGCTCCTAAGCTTGCCCTACAACAATCCCTACCATCCTGTCCAGCCACCTACCCCCCACTCTTTGTTATTTCCTCTGCATCTGACCCCACTGGCTTTCTTCTAGTGCCTCATCCTCCCCACATTTCCTTTTCCTGCAAAGTTTTTTACACATGTTGTTTCTACCACCTAGAAATATTCTTCCAACCTCTCCTCAATTGCACAACTCCCTATCCTTCAGATCTCGAGAGCCTTGTCTGACCTTCCTGGCCTCATCAAGGCATAGTCTCTTAATGTGAAGGGCATCACCTTCAAAACAGTTGTCCCAATGACAATTTTACATTTATTTGTGTGATTATTTGATTGATGTCTGCCATCAGAACTGTAAGTTTAGGGGCTGAGTTTGTTCTCAGTGACCAATGAATTCCCAGCCCAAGGCCAGGCACAGAGTAGGTACTAACATGTTTTTGAGTAAATGAAACATTAAAAACTGTGGAATGGTAGAGTGAAGAGACTGGGATGCAGGGTGACCGAGGCAGAGACTGATGTAACAGTCCTGCAGGGGAAGGTGAGGTCCTGGACTGAGGCCTGTTTTTTATGCGTTACAATGGCTAATCTTTTGCTTTAGGCCATTTTAGGTTCATTTTATGAACATGGAAACTAGAGATATTAAATGACTTGCCCAGAGTCACAAAATGGTAGATCTAACATGCCTATCCAGGGTATCTGACTCCAAATTCAGTCCTCTATTTAAAAAAAAAGAGAGAGAGAGAAGCAGAAAAGATAGTAAGAAGCCCTGAAGTGAGAGCCAGGAATTCCAATGCCTACAGAAGCCAGGCAGATGGTAAAGACTAAGGCAGGCCAGAGCTAAGGTAAGAGGAAATGTTGGGAACCCCATCCACTGGGAAGGTTCACGCCACCTAATTTTAGCTCTAAATTACTGTTGGTACATGGGGGTGTGAGCTCAGTAATTTTAGGCTATCCTAATTTTTAAGAGAAGCTGAAACCTGGACTTTTGAATAAAATCATTCTGATATTAAAACATGGTGCAAATCAAACAGAACATGTCTGCAGGACGCATGTGGGCTGTTGATGCCAACTTTCAATCTCCGGCCTAGATGAATGCGCGAGCAGCAGGGAAGATGCTCTGTCGTCAGAACAGACCTGTGTTTGAACCCCACCTAGAAAGTATTTGGGCAGGGCCCTCATAAGTAATCTTGGCCTTTGAACTTTGGCCAATGTGAACTTTGATGAGTCCATGAAACTAAGAAGTTAGGTTCAGTTAATTTATAACTGGCTTTATTTTTTCCGAGATCTCTATGTTCTGTTAAAGCAAAGAAACAACTGTAGGAGGATAAACAGCGTCATTCTGTGATCCCTGAGGAAGGCAATGAGGAAGGAACCCCAACAGCCACTGTCAGAGAAGGTGTAGATTACTGACGAGGCTGTTAGTCCAAAGGAAGTACCGTCCAAAGATAAGCTGATAATGGCCCTTAACTTAATTCAAATTTCCATTAGGACATGGTAGTCACTTTTGCATGCCAGCTATCATGGGAAAGTCCATCTTTATCTTTTTGTGGGTTCCTTTCTCTAGTGTTTTTCACTGAAAGAATA
The DNA here is from genome assembly GCF_022682495.2 of Desmodus rotundus. Classification (NCBI taxonomy): domain Eukaryota; kingdom Metazoa; phylum Chordata; class Mammalia; order Chiroptera; family Phyllostomidae; genus Desmodus; species Desmodus rotundus. The sequence continues at coordinate 53,011,590 of NC_071387.1, forward strand.
AAAGGATGTCACAGACTGCTCTTCCAAGAGAGAAGCTGTCATCAAATAAATGTCTACTTCAGTTTCAGTCCCTCTAAGTCTGGAGGTGCCTAGAATGTAGAAGAGCTTCACAGATTTTCTCAATTTGACCTCCCCAACCTGAACAGCAACTACGTACATGCCTCTGATATTGTTGGGACATTTTTCCTATGATGTTCATTTACTCAATTAAATTACTAGCAACTCAGTCACCATGGCCTTCACAAAAGTATTTTTGTGGAGCATATTTCTCTTATACTCATCTCTAATTTTTAAAAGGCATCAGAAGCCAATAAGAGAACTCAATAATAACCTTCACATATTCCTGGATCATGGAAAGAGGAACCATTGAATTGCTATCCTGGATAGTTAACATGTTTACATTGCTCTTGTATTAGTGAGATAGGCTAACTCCTAGAACAAATAACCCAGTTGTTTTTATGTATTAACAGAATGAAAATACTTCTTACTTCCATCCATCACAGTTCACAGGTTGGCGGGGTGGGGAAATGTTGGGTTCTGCTCCAAGGAATTAATCAGGGACTCTGATCCTTCCATTGTGTGGTTTCACCATCCTCTTACTCCAGGTGTTGGCAAGCTTTTTTCTGTAAAGGGCCACAGAAAATATATTAGGTTTTGTGGTCCATATGGTCTCTGTCACACCTATTCAAACTCTGCCACTGTAGCACGAAAGCAACCATGGACAAATAGAAATGACTGGGCGTGGCTATGTTCCAATAAAACTTTATGTACAGAAACAGGCAGTGGGCTATAGGTTGCCAAACCCTGCTCTAGGACCTCGTCCCTCTCTGCACTCAGACAGTGGATAGAGAAAGAATGAGCACTGTGGAAGATGCACGTGTAAAATTAGTGCCAATTCCCATATAACTGTCATGAAGATTATACTAAACAATGTTTGTGAAGTGCTTAGTGCAAAGGTCAGTGTATAGAAGTTGTTTGATAAATGACACTGTCATCTTTTTTTAAATATAGAAATAAAGTACCTTGGGCATTTACAGGAGGAAGTGGTAATACTTAACTGAGGGAGAGCAGGAAAGGAAACAGTTGATTTTCAGAGGGAGAACAGGATTTTAACAAACAGAAGTAGCGGAATGACTTGAGCAAATATGTTGCAGCTGGAAGCATTGCAGGTTTAGTAAGTGTGTGTAGTTCAGTTTGGCTGCTAAAAGCATAGGGTTATGTGAAGGAATTGTGGGACATAAGTTTATAAAGGTAACAATGCTTTCAACACCAGGTTTAAAGTTCAGTGGCAATAAAGAGCCATTGAAAATTGTCAAGAAGTATACACTCAAGTCCTGTGTTCCAAAAATCTGTTTGTAAATTTGTTGTGAGAAACACAGATGATGTGTTCTAACACAGTATATGAAATGGCAGTTAGAGCCCCAGATTAGTCTGCAGAAGCTAGGTTATCGGTGTTTTAAATATCCATGAAGGAAAATTGTTTTACCCAACCAAATGCTCTGATTATCATTGTCTTAATCTAAAATAAAATCTCCTTGAAAGAGTTACTTAGTTGGTGTATACAGAGATTTACAGCCAACTATTAAAATTCCTGGAAGAGAATGCCATGATAAAATATAGACTCAATTTTATGCCAATCCATTTGGATACTGAGAAAGGATTTGCATAACAGTAAAACCATGAAGACAAAAGTGTGTTTAGCTGGACCTTCATTTCTAGATCCCGAAAAAGAACTACTGATCCCTTATTGATGCAAGTCTGTTGCGCTTGTTTGACAGAACCCTTCAGTGTTGAAAGCATTGGCTTTAACTGCCTTCTGTCCAGGAACCCCTTCTTCTACCTGCTGCTGGAGAAATCTGTTCTGATGTTCAAGCAATGTCTACCTAAACTGCAATTGAGCGTAAGCCTAAAAATTAGGAGGACCCAAGGCCAGTGCCTTATTCTGATATTTAGTGTTACTAGTCATTTATTCACTCATGTATTCCACAACTATTGTTGAGTATCTACTGTGTACCTACTTGAGTATCTATCTCTGCACTGGTGACAGAGATAGCAGAGACAGTCCACCTGAAACAAGAGCTCACAGTGTAATATTAATTATTTAAGGGAGTATGTCCAGGTCAAAGTGGTATATAAGAGTCATCTAAAATTGTCTATGAAGTCAGATAAAGCTTTTCCAAAAAGGTAATATCTGAGCTGAGATGTTAAAAATAAACAAAAGTTTAGAGAATGGGAGGCCAACATCTCAGGTAGAGGGACCAACAAACACCAAAAGCATCTGATCACAGAACATTGTGCACATTCAGCAAATATTTGCTAAGGGGATGGATGGATGGACGTAGAGAAACCTCCTTTGGAAGCCCAGTATTGTCCTCCACCCAGAAGTAAGCCAATCAATCAGTACTTCTTCCTTATAGATTTCCTGTGTGGTTTTATTACAACTCTATCTCCAGCTCTCCAGAAGACATGCAAGCTTTTCTAATTCAGTTAAAAATTTAAAACCTCGATGAGGGGTTTCCATCCTAATGCACAGTTTATGCAAACGGGATGCTGAATACAACCCCGTACCCATTGTGAGCTCAGTGCTGAGCTTGTGCTGGGAAGAGATGCCGAGGGAGAGTGACTGGGCCACCAATAAAGTCTAATTTCACAGAAGAATCAAGATTTGTATTCAAGAAGTAAATCAGAACAAAGCCAGAAAGTACCAAATTGTATGACGTGGATTCAAAGTTACACAAGAATTTGGGTTGCTCACAATCATTAATACTGCTAAAGTCAGAGTTCTGTCTCACAGACAATTCTTTGAAACCCTTTGTGGAGATAAACGTCTTACAGCTAGTTGACAGGGTTTGAATGTGGCCAGTGTGGCCAACCTAAAGCATTTCCAGAGTTTCCGCCTTTCCATGAGGGTGTGCCTGGCCTGGCAGACACTTTCTTTGCTTGCCTCTTTCCTTCTTATCCCACCGCCGTCACTTCCCCTCTTCTCGTTGTCTGTTTCATACTCAATTACAACTAATAGTACAAATTGAAGGAGATTATGAAACTCAATGGAAGGGAACAGATGCAAGGGAAGCTGGGTAAAATCCCAGGCTGATAAATCAAAAAGCAGAGTTTCCAGGAGCCAAGCAGATTCTCATTTCTTCCCTTGAGAGTGGGAAGTACGCCTCAGATTGCAGGCAAATGTCCCTTTGCCTTCTCCGGGTCTCTTGACCCTTGTCACAAGGCCCTCAAAACCCATCCTCTTACAAAGGTCCTTTGACACTAATTTTATATAATCCTGGGTGTGGCTAGTCTTTAAAGGTAGATTTGCCAAGCCACTGAAAAGGGTCTTACATTTAAATCTCTGCAAAGAAAGCTGAGACAATAAACTGTAACAAAAATCTCCTTCCAAATTTTCTGTGGATTGTAGCTATCTCAAGGATATTTGGTGTAAGTGTGAATACTTGAAAAGTGCTCATTTGTGACTCACACACTGGTGCTATATCTATCTATATATATATATATTTTTTTTTACTACAGATGCTCCTTGACTCACAATGGGGTTCCATCCTCATAAAGCCATTATAAGTTGAAAACACAGTAAGTTGAAAATGCATGTAATACAACTAACCTACTGAATATCATACCTTAGACTAGGCCACCCAAACATGCTCAGACACTTAGATTAGTCAACAGTTGGAAAAATCATCTAACACATAGCTTATTTTATAATAAAGTGTAGAATATCTCACGTAATTTATTAGGCATATCACTTTCAAACCATTATAAAGTCAAAAAATCGTGAATCAACCCATCGTAAATCTGGGACCACTGGTATAGGAAAAGCCTTAGGTATGTGGTATATCCTTAGGCCCAACAATTCTTCTTCTAAGAATTTAGGTATAAATACAGTAAAGCTATGAGAAGAGTAATCAAAGATTTGTTTATAGTATAAAAAAATTGCAGGCAACCATAGGGAAATGTTTAATCTATATTATGAGATACTATGCATGGGAAGTGGTGCTATGGGACAATGTCAAAGACAAGGGAGATATTTATAACATATCAAGTTAAAAAGTTGGTTTCAAATTAATCTAAACTATATGATCTCATGTTAATAGAAAATATAATAAAAATTGTAACATCATAATGTTCATATTCTTCCGCCCTTCACCTCCAGCAGGAACTCAGTCCTTACCTGCCCAGGTTCTGAATACCACTGCTGCCATGGCCGGCAAGCCACCTATATCATCCCCATCCATGACATCTTGCTTTAAGAAGAGTTCTTTCTTTTTCTCAAATTCTTTGAGTTTTGTCATGTGTGATCTGAATAATGGAGACAGGCAGAACTAAAGAAAGAGAAAAAGGAGGACTTCCATCTAAAGGGTAACTAAATCTAGATAATGAAGTGCTGAACTATAGAGGAAAGGTGTCTTGAGATGGGGAAGAGGAAGAGTTTTCTACGGGATGTGAGAACAGGAAATGGAATAGAAGAGGAAAGAGAGTAGTGAAAACTTACTATAGACATATAGCTTTGTTGAAGTGGCAAATAGAAAATTTGAGTTCTTTAAATACTACTTTTGCTTGCTGGACTCAAAACTGCATGAGGGGCTTGGATCTATTAGGGTATATTTATGTGCACATCCACATAGAATACTGTAGGTTTATGCACCAAGATATTAATGTGATATGGATAAAACAAAAATCGTTTTGTTCTTTTTATGTATCTATAATTTTCTTTTTTAAAAAATTGATTTTAGAGAGAGAGGAAGGTGGGGGGAGAAAGAGAGAGAGAAAGAAACATCGATATGAGACAGAAACATCCATCAGTTGCCTCCCACACACACACCCACTGGGAATCGAACAGCAACCTAGGCATGTGCCCTAACTGGAAAATTGGACCCACAGCCTTCTGGTGTATGGGACAATGCTCCAACCAACTGAACCACCCAGCCAGGGTTATATATCAGTATTTTCTAAATTTTCTAGCTCTATATATCTGTATAAGTAATTGCTTTCATTTAATCCTCAAGTATTTCCATGAAGTAAGCATAATGAAGATATTTGTTTTACAGATGAGGAAACTGAGGCACGCAAAGAGTGGTTTGGCAAGCTGCCTACAGTCATGCAGCCGTAGCTAATGAGTTAGGAAATGACCCCAAGCAATATGACTCCAGAGCCAGTGCTTCAAACACTGACGCTAACTACATGGTTTTTTTATTTCATACATGTATTTCAAATGAAACCGTTCCATTCTACAATGAAGCATGGTAAAGAGACTAAACTAATGAATGCTCAGGTACCCATCATACCACCCTAGTAAATCTTAATGTTTTCCCATATTTTCTTTAGATATAAAAGAAAAAAGTTATAGATATAGCTAAAATGTTTGATTTAGTAATAAAAATCATTATTACTTAAAAGCAAGTGAAAGGCCAGATAACAAATAGACTGTCTCTGTCCAGTCCCGGTGAAGTCGCCCCACCCCATACTCAACAACAGGAAGCTCTGAGGGCACAAAGACCAATGCTCACGTTCCTAAGGAGGTGGAATGAGCCAAAGAGATTGAGAGAAGGTGGCAATGTGAAGTGTTTTTACCCCAATCTTCAGAAGAAACAGACTGTCCTGGATCTGGTGTTTATCATTTCCTTTCATGTTTTGTATAATCCTACCATGTATGTAGATTTTCATTAAATATAAGCATTGTCTGGCCTGCTTTGAAGAATCTTATACAGGGGGTCATGATGTGAAATCAAAATGTACATAATAATCAATGTTGTTCCATCTTAACCTCAATCTATTGTCCCTTCAACATGCTTTAATTTTTTAATCTCTTTTTCTCTCTGTACTGCACTCTGAGTGAATTCTATAGTACTATCTTCCAATTTGTTAATTCTCCCTACAAGTATAAAATTTTGTATTTCAAAGTCTTTTTTCCTATTTTTCAGGATTTCTAGTTTATCCTTTTTCATTTCAGATTTCATTTGTTACTTTTGTTCTACAATTTTTATTTTCGATAATGTTATGTTATGCCTTCCTTTTTCTTTGAATACCTTAAACAAAGATTTTGTCAGCTAAATTAATAAAATAAAATTAATAAATCAATCTCATCTATAGTGAATTCACGTCTTACCATTAGATTCCTTTATAAATTTATGGTTATTAATTTTCAGGCTTATTTTACATTGAATGAATTTTGCTTTCATTTTCCTTTCTCCCTGTTTGCTGTCCCTCTTTCTAAGAGTTCTGAAGTTGCCTCCACTTGGTGCCCCAGACCCTAGTCAAGAAAACAACCTCATAAGGAGAGTTTAGAGATGCCCTGGGGTGATACCTGGGACAATGCCAATCAAGTCACTGTCATCAGGAAGCTTGGTTCAGTTGCTGGTCAAACCCTTGAGGCTGTGTCCAAATCCAGCAAGTGCCAGGATGCACAGGCTCCAAGCATTACTTAGTAGCAGGGGTGTTTCCCCCCCTCCTAATCATCTTTTATGAAACATTGAGTTCATTTCAGTACCCGGTTTCCAGTAACAATCCTGTGTCCAGCTCTCCAACTCTCATGAAACATTTTCAAGTCCCCGTTACTTGAAAAAGCCAAGCCCCTGACTGTTACTGCCTGCTTCCAGACCCAGAGCTCAGCAAGCCTGGAACTCCAGCCCTACTCATCACTTACACTATTTATTCATTTCTGATGTACAGGAATATTTATCTTACATTTTTAGTCCATTGAACCAATATTTAACCAAACAAAATGTCTAAAATTTGACCATTTCAATTTATGAGCACTGCAATCACAAAAGTTTCAATTTAATATTTTTTGTTTTCTTTTTTCAAATTTTATCTGTCATATCTGCATTTTACAGCAGAAGAGTTTGTGTCAAAATATGAATTTACTTTTCTAACTTGACCAGAAGTCTGGTCTCTCCTGCAAAAGGTAATTCTCATTCATGATAAATTAGAAGAAAAATAAACATTGAAGATGCAGGGTTCTTGAAGGATCAAAGGAAGGAAGTGTTACCCAACTAAACAAACTAAAATGGGAGCGATGATGGAGAAGGAAATAACCAGGATTGAAACGGGGGGGGGGGGGGGGGGGGGGGGGGGCAAGGTGGGATTAAAGGAATCAAAGGACACTGTTTAGAAACGTATTTGTAAAACATGTTTCTAGACGCAAGTTCAAGAAGTGAGTGTGAGGCCCAGGAAAAAGAATAATAAACTTCTAAGCCAAGTGATTACAAAGAAAGCAGGTTTGACCCAAACTCTGGATTGCACTGGGAACTCAGCAGAAAGGTCCTTGTTTTTCCCAAGTGCAAAAGGAAATATCTCAGCTGACCTGGGTTCAAAGAGGTAGGTAGGTTCAAAGAAGCCTATTTATGTTAATCCACCTCAGATTGGATCCATCACAGTGCTGCTGTGTCCGTCAGTCCCTCCCTGTCTGTTGTCTGGCTATAGTGAGGTTCTACCCTAAACTTCTCCACAATGAGTCAAGGAGATTCGCACCCTGTGATGTGCTGCTGATTCACCACAGAGGAGCCCTAGAAAGGATTAATGGGGGGCGGGGGACCACGGTGAAAAAAAGAGCAATCTCTTGATTTGACTGATCATTGGAGTGATGACCAGAAGAAAATGATGGGAACTGACTGAAATGTGATCTTGTGTTTTTTCACTCAGCTCAGAATGCCCTTCCATCAATCAGCGTCTCAAGCACACAAAGACTCTTCTGGAAAATAACATATACCACGTATGTTGATTCACAAGAGCATCATAATAATTACTGTGCTTCACACACACAATAATAAAAAAACAACCAAGTAACGCCCTTCTGTTCCCCCATCAGAGGTGATATGTAATCACATGCTAAGCTTTCCCTTTGCCTTTCTGACTAGGTAAGTATCATTATCTTAATTATCTGCCAGTTCACATACCTTTCTTGAATGAACAGGAAGGATGAGCTCTTGCCTCTAGTCTGTTTGCCATATGCGTATCATTAAGACAAACTTCTGCAATTCCATTAGCCTCTTCTTTCCAGTAACTTGAGATTCATTTTTATAAAGCAAAACACCTGGTTTCTGGACATGACTTCACAGGGCTGGTATTCTAATCACCTTCTTGGTCAGCAAGACATTCAACATTAGAAGTATGGTTTCCTCTTCAGATGAGCACGAAAGAAGAGCCAAAGCCCCTGGGGTATACAGAACCAGTGACATTTGCATTCCTTTTCCCGGCAGACACACCCTCTCATTCTAATCCAGGCTTTACTGAATCTGAGGATTAAAAATTGTCTCCAGTTTACATTACAAAATTGCTTCAAAGATTTTATGCTTAGATAAACTGTCTGAAAGAATTAAGTAACAACCTTCTCATGGGATCAGATTTAGCTCCTTCCTCCCCAGGATGCCAAAATATCTTATAAGAAACACAAGGTTTTAAAATATATACAAGGCACTCTGGCTGGTGTGGCTCAGTGGACTGAACACCAGCCTGGGAACCGAAAGGTCACTGGTCTGATTCCCAGTCAGGGCACATCCTAGGTTGTAAGCCAAGTCCCCACATGTGAGAGGCAACCAATGAATGTTACTTCCCCTCTCTTTTTCCCTCTCTTTCCCTCTCTCTAAAAATAAATAAAATCTTTAAAAATAAAAATAAAAAATATATTTAAGACTACTTATTGCTTATTATGTGGAATCTGGCCCATTACCTTGGAATTGCATCCCATATATTTTATCCCATACATGCTGGTTGGTTGCATTTTGTTATTTTAATCACTATGCACCACGCTGGTTATGATTATGAGAAACTTCAAACATAGCCTTACAGTATAGTGTGGTGTGGGAGAAAGGGCACAGGATTTGTCCCTTTGTCCCTCTGGACCTCAGTTTACTCATTTGTTCAATCAGGAACACAGTATTTATTTTACAGAGGATGTGAAAAAAGCATACAGATTTTTGAAAAATGTAAAGTAGTGGAGTTTTTTCATCATTGTTTATAATAGAATCATAGAGGGATGGAGCAGGAAGAGACCTTGGAAATAAATTAATCTGGACTTAAGAAATGAGGAAACTAAGGACCAGTGGCACTAAATGACCTACTCATGAACAAAGAGCATGTTGGGGGCAACTCAAACTTCCAATGTATGTATCTAAGTCCCTCTCAGGTACTCTCTTTACTACAAGGGTCATGCAGATGAAAAGAGGTAAGCTAGGCTCTGGTGGAGGAAGCAGTGGAGAATACTGGGGACTGTAGAGAAACTGGAAATGCACATGTCCCAGTCAGAGAAGATAGCTAGTATTTTATTTCTGGGTAATTTTCACCATATCAACGTGCACATCTGATATTGCCAGATCTCACTGTTTTCCTAGAAAGTTCAGAAATCTAGATTTTTTTGATATGTGATACCCAATTTTAAATGATATTTCAATTTGTAAAATGATGTTGCACAGGCTAAACAAAATATCTGAGGGTCAAAATTAGTCCATGGTGTACCAATCTGTGAGCTCTGATTTACAGGGAAATGGCTCAATTCTTTCTCAACATACTAAAGCCCTTTCATGATCTGGGCTCTGCTTCCTACTCGAGCTCACTTCCTATCCTCTCCTTGCCTTGGGCTTAGACTGCAGCTACACTGAACAGCCTGTGATTCAGCAAAATCAGCAAAAACACCTACTGATTCTTGCAAAAATGCCCACTTATTGTCATTCTACTACCATTGTTCCTTGTTCATATTGTACCTTAGAAGTGCAATAAACTTCTCTGCCATAACTCTTACATTTCTTCTAAGATGACTCAGATATCATTTCCAACAGAATGTTGTCCCTAAACATTCTCCCCAACCCAACACCACCCAATGTGTTCATCCATATCATTGCCTTTACTTAACAGTACTCTGAGTACTTTTATATCTGTTGTTCCAACCAGAATCTCAGTTAATGTTGAACTGAAATTAAACTCTTTATTCTTACTCAAATGTGGCCATTGATCTCCCCCATCCTGAACTTCATTTTGCTTTTACACTGGTCTTTGAGTCTGATATGCTGAAAGAGATGCTGAAATTTTCTCTCCCATGGGTGGCTTCACAGAGAACACCCTCCCTGGGGACCCAGGTAACTTCACCTCTTCTTTTCATGTGAGTTTGTGGAAAGCAGTCAGCCTCCTGAATGCAGCTCCCTGTTCAGCACCTGAGCCCAGCCTATTCCACATCCAGCCCTATTTTTTCCTGGCTCTGTTTTATGTTCTTTTTCACTGTTTCTGTCCTAATCGTGTTCCAAAGATGCTAAGCTTTCCCTAACTAATACTGGATACTAAAGCTAACTCCTCAGAGTTCTTGTATAATTCATCTCAGTTTCGGATCTTTTACAGAACTACAATCCCTCACTGAAACAACGAGGAGTAAATGGAGGAGGGAAAGTGGAGGGTGAAGTCAACTCTTCTAGAGTCATAGGGACCAATAGGGGATGACTGATTAACCAAAGGAAAATCACCACGGTGCTGTCAGCGAAAGAAGGGTCAATGAATGCCAGAAAGACCAGAACACAGATGAGCACTGCACTACACCTCCTAATTCTGAGTCAAAGATTTCTCCCACAGTTACCTATCACCCCAACCTGAGTGGCTACTTGAGTCCCTGCCTTCAGAATCTTGATGTTTAACCAGAATAAAATTCTATTTTGGGTTATAGCATAATAAAGCTTTCTAATTACTAATTATGGTTATAAAGATTTTGTTTTAAATTGTCAGAACTATGGACAGTACCCAAGTTTACACCGTAAATTCTTATCATCTGAAGCAGGAAGAAATCTTTGCAACAACATGTTAAAGCCCTCTAGTTTCACAGATAAGAAAACTAAGGCACAGATAAAACATTGAGAGAAGAACCAAGATGGCGGCGTAGGTAGACACACTGCGCCTCCTCGCACAACCAGAACTGACAGAGAATCGAACAGCAAGGGGGACCAACACCAAGGAAACATAAAATAATCATTCATCCAGACTGGTAGGAGGGGCGGAGACGGCACTGGGGTGGAGAGGACTCGCGTGGCTGTGGCGGGACTGAGACTGGCGGAGTGTGGGACAAATGGCGCAGGCAGTCCGAGCACTAGCAGACCCTGCGGTCCCACATTTGCACAGATAAACCCAGAGGGCCGGACTCAGAGTGGCGGAGAGTGGGGCAGGCAGAGTGGCGGATAGCACATTGCGGCACCACATTCGCCCGCAGATAAACCGGACGAACGGCGGGCAGAGAAGCAGACCGCTGCGCAACCCAGGGCTCCAGCTCGGGGAAATAAAGCCTCAAACCTCTGATTGAAAGCGCCCCTGGGGGTTGGGGCGGCAGGAGAGACTCCCAGCCTCACAGGAGAGGTTGTTGGAGAGACCCACAGGGGCCTAGAGTGTGCACAGGCCCACTTACTCGGGAACCAGCACCAGAGGGGCCCAGTTTGATTGTGGGTAGCGGAGTGAAAGACTGAAATCCGGAGGAGAGTGAAGCGGGCGCCATTGCTCCCTCTCGGCCCCACCCCCACGTACAGCATCACAGCGCAGCGACCAGCATTACCCCGCTCCGGTGAACACCTAAGGCTCTGCCCCTTAAAGTAACAGACGCGCCAAGACAAACAAACAAAAAAAATGGCCCAAATGACAGAACACTTCAAAGCTCCAGAAAAAATACAACTAAGCGAGGAAGAGATAGCCAACCTATCAGATCCACAGTTCAAAGCACTGGTTATCAATATGCTCACAGACTTGGCTGAATCTATTCGAAAAACAGATGAAAAAATGAAGCCTATGCTAACAGAAACAAAGGAAAATGTACAGGGAACCAATAGTGATGAGAAGGAAACTGGGACTCAAATCAATGCTATGGACCAGAAGGAAGAAACAAACATTCAACCAGAAAAGAATGAAGAAACAAGAACTTGGAAAAATGAGGAGAGGCTTAGGAACCTCCAGGACATCTTGAAACGTTCCAACATCCGAATTATAGGGGTGCCAGAAGGAGAAGAGGAAGAACAAAAAATTGAAAACTTATTTGAACAAATAATGGAGAACTTCCCCGATCTGGCAAAGGAAATAGACTTCCGGGAAGTCCAGGAAGCTCAGAGAGTCCCAAAGAAGCTGGACCCAAGGAGGAACACAACAAGACACATCATAATTACATTACCCAAGATTAAACGCAAGGACCTACGTCCAAGATTACTATATCCAGCAAAGCTATCATTTAGAATGGAAGGGAGGATAAAGTGCTTCTCAGATAAGGTCAAGTTGAAGAGGCTCATCATCACCAAGCCCTTATTATATGAAATGTTAAAGGGAGTTACCTAAGAAAAAGATCAAAAATAGGAACAGTAAAAATGACACCAAACTCACAGTTATTAACGACCACACATAAAACAAAAACGAGAGCAAACTAGGCAAACAACTAGAACATGAGGGTTGTCAATAAGGGAGTGGGAGGGGGAGAGGGGGGTAAAGGTACAGAGAATAAGTAGCATAGATGATAGGTGGAAAATAGACAGGGGGAGGGTAAAAATAGTGTAGGAAATGTAGAAGCCAAAGAACTTATAAGTATGACCCATGGACATGAACTATGGGGGGGGAATGTGGGAGGGAGGGAGTGGGCAGGATGGAGTGGAGTGAGGGGGGGGAAATGGGACAACTGTAATAGCATAATCAATAAATATATTTTAAAAAAAAAAAACTAAGGCACAAAAAGGTTACATATGGCTTGTCAAAGATTATAGACAGTGTTACAATCCATGTCTAGATCCTTTTGCACCTGCTATTTCTCAACACATTATGAACATGGGGGAAAGAGCAAAGGGACAAATCTAAGGGGCAGTAGTGCACACCTGTTATTTCTCCCTTTCCAGCATGAATCTCCTCTTATTTTGGTAAATACATCTCCATTTATGTATTTCAGAGACTATACCCTGCTCTCTTCAGGTCAGAGGATGTGATGTAATCCAAAATGGGCCAATTAGTTTCTCTCATGATTTCGGTATGAGTGGGGTTACTCAGAAAAGGACATAAGAGTTGGAGGTGACACATTTCCTGTTGGCATCCTGAAGTGGATCTTCCAAATCTGAAGAAGCTTTGATTTTATATAACCTAGAATTGTGCATGTGTAAAGATATATATTTTTATTTTATTCTCCTTATTTTTTGTTATAAATCCTCCTTATTATTATATACTTACCTCTCCAAAACTATCAAGAATTTAGAAGTGTTTTCCCTTTCACTGGTTAATTTATACCTTTTTCCAGAGTCCTGGACAAATACTGCCAAGTAGAACTTAGCTCTCAGATAATAATTTTTCATTTTAAAATAAGAATATTAAAAAGTCTACTCATGATGAGACTTAAACCTGCCTTTGTGGCATATTCTAAAGTAATTATTCCTTCACATGGGTGAGCCCATAAATTGCTGAGTTTGGATTGATTTATATTTCATTCACAGCTTCTGTGAGATTGCCTTCCATATTATAGTCTTCAGTTATCCTGAGTTCATTTAAAATGTGTCACTACACTCACTGTAGATAAGTAAATACATTATCCACAGTTTATTGGTGGAGAGATTATTAATAGAGTTTACATAGCTGCATGTAACCTCAGATAACAGAATGGGAGTGAAAGGACAAGGAAGAAAGGAAGAATTAGGCATCTTATGCAGTAGAAAGAGCCTGGGTTGTGGGCCACTCTGACTTGGGATACTAGGGTTCTAGTTCTAACCCAACCCTAAACCTAACCAAGTTACTTTGCATAGATCATATCATTTCTCTGGGTGTATAAAATTACCTCTAACATTCATTCCAACCTAACATTGTTGGATTTCTCCCATCCTTTATACGTAATCATTTTCTTAAAAACTCTCTTAATATCATTATGAAGTAAGGCACTCAAAGATCATGTGTTGCTTTTTCCTTTCCAGATCCTGAAAATATGTACTTACAAAGGAGACTGATTATACCCTCTGGCAGGTGTAAAGCCTACAAAGAAGGCTAAGAAGGAATGGCCAGCAAGACTGGAGGACAAGCAAGAGAGATTGATATCCCAGCAGCCACCTGGAGAAAATGGAGGAGGAGAAAGTGATCAACCATGCTAATGCTGCTGAATGATGGAGAAAAGTAAGGCCTGAGAATTGACTACTAGACATGACCACAGCGGGGTCATAGGTGACTGGGACAAGAGCTTTTTTCAGTTGAATCACGAAGTCAAATGCTCTCTCAGCTTATGCCAGTGAAGAGGGGAATTCTCAGTTCCAGTTTTTAAAATCCTAAAGATAAACTCTGATTAACATAGTTCAGGTCAAGTACTCACCTTTAGACCAATAAACTATGACCATGGAGAAGAGTATTTTGAGGGATCAGTGATAGACTAATCAACATGGGGGATCTCAGGTTGTCATGTAAGAATGTGGGCACTCCTGAGATATGCGTGGATGGGGAAAGGAGACACAGAGGAGATCACCGTGGATCTCCCCAACACTGGATCTGTAACTTAATCTTCAATTATAAAATGGGGTTGAAAGTCCTAGTTTCACAGAAATGGTGTCAAAATCAGATCAAATAAGAGAGTGTGGTGAATGAACTCTGCACACACATAATGGGTTACCATTATGTTGCCCAAATGGACATACACGCACCCTTCTCCAGGCCACACTCCCCGGCTACACCGTGCCCCATGAAGAAGATGTACGGATATTATTTAAAGTAGCTGGATATTCCAGCTAAAACAACACAATTATTCTTTCCATGTTTAAACATTGGGAGCTCTTAAGAAAACCCACTCTTAATATCTCTCAAAACAGAAAGTAGAAAAAGCCATCCCAACAGGAGCTTAAAGAAGTAGCATAGGCTCAAAAGAAAAATAAAAAGTCATTGGCAAGGATGTAAAAGAAAGGGGCAAATAAAGACACTTCCTTTTTTCTCTCCTCTACATATCTTCCTGCACAGGGATTTGTCCTTCCTCTTTCTTTCAAATTCTGACAAGGCATTTCTGATCTGAAGTATTTTTAACACGTAAGAGATCTTGGAGTCCTAACCCCAAATGGGCTCAATTAGTCCATGAATGTATGTTAGGTGTGTAAAGAAATTTATTAATCCTCTGCTATGAAATTGGCCCTATTTGAAGAAAAGTTTGAGGAAATTTTGTTCCTATCATCAGAGAATTAAGAATTTTTAAGAATTGCTAAGACCGGAGAACCAAGATGGCGGCGTAGGTAGACACACTGCGCCTCCTCGCACAACCAGAACTGACAGAGAATCCAACGGCAAGGGGGTCCGACACCAAGGAAATAAAAAATAAACATTCATCCAGACCAGTAGGAGGGGCGGAGACGGGCACCAGGGCGGAGAGGACTCGCGTGGCTGTGGCAGGACTGAGACTGGTGGAGTGTGGGACGAACGGCACAGGCAGTCCAAGCACTAGCAGACCCTGTGGCCCCACATTCGAGCAGATAAACCAAGAGGGCCGGACTCAGAGTGGCAGAGAACGGGGCAGGAAGAGCAGTGGGTAGCATTCCGCGGCCCCACATTCATGCATAGATAAACCAGACGAACGGCGGGGAGCGAAGCAGACCACGCAACCCAGGGTTCCAGCTCAGGGAAATAAAGCCTCAAACCTCTGATTGAAAACGCCCGTGGGGGTTGGGGCGGCAGCAGGAGAGACTCCCAGCTTCACGGGGGAAGTTGTTGGAGAGACCCACAGGGGCCTAGAGTGTGCACAGGCCCACCCACTCGGGAACCAGCACCAGAGGGGCCCAGTTTGATTGTGGGTAGCAGAGTGAAAGATTGAGATCCGGAGGAGAGTGAAGCGGGCGCCATTGCTCCCTCTCAGCCCCTTCCCCACATACAGCGTCACAGCGCAGCCACCAGCGTTACCCCGCCCTGGTGAACATCTAAGGCTCCGCCCCTTAAAGTAACAGACACGCCAAGACAAAAAAAGAAAAAAAAATGGCCCAAATGACAGAACACTTCAAAGCTCCAGAAAAAATACAACTAAGTGAGGAAGAGATAGCCAACCTATCGGATGCACAGTTCAAAGCACTGGTTATCAAGATGCTCACAGAATTGGTTGAATCTGTTCGAAAAGTAGATGAAAAAATGAAGCCTATGCTAAGAGAAACAAAGGAAAATGTACAGGGAACCAATAGTGATGAGAAGGAAACTGGGACTCAAATCAATGGTGTGGAACAGAAGGAAGAAAGGGACATCCAACCAGAAAAGAATGAAGAAACAAGAATTTGGAAAAATGAGGAGAGGCTTAGGAACCTCCAGGACATCTCGAAACGTTCCAACATCCGAATTATAGGGGTGCCAGGAGAAGAGGAAGAACAAAAAATTGAAAACTTATTTGAACAAATAATGAAGGAGAACTTCCCTAATCTGGCAAAGGAAATCGACTTCCAGGAAGTCCAGGAAGCTCAGAGAGTCCCAAAGAAGCTGGACCCAAGGAGGAACACACCAAGGCACATCATAATTACATTACCCAAGATTAAACGCAAGGACCTACATCCAAGATTACTGTATCCAGCAAAGCTATCATTTAGAATGGAAGGGAAGATAAAGTGCTTCTCAGATAAGGTCAAGTTAAAGAAGTTCATCATCACCAAGCCCTTAGTATATGAAATGTTAAAGGGAGTTACCTAAGAAAAAGAAGATCAAAAATAGGAACAGTAAAAATGACAGCAAACTCACAGTTATTAACAACCACACCTAAAACAAAAACAAGAGCAAACTAGGCAAACAACTAGAACAGGAACAGAACCATAGAGATGGAGATCACATGGAGGGTTGTCAATAGGGGAGTGGGAGGGGGAGAGGGGGGGAAAGGTACAGAGAATAAGTAGCATAGATGATAGGTGGAAAATAGACAGAGGGAGGGTAAAAACAGTGTAGGAAATGTAGAAGCCAAAGAACTTATAAGTATGACCCATGGACATGAACTATAGGGGGGGTATGTGGGAGGGAGGGGGTGGGCAGGATGGAGTGGAGTGGGGGTGGGGAAATGGGACAACTGTAATAGCATAATCAATAAATATATTTTTTAAAAAAAAGAATTGCTAAGACTAATCTGACTTCTTCGCCGGGAATTGTAGATGTCCTATCTTATTTTACCAAATAAGTAATTATCTGACAATTCTCAGAACAGGAATATGTTACTCTTTTTCTGTGATAACCTTACCTTCTAAAATGAACCATGCAAATAGAGATGAAAAATGTCAAATTTTTGAAAGCTCAGGCATAATTTTAGTTAATATCAGATTGGTCTTTATTTTCTTTCATGTGTTTGTTTGTTTTTTTAATCCTCACCAAAGGACATTTTTTCACTGCTTTTTAGAGAGAGGAAGGGAAAGAAATATTGATGAAAGAGAAGCATGGGTTGGTTGCCTTCCACATACGCACAGACTGGGGATCCTATGTGCCTGTACCAGGAATCGCCTCGGACAGGAGATTAAACCCACAACTAGGTATGTGCACTGACCAAAGTCGAACCTGCAACCCTTCAGTTATGGGACGACCAACTGAGCTACACCAGCCAGGGCTTGCGTTTACTTTATAATCTTGCTTATTTATATGCCATTCTTAAATCCTCAAGAAAAATGGATAAATTCCCATGATGTTTCTCTTTTTAATATATATCATCTATAGTTAACATACAGGATACATTTTTCATCTATGACACTTAAAGAACTAATCTTACAAAGCCTTTAAAACAGAGTAAAATGAAGAATTAATATTGTTAAAATGGCCATACTACCCAAAACCATGAATAGATTCAATGCAATCCCTAACAAGATTCCAGTGGCATTTTTTACAGAAACAGAAAATACATCCTACATTCATATAAAACCACAAAAGACCCTGAATGGCCAAACCAATCCTGAGAAAGAAAAACAAAACTGGAGGTATCATGTTTTCCTGATTTCAAACTGTATTTCAGTGTCATAGTAATCAAAACAATATGGCACTGGCATAAAATAGACACATAGATCAATGGAACAGAATCAGAAACCCAGAAATAAGCCCATGCATATACAATCATCTAATGTTTGACAAGGAAGCCAAGAATAATCAATGGAGAAAACGTAGTTTCTTCAATAAATGGTGATGGGAAAACTAATCAGCCACATGGAAAAGAATGGAACGGGACCACTATCTTAAGCCATATACAAAAATCAACTCAAAATGGATTAAAGACCTAAATGTAAAACCTGAAATCATAAAACTCCTGTAAGAAAACATAGGGGAAAAGCTCCTTGATATTGATCTTGACATATATTTGAAAGTTGTTTAGAGATTAGATCTTAAAAGTTCCTACCACATATCACTATGAGAGGTAACGGCTGTGTTAAGAACCTTATTGTGGTAATCATTTCACAATGTATACATTTCCTTCATATATCAATCATTACATTGTACACTTCAAACTTACAATACAATTTATATGTCAATTATATCTCAATAAAACTGGAAAAGCAGAGTAAAATGTTCTCAAATTGGTATTGAAATTAGTAAAAGTAATTCTGTCTTTCTTGATTATGGAATTCCTCTCTATTCTTCCCCCAACTCCTACTCAGTTGTAATGGTTGGTGTCACAGATGTTATTAGTGTTTAAATTCTTTGCTCCACTCCTTCCAGGCTCCTCCCTCTGGAAAGTTACACATCCCTAATTCACTGACTTTGGGTTTGGTTGTGTGACTTGCTGGCCATTGAAATATGAGAGAAACTATTGTATACACTTTGGGGTAGAACTTCAGGATGGCATCATACGGGTGCCATCTTCTCTTTTCCCTGAGCACAAGACCAGCAGTGTCCCGACTAGGACTAATTTCTCAGCATGGATCTTAAAATGAAGGTAAATTGGAGCTGAGCTGAAACAAGCCCATAATGGACAAAGAGCATGAACAGGGAAGAAATGTGCATTGTTATAAAGCTCTGAGACTTCAGGGATCATTTCTTACTGCAGTATAACTTAACCTGACAGAAAGGGCTTTCAAATTATTTTCATATTATGTTTATATAATATAAATAATAATTGGTAAAAAATTATAATAAGCTCTACAGATTTTCTGGGTTCCTAATTTTCTGGTAGAGTTCAAAAGAATGAGAATAGCAACAAGAGTATGCCAATTCATCCTGCAAACCAATGGTGCTCAGGTTATTTTTTTCAATGGAACACACCACTAGATTAAATTAATTTTAGGTCAATAAATAGGACACCCCAGGGTTGGAGGGATCCTGTCATTTTATAAGAGGAACTCTCAGAGCACACCTACTACACCAAGTCTGTTCAAAGTGTGGTCTGTGAACTTTTTTCACTAATATTCAGTGAGATAAATGCAGAAATTAGGATTATGTGTTCAGAAGCTCTTAATGCAATTTGACATTGCCAGAACATCCAAGCTCAAGACTGACTGAACTGTCTAGCTGAGTTAGGTAACAGACTCAGTGTGTCGTCAGGCCAGAGTGGCGAGTCAAACATGGCCCAAGTTATACTAGGATTGGTCTGCCACAGATCAGAGACAAAAAAAATCCTAGTCCTTCACCACAGACAGTTTGAAAAGCACTGGTCAAGAGCCTGCTTCAAAGTCATCAGAAGAACTGAAATTAGAAAAGTTGGCATTCATGCTGCTCATCAGTACCAGAACCAGTAAAGAAAGACAAGGATTCAGTCTTTTGGGGCACTTTATTCAGATGCCAACGATCTGAGAAAATGGAGGGTTATGTACCCTCAAAAACCATCTTAACATCTCATTTCTAACTGACCTTCTTATAAGGAGAAAAAGGGTAGGTAAGGGGTTTGGGAAAAAAGGTTAATAGGATAAGAGGTGCAGTCCAGCAGCAGCAGTGATTTTCCTAGTGTTTCTTTATCTGCTAATCACCAATTCTTTACCTGCATCAAGTGTTCCCTCCCTGGAACACAATTTGCAGACCCCCCTTGGAGCACAAAGGTTGAATTGCTTGTGGACCTTGTGCAGTCATGTGGTTATGCATTCCAGTTCCTGGAATAACCGCTTTCCACCTGCATCAATCACTTAAGCCTACCAACTAAGGCTAAAATCTTTAACTCTTGAGTTCCCCTATCAGAACCATTGCCCTTAACATGATAGGAAAACTAATACAGGACCTAAAAGACACAGTACCACTATGTAATTGAACTGTTTTCTTGGGAAAATCCATGCCTGTACTGACAATCTCCCTGACATTTTCTATCCCACTGGAGATTTACAAAGGCAGACAGAAGGAATAACACACCTTAATTACCCACTGTGCGTACAGCACTGTACAGACAGTTCTCAGGTTACCAAATACAATACTATGTCACAGAACACAATACATTTTCCCTCAGAAGCAATTTTACTGATGGTGGGAGTACCCTAGCCTATATAAGGTGACCTAACCTAAGAAGTAAACTGCATAGTTTGTATACTAATCTGACTTCTGGGTCTCTAGAACAGAAATTAAGGTAATAGAGTGAGAATGAGGGGAAGTAGGGAAAAGGTTAAACTACACTAAACTTTTGAGACTCACCTTTTATGTCTCTTCTACCTTTCCATGACTTCTCTGACAACCGCCTCTCCTCTTATGCTCCCCTAGTCTCCCAAAACACACTACTCATCGGTTATTTCATTCCCTTTCCTTCAATCTCAGGTACTAAGGAAATAAACTGATTGGATTATAGTAAGGTGTGCATGACTAATAACCTCTTAATCCTCCACAGACGTTTTTGTGGAGAATGCTTATGTATTTTAACTCAAATAATCCTCGATGGGAAAGTGCAAGAAAATGAAAATGTTTGAGAAAATAGATGAAACTATTCTAGGTCAAGAAAGCAGGATGACTTTTGTCGGAGTTGCCTTCTCCCAACCACTTCCTGACTTTCAGTTTCTCCCTTTTTTCTAATTATTACATAAAATTCCCAATTTTTTTTTCATAGTGAGTCTCAGCACTAAGAGTGGAGATAGATGGTCATTAGTAAAAATGAATTATTTGTACATGGGGCATAAGTCAAGGATAGTTTGAGTAAGAACTGAGGGAGGAACTACACAAATACTGGAGAATATTTGAAATACCATAAATATTGAAAATTGAAAGAAACCTTGAAGATGATCTAACCTAGTATATTGCAAAGTGTGATATGTAAAGTATTTTTAGGTGGTGTGCAGGCAAATCATTAAATTAATGAAATCACATAGTAAAGAAATCACTCCCTTTCAATTCTTTTTCAAGTTTTTTTATTATCAAGAATAATAACTCAGCTTACAAAGGATTTAACACCTCTCTAACTGTTGCTTTTTTTCATAAAGAGAGCAGGCCTAGAGCTCAGAATCATTAGGCAATGGTCTCTGTAGCATTTAATAAAATTTTGTTTTCACTATTACTTATTTTAACCATAATCTCAGAAAGTGGTATTTTTTTCAAACTATAAGAGAAAGTTTATTTAGAAAGTTAGAGAAATAAAAGAAGTAGAAGGGGCTTAGGAGACAAGTTACAGAGACAAAAGAAGGGTTCTTGGGGCTTAGGAGAGAGGAAGGTAAAAGGTAACACAACTGGGGGGAAGGGGAGGGGGAGAAGGAAGGTGCAGGTGAGTTCCAGAGAAGGGAGAGCATGGAAAGTAGTATTGATTTTCAACTGGTGATAGTGCTGTTAAGTTTCTTTTAAGACACATTCATTAAAGGGAAAAAAAGTTCAAAGAAAATCTTAAGTAAATAGTGTAAGTGGTACACAGACGTAAAAGAGCTATGGAGGAGATTTGCAGAATATTGAAGCTGGGGAAACACTGACCTAGCCTGAATGAGCTTCACCTTGAATTTAAAACTTATGGGAAAGATATGCACGCATGTAGGAGGAAAAAAACAAAAATGGCATTAAGGTAAAATGCAAACCTGTCACTTGTAAGTATTGTAGTTAATTCCTCTGAACAGACTCATAGGGGTGTCCAACCTGCGGCCCGCAGGCCACATACGGCTCAGGATGGCTTTGAATGTGGCCCAACACAAAATGGTAAATTTACTTAAAACATTATGAGACTTTTTGTGATTATGTGTTGAATGTATTTAATGGGTGGGCCAAGATAACTCTTCTTCCAGTGTGGCCCAGAGATGCCAAAAGGTTGGACACCTGTTAAAGAGATGTGGCCACAAGATTAGAGCTTACAAACTTCAGTGACAAATCTCTTAAGAACCTCAGTTTACATTTATACACTCAATCTACAGCATTACCAGTATCAGGGCATTTTTCTACCTCCTCCTCTTGCGAGACAATCCTTTGGGATTTCCCACCATTTATAGATCTCTCAGCACATTTTTCTGCTTGTGACCAGAAAGAGGATAATCCTATAAGAATAATACAGGAAATTTACATATAGTATAGCATGTATCCTTAGTCTAAATGATAATTAACAATTCAGCATGATCCAGATTAATTCAGATGTTGTCAATAACTATGGGTCAGTACGTGAGAATTGTAACCATTAATGTAAAATAGCTTTGTTTGAGCTCAACAAATGTTTATTAAACACTGAAATATGTTCCAGGAATTGTGCTAAGTATTGAGGGATCATGATAAAAAAGACGTAGTCCCTGCCTTCAAGAAATCCAGTGGTACAAATTATATATGAATCACATTAATGACAGACCCTGGGGACGCTGGGCCCGTGTTGACAATGTAAGGGGTGAGCCTACTACGCCCAATCCCTGGGGTCCTCCGGGGAGTCCTTGGGATGCCAGATCTTTTACCTAGGTAAATAATTCTGTTGACTGAACAACTACCAATGAAAACAATCCTGTGTCTCATGTGTTTTCAGCCAGATTTTTTCTGGCGAAAACAACAGAAAAAAGGAGAAAAAGACCTACCTCCCCCTAAAGTTACTGAAACATGCAACAACATAGGTGAATCTCTAAAGCATTATGCTGAATGCAAGAAGTAGGGCAAAAAAAGTACACACCACATGAATCCTTTCATATACAACTCCAGAACAGGCACAAATAATCCACAGTGCTAGGAATCAGATCAGAGGGGACCTAGAGCCAGGGGTGGGGAGCAGGGGGGTGGGTGACTGAGGGGACTTGGAGAACTTTGGAGGGAGATACAAATGTTCCATATTTGACTATGGAATTAGTTATGTGGGTGTAAACATCTCTCAATCCTTATTGCACTCTAAATGGCTGCATTTTATTGTATGGAAATTATACCAGAATGAATTGCCTTTTAGGAATATAAATGATAAGCCTAACCATCTTCTTTCAGTCTCGATTAAAGTGAAAAGCCTGAAGAAAAGGCGTTTTATGGACCCAGTAACATTGAGAATTCAAAGTGCTGGGTTACTTATTACTTCCCTCTGAGATAAGGAGAGGGAGCTTGAGGCGAGGAGAGCCAGTAAGGAGAGGCATGGAGTGAATTTCATCCATATACACCTGCTCTCACTACTCATGGCGGCACAGGCTTCCACAGCACTTCCCGGGCCATTGAAGCAGAAAGTGCGCAAACGTTATGTTGTTCACCTAATCTGTAACATAATGTTTGCTGTGGGAAACAGGACCAGAGTGTACAGGGCAGAACTGAACTGTGCCCACCGGACTCATCAATGCACAAACCATGTGCCAAAGGCCAGGCCCCTGCCTTGTGTTTTCCTTGGGGGCTGTGTAGGTGCTATCGGTCAGGCCTGGAGATGTCCTCTCAGCCAGCAGAGGCCAGACTTCTGCTGCCCTTGGGAAGGCTTCAGTCTTGCAACCTGTTCCTCCACTGTTGGGCAGGTTCACTTCTCACAACGTTCTTCATACAAAGTTCCAATGCTAGAGTGCGGCATGTATTGCCAGCGGGAAGAACAAGGCCGAGCACACAGCATGGACCTGGTGTTGACGTCTCCGGGCAGGCACAAAGGACTACCTTCACCCCCACCCACAACCCTTCTTCTGTGACCCCATTTCTAGTGGGCACAACCTTGAATAAAACTGTGAATAGTAATATAGAGATCTCATATAAATTGTAGTGGGGAGGGCCTGCAGGAGGAGCTCTCCAGCCCTACCACTGATTGTTAATCACTCCAAACAGGAAGAAATATTTGCATATCCATCGGATGTTTTCTAAGTTACGACCCCAGCATGAGGAAGGTTTTCCCTAGCCTGGCAACAGCTCAGCCAATGAGACTATCACAACCCAGTCAATGAAAACCCACTGCATTTCCAACTCCCAGTCTGCTCCAATGGACTCTGTGTGTAACATCCCCTCTCAAATCCCCCTTTCCTCTATAAAAGAGTGTTCCGCTGCTTTGTCCTCAGGGTAAATGGTGCCTGGTTCACCACCAGACTGCATATCCATATCCTGAATTATAGTTTTTTGTTGTTCCTGAATAAATCCATTCTGCTAAAAATAAATTAAAAATAAATATAAATGAGTCATACTATATTTATGAAATTTGTCATGATTCATAGAAGTTTCATGTTGAATTTGCCTACTCCTTACAGAAACAGTGTGATGCAGGATAGTGCTATCCCCATTTTACATAGAAGGAAACTAAAGCTTAGTCAAGTTGACTGTCTAAGCTTATTAACAACACATTAGTAAGCAACAGAGAAAAGTCTGAGGCTGGAATCTTGCCTCCAAATTAGTGCTCTGCCTGCAATACCAGCCACCCAAAACAATTCCTCTCAGATTT